>NW_023998476.1:1331784-1418678 GCF_014805625.2 Glossina fuscipes
TGGGCGCCTATTGCGTTCCCGCCACCTACGCCCTCCGCGGCGACGACGTGGTCCCCGAAAATTGTTGTTGACATGTTCTTCTTTGCCTTCTTGGGAAGTGATTTCCTTTTTTGATAATTTTTTGTCTTTTGAAAATATATATAAAATGAAATTGTTAGAATTATAAAATAAAATTAAAATATAAAAAGGAAATCTTACCTGCCATTTCAACTTCTCTCTTGAATTATTATATTTTAGTGCTGTTTTCAGCACTGTAAAAAAAAGGATCGTTACTCTTTCGTATTAAAAAAATACAAATACCGTATGCCGCTATAGTTATTCATATAATGGCTCTTCATAATAATATGTTATGTGGGAAGTGGTCCAAAAAGTGATCTGATCCGAACTACTTTCGATAATGTTCTTTTGCCCAAAATGAATTGGTAGCAAATTTCATCAGAATGTTCCAAAAATTTGTGATCTGTACGTTGAACACAAAAGAATATGGACAACATCAGACAGACTGACAAACAGACAAGCTCAGATAAAAGTTTGGCCAACCTCAAATCCCTTTGTATACACCCGCACAAACTAATGTATGTCGGTACCACAATTAGTGTGGGATATAGTTAGGAAAGAGTAATAAGTTTGCTGTACAGAAATGAATTCTGGCATTTCCTTGTTTTAGGCAATTCATATGGATTCAACCAGTTGACTGTGTCTACCTGTGTCGTCAAGCTCGGAGTATGTGTAACACGAAATTAGTTTGTAATAAAGTACTTGACAAAATGACAAAAATATTTTCTAAAATACATTCGGAAATACGACAAGGACGAATCCGACGTATCATAACGTTTATATTCGTCATGCACAGTTAACTGGTTAATTGCTTTGAATTGATGGACGGACGGATGCTATTAAAAATATGTTTTTCTCATACAAATCTTATGTCGCGAATTTCTTGACTTGTGTTTTTATTTTATTTATATTTATCAGAATTATTTTAACGTCGTAGATCCATAGAGGGTCTTATCTGCCGATTGGCACAATAGGCGAAGCGTAAAATATTAGTTACTAATTTGCCAAAACATTTGCTATTTTGTGTTTCGGATCTTGCAGATTATTCATCCTACATATGCAAATAGCCATTGCTTTTAAATTGAAAACAGTTGCATAAATGCACGACAGAGCGGAAGAAATTGAATGTATTTTTTTTCCAGCTGGACATCTCGCGTCCGCAGTGACACTCAAAAAATCCATAGCAGTAAATCGTTTAAGAGTTAAGTAGTAACTCTTGGCTAAATTTAACGCAAAATCCAAGCACGTTGAACGTTAATTAATAAACTTAAGTTTATTCGTAACTTTAGGCTATATTCATTTTTTTAAGCAAAATTTTTGTTTATTTTGACTATTATTATATTATAATGATTATTTAATAAATTAGTTGATAGTTTGTGCATTTCTTTTACATTTTCATACATGTACATATATTCAATATATATATATATATATATATACATATATATTCAATATATATATATATATATATGGATAACTTACTTTATTCGCTGCTTTTAAGGATAAGCATTAATTTTCTCAAATTATATATATATATATATATATATGAATATATGTACATGTATATATATGTATGTGGATAACTTACTTTAATTTGGCCGTTATGCGCTGGTTTTAAGGATAAGCATTAATTTTCTCAAATTTGGACTTTATTAATAAGCAAATAGTTAAACGAGCCTCTTTGCAAAACTCTCTCGCACGTCATCAAATTATTTCTCAATTAAATATCATTTTTGTACCATCAACTACACCATCAACTACATGATCCTACAGGTGCTACATTACGTAACACTTGGCGAGTCCTTGCGATGCATTCTTCGCAGACCCAGATTCATGATCATGATAACCATATATCATGGAATTGATCTAAACGGTTTGTCTTTCTGTTTGTCCATCTGGTGCAATGACAACGGCGCCAAAGCTCTGTCTAAATGAACAAATTGGTTTTTAATTTTTGCCAGCGTTGTACGGCAAACAATTACTTTTACTTATTTATTTTTTTTGTGTTAGCACCTGATCAGGTAATGCCCGGTATATACATGGGCTATTAGTGATGATCAGATGTTGAAATTGTAGGCGGAGGTGGAGTAGTGTTTATGTAGAATTGAGTTGAAAGTAGAAATGACTGCGACGGCGGAAAATTAGCAGACAGGGAATGGGTTTAGCGTTTTACTAGCAAGATTAAGAGTTTTTTTGCCTTAAGTTGCTTTCATTTGATGTAATTGTAAACATTATTCCTAGATTGCACAAGGTTTTCCAGTAAAAGTGATACGATTTTGTTTTACAAGAAGTGAAATGACAATGAGGCGCAGCTCATCGTTTCCACCGCTTTGCTTAGCACATTTGTTTATAAAACGCGTTTTCAAAATAACGCAAAGTAAGGAAAAAGTGATCCGAACCGAATCTTTCCCAGTAGGGGTCCTAGTATGTCCTTCGGCATTTATTTTGATCAAAATAGCCCAAAATTTGTGGCTTATAGGCTGAAAACAGAAATTTAAAACGGACAGACGGACGGACATGATTAAATCGAACCAGAAAATGATTCTGAATCGATCGATATAATAAAAAGTCGATCTATCTCAAACGCTCCGCACAATCTTAGTATATTACATATTATTATGGCGTATTAATGAAAATCAAATTTTTCCCTTTCGAAATATATTCGATACAAATTTAGTTGCAAATGAAACATGGTTCTGGGTCTTCCTGCGGAAATGAATCCGTTGAATGAAATTTTCGAGCGCTCTATTCCCTGAATTTAGCTTAACTTTATCGGCATTGGTTGTTGATACTTGCATAAAAGGTATTTTCTTGCTGCAGACAGTCGATTTTAATGATAAGGAATAGTATAAAAATGTGAAATCGCAGTTTTACATTCAAAGATAGATTGTAAATGTTAAATTGTATTGGAAGGTGCACAAACGCTGAACCGAGTTTGGCATTTTTTAATTTGCCTCATAGAAAACTACAAACGGGACGTTTTTCGTTTGAGTTTATATATATGAGAAATTTGATCCAAAAATTGATCCAAATTTTGCTTCATCTAATTTTTATGCCAAATATACTGGATCAATATTCTAGACTTTTTAGATATCGAATAATAACAAGAATAGACTTACATTCTTTTAGCTTATTTTTCGCAGAGTCAAATACACAGCCATACATGATCTAAACTTAGTATAGTTAATTTTTGTGACAAATCACTATTAAGGAACAATTTTTGTCATGAAATATTGAAAATTTAACTGTCTTTGCCATAGAATAGTTTGGTCTTCGTAGGAACACGTATATGGTTGTCAATGCAAAAATTTCTTCAGTCCGATTCAAATTTTTTTTTATTAATGCAGTTCAATGCAATGCAAAAATATTAATACTAATAGTTAGCAATTATTGTCGGGATAACGCGCAAAGATCAATATTTGGCATATAACGACTTTCAAAATTAGGCAAAGTATGGGGGATGACCGCAAAGTGGACTGATCTAATTCATTTTCATCTTAGCAGCCTTTAGATTGAACACAACAATATATGAACAAACATGGAGCAGATGGAAGGACGGGCGGTCTTAGGTAGGTTCAGCAAATGATTCCAATAAGTCTGCATAATAAAAGATATTTTGCGTCCCAGAGAATGTTATAAGCCTTATTGAGCCCACATCCCCTTCCATATATAAAAAGTGGCCCCAATATCAAGGAGAAATCGTATCACCTCCAACCATTCACAAGGTGCTGTAAAACCATACAAGCGCATAATTCCAAGTATTCGTTATGTTATGTGTATTACGACTTGTATTCAACAAATCTATTAGATTTTTTAAGGTTGGCTCTAGTCCTTAAAAGAAAAATGTTTTTTAGGCGGTTAATGAGTCGAATCAAGTTCAAGATAATTTTCTTTTATTTTTACTTTTGTTTTTTCTAATTTCCAAAATTTGCTTTCAGTGAGTTTTATTACTCATATCCGAGAAAAATGAAATAAAAGAGATAATTTTATTTTATATGAGATATGCCAGAGAGTTTCTTTTATTTTCTAAAACAAGACATCTTACAATTTTAATTATTAATAAATATAAACTTATATATGTAAACAATAATAAAAATAAAATGCATATGAAATTTTAAAAATCTAATTAATTGTTGCTTTATTTTTGCAAATCTGGAAGAGAACGAGTATCTTGCACACACACTTCGGTTAACAAAAAAAAATTCAAACCATTCTCTGGAGGGTTTACTAGCGATGAGAATTTATGTGGGATGGGATCCAAGATAGTCCACGTAATTTTTATATCAAATCACTATCGTGAATAAATTTTCATCATAAAACAATATATAGGCCTTTTTGGAATATAAGGGTTTTCATTTCTTGAGGTGGTATCCAAGAAATGGACCTACGTAACCAACCCTATATCGGTAAGGTTGATTTCTTTGTCAATTTACTGTTATGAACCAATTTTCACCATGAAATGTCGAAAATTACCTATTTTAACCTTGTAAAGATTTAGTGTTCCTAGGTTATATCAAAGATGGTTCAAAAAATTGCCGCAGCCGAATTAAATTTTTCATGCCTAAACAGAACGTCGAAATGCAATTACGCAGCGGGTTTTGTCGAAAATTTTTGAAAATTGGAATTTTTATTCCATATAATGGTCTTTGAAAATAGGTCGTTATATGGGGAGTGATCGAAAAAGTGACCAATCTCGATCATTTTCGCTCAGAACGTTCCCCAGAGCACGTTAGTGTATTAAATTTCATAAGGATATCTGAAAAATCCGACCTATAGACTGAATATAAACATAGACAGACATCAGACGGAAAAAAGATGATTCTGATTCGGTCATTCTGATAAAACGGGCCTACATTAAGCCCTTATGGATGTTAAATACGTTCACGAAAACTTACTATACACTGCATTACAAGTGATCTAGGGTATAGTTACACCTTCACACCGGGTAAACAGGTTTCAACTGATCTGTATAATAAAAAGTCCTTTCGAACATGTGTTACATATATACTACTCGTAAATCCGCAACAAGTGTAAGCTTATGTGGACGATTTGAAAGCTTCGATTCTTGCGCCAACTATAACTCATAATAATGCAGGCCAAGAGTTTTATACAAAATTCGATATACACTGACTTGTCATGTCTACAATTCGCGTGACGACCTAGGAATAAATAACTCTCGTTTTTCAAGTGTCTCGAAATTTCACGTATAGATAACTTCGATGTTGATGCTTCGACGACGTAAGTTTCAGTTGTTTACAAGCTGCCGTTCAGTATACATCAAAGTTTAAAGATGTGAATGTCATTTCTGGAAATGCTCCAGCTCAAGCTACATTAAGTTAGCTGGGAATAAAAACTCGCCAATTACGAAACCGTTGGAAATTGGGTTGCGAGATTTCGGACAAAAAACTTTTGTCTTGAAAGCACCAAAATCAACCAAGGAAATAATTTTCAGCTTAAGCTGGTACCCTGCATATTCTTCATACCTGGCCTCTTTCTATTAACACTTGTGCAGATCGATGCAACCATACTTAGCAGGTCAGCGGCTCACAGAAGTTGAAGATAAGCGAATATGGATCTATGGCTTTTTCGCCTCCAAAACGGTAAGTGTCTACCGTGAGAACATTCATAAGCTACCCGATAAAGACCGCAGCGCATATTTCGACTATTAAGACTCGGAGCAAGTATATTTTAAATGCAGTTGAATTTTATAAATAAAAAGAACGATGCACATCATGATAATACTCACTAAAGCTGTGCGAGAAGACAGCTGATGGTGACCAAAATCAGTAAGAACTTTACGAACTGTCATTGCGGCGTCTTTACTACCTTTGCGTTATGCGAATGTTTACCGAACCGTAAATAAGAACATCCGGGTTATACTGTAGCATGCAAAGCAGCTCAAAGGGCTCTAAACTTTATCTAACTAGCTCGCCGCAATTGGGGGGTTCATGAAAATGATTTTGCCCTATAGAATCTTTATAAATTTTTAATGTGTAAGTGAGTGTATAGTGAATTGGAGTGTGTTAAGTGTACACTTACTTCGCCAGCCAGTATCATAACAACTTAATTTAGTTTACAAACATTTTATTATATTGTAATTATTAAAAATGACTTAACCTAATGTTGACAATTGTGTAAATGTCATAAAAATCAAGAATTATAAATTATTTTAATGATATAAAAACAAACAACTCACCTAGTCACGCCGAATGTACATTCGAGGTCCTAGAGAAAAGAAAAATATACAACTAGTTTGACCTAATTTGAAACCGCTGTCACGTCCGTTCTTTGATTTTCTACACCAGTTGCAAATCACTGTCACCATAATACGTGCCAGTGGCGTCTAGGCGATACTCATCTGATATAGCCTCCCAAAATTTTCCGCCGATTTAACTTTCGTATTGACCAGCTTGCATGTGCATATTTTCACACATTGTGAGTTATTGGCTCTATTGAAACAAGCGATCTTCAATTGGTTAAAATTATCTGCTTCTAGTTATTTTTAGCTCTACTTTAAGTGTCGTAAGAAATGTTTATTTTTCTTTATTTTTTTTTTTTTTTTTTTTTTTTAAAACTTGAAAAAAAAAGTCTTTACTTTATGAATGACATACTTCACTCAATACTTTTTTTTTTATATTGGGAATATCCTTTCTTTAAGGGTACCAAACTAGTCACAACATTAATATAATTAGCGAATTGGATTATTTAATGCACTCGCGTTGGGTTGATTTTTTTTTTTTATTTTTAAATTTTCTACAGCCGAGAGTAAGCAGCTTACATACTGTATTCACAAAAGAATTTACTATATAACCATATGTGTAGCATTTGGATGTTTTTACAGAAGAAGTAATTTTTAATTTATTTATTTATATTTTTTTTTTTTTATTCGTTTTTTACTGAACTCAACAAAATCCAAAACTAGAATAATCAAAAAAAAAAAAAACGCTCCGAACAAAAAAGAAAACTTGACATCCCAAAAAAAAAATAAAACCAACGCCTACTTGTTTTCCTACAATACTTTGTCCCACATGTATTATAACCTACGTTAACTTTATAGGCGCGTATGTAATACCCAGAAGAAGGTCAGATAGACCATGCTTTTATTATAACAATCACTTCAGAAAATAATTTAGGCTTGTCCATCTGTCGTAAGAACGCACATTGTTGAAAATGGATTGAATTGGACCACCGTTGCGAGTCTGAATTTGAAAGTCAGCGTGGTTAATAGATCTTAAAACATTGGATCGGATGTGGCAAATTTATCGCCATATAACTGTTCTCAACAAAACTAAACTTTCATGTGGCAAAACAGTTGACTTTTCAATATTTGGAACAGTGGAATTTGATTCTTAGTAATAATTTGACATCAACATTAACTGTACCAAAATTGGACTCCACTCCTTATTAGGGTGTTTATGAGCTGTAATTTCACATAAATATTTTTAGATATATTAGAGATCGCATGGAAAGTAGGCATTTTCCTTTCGATTTCCTCTTTATCGTATTTATTTATTTAAAATTTAGGTAGGAAATAATAAAATTTTGAACAAGAAAATTTAATTTACTTGGACCATGTTAGGTCAGATCATATTCTGTGCGCCGTCCAAGGCAACAATTTTTTTTTGTTTTTATTTAGCATTTTCAGTAAAAGCCAATCTTTTCTTCTTACTGGTACCGCCAAGGGTTAATTTTTATATGGATATTTTCTTTGTCATTTTTTTCAGATCTATTAAATAAGTCCATTTACTTAATGCTTTGTAATTTAGAGTAGATACCGCGCGCCACAGTCCCACTCTGTATTGCATAGCATTGAATTCCTTTTTTTGGAGCCCGCCATATGTTTTCTTTTATGCAAAGAGATACCTAATTGATAAGTCTATTGTACATATTTAAGGCCGTACACACTTTCTCTTTGAACGATAAAATCAATATGCATTTTATATTGTACGCCTTCCTAAATAGCGGACACTTGCTTTTTAAGTTGACTTAAGTCACCAATTAAATCTAATTCCATGTCATTGTGTCCGCCAATAACTAAGACCAATTCTTTGACAAGTACCAAGTCACCAAATGTATTATAAAGTATTGACCGGTAGTTACGTAATTTAGTCTGTTCACTTTTTTGCATTTTAAATTGCAGGCTAATGGTTGCTTCAATTGAATCCTCATTCTTTAAATATTTTCCAAAGTCGGTATTATGAAATACATGTAAGCGCGAACATGACAAAAAAAGATGGCTTTTATCACATAAACTAATTTCCGTAACAACAAAAAACTTTTGTTGTTATTGTTTTTCTTTTATCTCCATTAGTTTTCGATCTTCTCGTCCTAAAACGCCAGCGAACGTAAATATATATTTCAAGGAAGCTCGGCGTTTAAGTTTACTTTTAAATGCTGTTAACTATTGTTGAACTTTCCAACTAAAAAGACTCTGAATCGACCGAACGCTAATGTTTTAGTTGCTTGTGGACAATGCAATAAGCACAACTTGGCTGCTGAGAGCGTAACAGATTGTGTTCTTGAGTATGTGCTGAATCTGTAATAAAATGATACATGACATCAGGTGCTACGGCAACTAACTAAATTTGAATGTCACGAAAGCACTTTGCATCCATTAAGGAAGTTCAGCAGGCGAACATCAAAACTATGTTTTGCGATATCATAAAAAGATTAAATTATTATAAAATGTTTCCTTTCTTTCTTTATTTATTTTTCTTTTGTTCTTCCTTCTCTTTTTGCCCTAGCTTTCGATTATCAAAGCAAAATTTTGTTATTCGTTGTTGTCATTCGCGTTCTTAAGAAAACTATTTTACAGTATGATATGGTCAATGAATTTATGCGTACATCACGGTCTGGAATTAAAAACAAAAATTGCATTTAACTTTCTTTTAACAGAAGGGCCGATACAAATTAATAAATATAACAAGAGACGATGATTGTTAATTTTTGTGAGTTTACAGTGGCTATAACGACGTTTTATGATTGATAATTTATGATTACATATGAATCTTATATCTTATGTTGTACGACATAATTATGCTACGTTATTTAGATCCGCAAGAAAGTTATAGTCTGCCTGGCACATTAATTATGAAAAGTTATATTCGACGAGAGCCGAATCTCGCGTACCTACTCTCCAAGTTCTTTCAATCGATTCGCCAGGTCGGGTTGTCTATCATATTCATTTTAGAATTAACACTTTTTCAGGCACATAATCTATCTTCATTTGAGGAATGTACAGAACAGTTTTAAACATTCCGTTTTGTCGGCCTTACGATAAATAAGCATTAAACTCAAAAAAGTTAAAAAATAAAATTTAATCACTTGCAACTTTGTGTGGGCATGGTCGATTTTTTCCATTTTTGGGAAATTTCAGCCTTCTAAACTTTGTAATTTTTGAGCAACGGGGAAAAATCCACGAATTTTTTTAAGAAAGACGGCGTTGCGCTTGGAAAATCCGTTCTCGGACCTTAAAACAGAACAAGAAGAAATACGCGGTAAGGATCTAATGTTTGAAGAAATCAGCTCCGCCAGATAATCACCACAGAAGGATAAAATTCGCCATTTTTAATTAATTGCCTCTTTAGTATAAGTAATTTATATAGTAGTTTTTTTTTTTGGTTTATCCAGAACATTTTAAAAGAAGATTGAACTAAATTAAGTTTCTAATGCGCCTGAGTGGCCGGGTAAGCAAGAGTCTCGACTAGCAAGTCAATGGTCGTGGGCTCAAATCTCAAGTGCGGTAAAGTTTTTAATAAATCCGAAAGCCTTAGATGCTAGTGTTTTTAAGACTTTAGTCTTGGAATTGATTCTCTGTCTAAATTTATAATAATAATAATAGTAATAATAATAAGTTTTCAATTTTGTTTGTTTTTTAATTAATTAATATAAATACACTTGTATTGTTTTGTCTTTAGATTGAAAACCGTAGACCGGCGAAGTTGGATTGGTTCAAGCTTTACTTTATGATGTATGCATTATTATTTAGCCAGCTAAGGGCTAAATCATATATGTAACATATTCAGCCAATGAAGTACCAAAACCAAAACAAAGAAATGCAAATGAACCACTTGCACGTTTGTCTCTTGGAAATCATCGACTATGCTATGTAGAAGCACACTTAACAAGTATACCAACAAATGGTACAAACTTTCTACGCTGCAAGCCATCTTTATAGAGGTCCTCTAATTTCTCTATTAGGGAAACATATAATTCCTCTATTAGGGAAACATATAATATGCATAAGAAATGTTAAAAATCTAATCATTTGTTGCTTTGATTTTACAAATCTGGAAAAAAAAAACGCGTAAAATATCATGGTCATGCAAGGATGGCTATTAAATGTCGCACGCCATTCCGTTTAGTAGAATTCTTCAACTGTTCTTTTGATAAAAAGAAGAGCGTACTTTTCATGAAAGCCTTTATATAGGAGGCGAATTCATGGAAGTGCTCTAAGTTTAGCAAAATTAATTTTCTTGCCAAAGACTTTATTACAATGATATCGGGCAGAGTCCGAAAGATATACCTACCCGGTCAAAATTTGATAAGATGATAGCAATGAAGCAATTTTCGTCCTAAGATATTAAAAATTACCCCACTATAAAGGCTCGTTTTTGATAGGAATGAAATTGGTGGAGTCAAAAACTTGGCTCGTTTACTGTGAATTTTTAATATTTATTTAGTACACCCGAGTACTATTATTTAGCGAACTTTTCGAATAATTTGATAAATTCCTAATTTCTCCGATCCAATTGATTTTCAATAGGTTTCATCTCTGGGGCAAAATACTTTGAATTTTGTATAAATAGATATCTTTCAAAAAATATCAAAGAAGCTTCTATCGGTTCGTATAATAAAAAGTCCTAAGTCCTTCTGAATGTATGTTTCATATATCCTTACAAAGGCTGCACTCCACCTAGGATATGTGAGGGTGTAGGGTGTAGTGGAACTTATTAGCTAGAATAACATCGTTTTAAAGGTCATGATCTTTTTTAGTACATTTTCAACTCCCATTTGGCATGTGTAAGGCATTGCGCGCCTTTGTGATTGATTGCTGTATATGAAGAATGGGTTCGCGCATATACCGCGATAGCTTGCAAACGAAATAAATTTGTTGTAAACTTTCCTCAACACAAGCAAACTTCCGAATGAATAAATAAAATAAGGGACAGAGTAATGAGTCCTCAAGAAAAAAACAATGAATTTTGTTTTTATCATTATATCTATTATCAAACTCAACGAATTAAGTCACAGTAATGTTATTAGTATTATTACATCAAAGAAATAAGTTCCGGGACTGCAAAGTAGGATGAGCCTTAGCAACTAACACTATCATGCCTTTTTTTTATATATCTTGTAAGGACGTGTATTGCTCCCTTTCTAAGGCCATGTCAGTCCACAGTCCCTGTTAGCAGTCATCCGTAGTCCTAAAAACTATAACTTCTTAAGGTAGCTTGCTTATCTGTCCCCTTCGTCTGTCGACGAACCTCTGGTCATTCGTAGTCCTAAAAACTATAACTTCTTAAGGTAGCTTGCTTATCTGTCCCCTTCGTCTGTCGACGAACCTCTGGACTTCTTTTCCTTGATCATATATATTTATTTATTTATTTATTTATTTATTTATTTATTCCACTTATACAAGAAACTCAACTAAAACAAAATGGCAGTCGAGTTCAATTGACTCTTAAGTAAATCTTAAAATTAATTAATAATAAAACTTAGTATAAGTACTATAAAACAAATAAGGAGGAAAAAAAAAGAAAGAAAAAAACAAAAAGCATGTACACAATTAGCATAGAGCCACACCCACAACCGATACAGGACCAAATTGCAAGTGAATCCCTAAGCCATCGCAAACATGCATAAGCTTGGCAACCGATAATTGTTAACAACAAATTAATTTCGACTCATAATGACATATTTAAGGTTAAGTCAGTTTAAGTATGACATAAGTAAATCGCGCTTATTAAGCAATATTGCTTTAATGGACTTTAAAGAGTCCGTTAATGAGAATAGATGATAGACATCATTTAGGTTCTTGCAAACAACTCTGAGCGGGTTAAACAGTACAAAATTATATTTGCATTGACTAAGCTTTATCAACAAAAAGTGCCTAGAGAAACGGTTAGGGACATTAAAGCTTATCTCACGAAGTAATGCGGGCGAGTCAATTGCACCATTTATTAATTTGATTAAGAAGCAAACCCCAAGAGCAAATCTACGTGTCTTGAGTGACGGTAAGGATAACAGAAGCAACCTATTTTCATAGGTTGGAAGAGGGGAAATCGGGTCCCAACCCAAATTCCTAAGGGCAAACAGCAAGAATTGCTTTTGTATAGATTCAATTGAATCTACGTAGCACCTATATGAAGGAGACCACACAACGGAGGCATACTCAAGTATAGGTCTAACCAAACACGTGTAAAGCCTTTTCGTAATATAAGGATCATCAAGCTCTTTGGACCACCTCTTTATAAAACCAAGCGCGAGGACTCAATATGCAAATTGAAAAGTAATCTATATTCGAATAGAACGCCTAAATCTATGAACGAATCGACGTCTTCCAACCTGTGCGAATCAATGAAGTATTGAGTACTGAACGACTTCCTTCTCAAGAAAGAAAGCTTCTTACATTTATTTAGATTTAGTTTCAGAAGATTGAGAGAGCACCATGCAACCAAATTGTTCAAATCACTTTGAAGATGATGTGATTGCGATTCTACGGAAAAAGAAGAAAACAGTTTCACATCATCAGCATACATTAAAATCTCACTGAATTTAATCACGGAGGACAAATCATTGATGTATAAATTAAATAAAATAGGTCCCAAGTGGCTACCTTGAGGTACGCCAGAAGTCACGGGGAATTCATCCGAGGTAATGAGGTTAAACAAAACCCTGAATGATCTACCATACAGATAAGAGCTTAACCTTTCCACTAAGAAGAGAGGAAAGCCAGAAGTCTGGAGTTTAAATCTAGGAAGTCTATGATTAACCATATCAAACGCTTTGCAAAAGTCAGTGTAAATGACATCAGTGCGAGAACCACTAGAAAAAGCCTTGAAAACATGAGAAGTAAACTCCAACAGATTGGTCACCGTAGATCTTCCCTTTCGAAAACCATGCTGGAAAGGAGAAATATACAATTTCATGGAAAAGGCTATATGCTGAGCCACAATTCGCTCGAACAGTTTAGGTAAGACTTGGCAATGCCTCTGTAGTTCTCTACAAGTTGCCTACTACCACTTTTGTGAATAGGAATAAGGAAAGAAGTCTACCAACACAAAGGGAAAACACCTAAATTCAAAGATTTATTAAAAATCTTTGAGATAACATCACAAAGCTCGCCAGCACAAGATATAAGTACACATGAGGGGATCCCATCAGGTCCAGGCGAACAATTATATTTCAGAGAGCTCAATCCTTCAAAAACGTCATTTTCAGATATAACAAAGTTAGGAATTGAAATCGAATTAGAAATCGGATATGGATAATTTATCGATAAATCAAAATTGGCAGTTGAAAAGTTCTGTCGGAAGTATTCCGTAAAGAGATTTGAGGTTTCAAAATCATCCGCGGACTCGGAGCCATTAAAAGACGCAAACGACGGATTTATGGAGATTTTTCTTTTGGAATTAACGAACTTGAAAAAGTATTTAGGGTTAGCAAACAAGGAGGATTTAACAAACTGAAGGTAACTGCAGTAGTATTGGCGGTTGAGGGAATTAAATTTATGCTTTGCAACAGAGTAAGCGAAATAGTCGAGAGAAGAACCACTTTTCGAAAATTTTTTGAAAAGCTTGTTTTTCCTATTCTTGTAGTATTTAATTGTTTTATTAAACCACGGGGGACCCTTGTTTCGAGGACGGGACTGCTTGATCGGAACGGATACAGAAATAGCTTGATTTAATATATTGTAGAACGACGACTGTAAGCGATCAATGCTTCCCTCTGAGAAATCGAGCACAAAATGAGAAAGATGTGATTTTAGTATGGAAACATTGATTTTATGGAAATCATAGAGTTGATATGAAAAATTTGAATTTTGAACGTAGAAGTTAAACGAACCAACATACTTGTAATGAAAGGAAACACCCAATGCTGGATGATATGGATCCTCAGGTAAACTAAACGGAAGACAACGATTAACGCAAACCTCAGGAAAATTTGCAAAGCAGAGATCAAGAAATCTCCCATTACAATTAGGGGTACCATTGTATTGAACTAAATTATTATCAAATAATTCATTGAAGAACACAACGGCTTTATCAGATGTTGAGGAAGGGATCAAACAGCCAGAACTATCACTGTAAAACCAATTGACTTGAGGCAAATTGAAGTCACCCAACGCAAGGACTATATCGGTAGGTTTAGATTGCTTGGCCACTTCACAAATGAGGGCGGCCTGTTTCTTATATACTGAGACATCCGAATTTGGGCGAATATAGGAGCAGGTCACATATAAGTTTTTCTTAGGAAATTTCACTCGAATGGCGATAAATTCAACATCGGGAGTAGATGGAAATTCCAACGAATAGGTGGGGAGTGCCGTAGAAATAGCAATTAAAACACCACCACCATTGCGATACAAACGATCGTTTCTGAAAACTTGAAACGAATTATGGAAAAGTTCCGACGAATGTAGATCCGGCTTCAACCATGTTTCAGTGAAGACCAGACAGGAAAACTCCGTGTTCACTGAATTTAGGAAGGTAGAACGAATTTTTGAATTTAGGCCCCTAACATTTTGATAAATGAGAGAAAATGAGGCTGAAGAAATATTTAGTTTTTTGAAGGGGAAAGAGCTACTGCATTCGCATTACGGGGTCGGTCCCGAGGGATAAATTCCTTAATTAAGGATCCAACCGGCCACAAAGGTTTATTTAAAATCAAATCCATATTTTCGGTCGGAATTAGAATTTTAAAAGATGAGATAGCTCTAGATTGAGAAGGACCCAGTTTGAAAATACTAACTCGCTTTAAATTAACAGAGGGGGCTTTCGCTGCCAGATAACCCTTTATGTTTTCAACAGATGTATCTGGTGCCAGTCTTGACACAGATATTGCCTTTCTGGGAGGAACTGCCTTCAAGCATATGTCATCAGTGCGACCTGCTCAGTTTGGCGACCAGCATTTACACTCGAACAGCGAGGAGGAGAGGACGATTTACTATTGCCCTTATTAGTTTTGGGCGATGACGCCTGAGAAGATTGAGTGACATCTATGGGAGGAGATACCCTTGCCACTTCAGCACAGCTCAAGCCAGAAGGACTTCTCGGCCTATTTGTAACATTTATGTTACCAATCAACTCAGCCGTAGCAGAAACACTAACATTATTTGTAGCCTTTAGGGAATCGCTAACTTGCACCAACGAAACGGACTTAGGAGGTGACGAACCACGCGCTACGCTACGCGTTGAGACTTTGTTAGCTGGAGAGGAAGATGACTGCACAATATACCGACATTCATCAAACCTAGTCTTGATTGATTCAAACTTCTCCCACAAAGACCCGAAATTTTTGCTCAAATCTGAGAAACAATTTTTCGTCTCCGTGAAGAGTTTGTAGAAATCAATGTCCCGCTTTCTACAGTCAGGACATGACCATCGTAAACCTTTAGAAGGGTCAAGGACTGCATTAGCAGCACGGCCGGTAATACCAGCACACTTTGCATGTCCAAAACGATCACACAACCAACAAGAAATGAATCGTTCAGATTCAGGGCTGGTTTTCGCACGACATGGATTAAATAAACAATCCATGTCCATTGAAAACAAAAAAAGTAGCTTATGAAGGAAAAAAAAAGAAAAAGAAAAACAAAAAAAAATGTTTTTTTTCACGGCACAAATTTTCAGGAAAATTAAAGCAAATTTCTCACTTCCCTGCCCACGGTAAATTTAGAGCGAAAACTAACGAAAACTGTAAACACAGATTAACGGGCAAAAAGAGAGACTTTTACTAAGAGCTCAATGGTTGCTTACAATAAACCAAAATGATTTTTTCACATAAATGTTTAAAAAAATCATATACATTAAATTCACACTGTATTCTTTTAGAGAATTTTTTAAATTTAAACACGAATAAAGCAAAAAAGCTAAGAAATACACTAAAAAAATTGAAATATTTGTTGACAGAATAAAAACGCGACTACAAGACGCACGCAGAGTTGCCAAACTGATTAAGTCATTGATTTCGATGCTTTAGCGTACAAAACAGCATTTTATCTCTCTTGACCCGCTACATTTCCTGAATTGTGAATTCAATATATGTGCGTATAAACACACGCGTTATTTCTTATTGTTATACAGCATTATATATTTCTTTTGCAACATACATTGGACTGCGTCCTAAGTTCCTTGTATATACCACATACAACATACAACAAAAACATTTAAGATAGGGCATATCGCTAGCAATATTTGCTAAGCAATTGCAAGAAGGCATCCCATCAAAACAAACGATATTATTTTGCTTTTAATACCAGTAATAGGTCGAATAGGTCGAATCCTTGCAAATGTTTAGGTCTGGTAGTAGCGCTGTCGACTTTTTTCGTCCATTTTTTCCTGATATACTTTCGAAAATCAAGCTTTTTTATTATGTCGTCCATAATTAAAAATACGTAAGCTACAGATGCGATTGTTAGGTATGCTTACTTATTTTCTAAGAGACCAATATGACTTGGTAACCAAAAAGTATTAATTTTGTCACCGTACGTGGCAATAATATTCCTCATATTGTTCACGGTGTTCCAGTTAAAATTTAAGGGATTACGGCTAGCTTGTGTGACTGACAAACTGTCTGTGATGTTTAAGTTTACCGTCGCAAGCAAGTGGTCCGAAGAAAAATCGCAGTAATATTTTGTGTCCTTCTTTTAATTTACAAGAATATCGTCGGCATTTTAGCAAAGGCACAAACAAAAAACATTTTCAATATTCGAAGACTCCTTCTTGGTCGCACCTGGACAAGATAATGTCAATAAAATATTTAACTTTATAAAAGCAAATAGATTAATTAAAAGAAAAGAAAAGCCGATAGTCTTAGTTGCTAGTGCCCCTCCTACTTTTAATCCCATAATTTATTACTTTGGTGGATAAATTAAAAAAATTATAATAATGATAACAACAATAATAGTTATCGAAAGTTCTAACTGGCAGTAAAATAGGATTTGGTATGCAAGCGGATAAAGAAAAATTATTTACTTTGAGCCATCTTCTCTACATGGATGACGTTAAAAAAGTGGAGTTCGGGATTGACAAATATACGACGCTTACGATCATTCGAGTGAAACTATAACAGACTTTCCACGAACTAACTCATGATGCGATGATCGAAGCTATTAAATCGGCTGAGAGATGCAAACATCTAGCGATAAACTACACGACTTGACTAAACTATAATCAAAAATGAGCTTTGGAAAGAATTTTATAAACGTGTGGGCCAAATTCGCAAGACTAGCCATAATGTCAAATAAATCACCAAAACTATCAACACATATGCAACATGAGTTTTAAAATACTCTTGTGTGGTGTAAAACGAACTCGGAGCCCTTACAAAGACGGAGTTAAAAAGCTAGGGTTAACGACAACCTGCATATTTCAAGTAAAAGCCTGAGGGGTCATGGAGAACAACAACACCCGAATGTACTGGGTCCGAACCGTACTTACAATCCACATGACAACTGCTAATAGACCAGATATAATGGTGCTATTGCACCAAGGTAACCAGGAGAAGATCGCCAAATACTCCAATTTAGCCGCAAATGTGCGCACACAATGGACAGCTGGAGAGGTTAAAATAATCCCAATAACAATGTCTAGCACTCGATTAGTACTCAGAAGTGCAAAGGGCGCATTGAAAGAACTCAATATGAGCAAAGATCTATGGAAAAAAGACACTTAACAGCGGTCCCACAAACAACAACAATTGCCAGAAGTTTTCTGGGAGTCCTCCAATAAAGGAATCTCTTCTTGGGTACTAAACTAAATAAACAGTCGATTTCAATAGTCTCTTTAAAGTAAACCATATACTAAGTGATGTTAAAAAAAAATATAAAGTGTATTAGGAAAAATAGAGAAAAAAAAAAACGAACAATTAAAATAATAATTCACGTATAAACAAATAAGAAAGAAAAAAAGAAGAAAAAAACGAAAAAAAGCATGTATACAACTAACACAGACGCAGACCAACAACTAGTACAGAACCAAAATGAGCTATTGCAAACATGCAAGAGTTTGGCAACCAATACCGTAAACAACAACAGTTAATTTTCGAATCATAGTGAGAAGTTAAGATTGCAAGGGGTGAAGTTAGGGGTCAAATCGATGAAAGAATGAACGTTTTCAAACTTGCGTGAATCAATGAAACACTCAGTAATGAATGACTTCCTGAATGACATTTAAGAAAGAAAGCTTCTTGTAACCAAATTATTTAAGTCAATCTGAAGCTGATACGAATGCGATTCCAAGGAGAGGGAAGAAAACAGTTTAACATCGTCAGCTTACATTAACATTTGGCTAGATTTAACCACGGAAGGGAGATAAATTATGTATAAATTAAATGAAACGGACCCTAATTGGCTCCCTTGAGGGACCAGACGTCATGCGAAACTCATCCGAGGCGATGAACTTAAACAGACTCTTGAATGATCTGTTATGCAGTTAAGAGCTAATCCATTTAACTAAGTCGAAAGAGAAGTTAGTAGCATAGAGTTTGAAGATCAATTTTTTATGGTTGACTACGTTAAACGCTTTACCAAAATAAGTACATACGACATCCGTGCGAGAACCATCAGAAAACATGAAAAGTAAACTCTAAGAGATTCGTAACAGTAGGTCTTCTTTTCCGAAAGCCATGCGGAAATGGAGAAATATAAGATTTGTATAAGTTGGCGATGCCTCTGTAGTTCTCAACGCGATGTCTATTTCCATATTTGCGAATTGGAGTAAGGAGATTACTCTTCCAGTACAAAGGGAAAACACGTGATTTCAAGGACTGATTAAAAATCATTGAAATAACACCCCGTAGCTCTACAGGGCATGATTTAAGTATACATAATCATCAGGTCCAGGCGCACAGCTGTATCTTAGCGTCGTTAAACCGTCTAAAACGTCATTTTCTAAAATGACAAGGTTAGGAATCAAAATCGAATTAATTATCGCATGCGGATAGTTTATAGTTTAATTGGAATTAGAAGTTGAAAAGTTGAGTCGGAAGTATTCAGCAAAGAGATTTGAGGTTGCAATATCATCAGAGGACTCAGAGCCATTGGAAGATACATGCGAGGGATATACAGAGATTTTTCTTTTGGAGTTTACAAACTTTAAAAAATATTTAAGGTTAACAAGCGGTGAGGATTTTTTCAACTGAAGGTATTTGTAATCACATTGGTGGTTGAGGTAATTAAATCTCTGCCTTGCAGCAGAGTAGGCGAAATGGCCTTAAGCAGAACTAGTTTTCATAAATTTTTTGAAGGTTTGTTTTTTTTATATTTTTGTTCTCTGTATTTAATTCTCTTCTTAAATCAGGGGGCACAGCAGGCACTTGTTTCGAGAGTAGAGTTGGCTGACCGGAGCGGCCGGAAAAAAAGTTATGATGCCTTAACTTTTCTTTGGCTAGAAGTATTGCATTTGGAACGATTAACCCCTTTGGACATTCTAAAATCAGCTTCAGAAGAGAATATCAATTCAATATATTACTTTATTAAAACTACTAGGCTCAATATCTAATGTACATTTACATAAATTAGAGCCGATTGCCTGTGTTGCTAGTGGTCAATGTCTTTTTTCTTAGTCTAAAAATTTATTTCATTAGTCTAAAATTATAATAATAATAACAATACTGTTATGAAATTTGCTTTTCTAAGATACAGTCCGTATCACTGGACCGTGGATATTTTGGTCAAGAGAAAGACGCTTCAAAGTTTTTTTATTTACAATTGTATTTCTTTAAATGTGGGATTAATCACAATTTATTTTTGGCAATACTTTCAACTGCTCAACGAACATTCTTTTTCTACTAACTCTGCCTTTTACAAATATTCTATTTACATACATTTTTATCATCATATTAATAGTACCTAATTTTATAGCTTGATTTTTAATTCGTTAACCTGCTTTTCTGGTACTCGTTTTCCTCGACTGGCAGCTGCACCACGCGCTGCGAATGTGCATTTGGTTTTTCCCTCTTTAGGGATTTTGTTACTTAGCTGGAATAAACAGTATTTGGCATTTTCATAACAATACATTATAGAACGATGACAGGAAGGTTTCAATATTTCTAGCAGGGAAATCGATCAAAATTTGTGGAAGACGATATTTAAGCAGTAAAATATTGGTTTTATTAAAATCATAATATTTACTGGTGGAAGTTGGATTTGGCACATTAGAGTAGCTCAACGCATCATAATTCATTGAAAAACACCATACCTCTGTCAGGTGTTGAAGTGGCCTTGGGGGCTGTATGGCCCCCATACAGGCAGGTGACTTATGTTGAATTTTTCTAACACTTTTAGAAGGTTTAGACTTTCCGCAATCGTCATTGGGCCAAACAATTTCATCAAAACACCCCAAGAATTGTGGCTTGTAGGTTGAACACAAGAAAAAAAGATGGACAGACGGGGAAACAAGATTAGACCGATTCAGAAGATGATTTTGAGTCAACCGCTATCATAAAAGGTGGATCTGTCTCAAGTCCTTCTGCGTGTTACATACGTCCGCGCAAATTAGCATTTTCTGGTACCACAAGTGTTATAGGGTATAAAAAATGAAATTTGACTAAAAGTTTAGAAGACCCTAAAACCGGAAGATGGGATTATATTCATGTTATGAAAATGCTCGAAAAAGGAAGCTTTAGAGATCATATAGATCAACATCAAATTCCGAATCGATTTAAGCATGTCCCTCTGCGTAATTGGCTGTGTAATGGCATTCGTAAACACCATCTTGGAATAGTGGAAGTTATTGTACGTAGGTTGACATTGGATACGGGCCAAACAGACCACTGATTTCGGGATGTTTTGTTCAATGAGCGCGTTAAAAACTTCCATGTACATTCAATAAAACTCAATTAGACCCACCCAATATTGCAAAGCAAGAAAGTTTAGTTCTTCTTCGCTTTTAGTTTTCTTTTTCATAATTTACACAATAAGTAATCATTAACAATGATTACAAGAATAAGTTAATTTAGGGATAATAGCGCAATGTTTTTTGGAGAGTTTATATCGATAAGAAGGATCATGATTTCGTTCTTTGATTAAAGTATAAAAGTTAACTATCGATTCGATTTTTTAAACCGTACAAGATCTAAGTTCAAATCGGCATATGGCCGGGTGGTTTCCATTTTTAACAAATTAAAACGATGGAATCCGCATATGTCTGTGCTTCTACAACAAATGTAATCCCAGGGGATTATCTTCCACTTCAGCTGGAAGCTATTCTATCCTATTTGGCGATTATTTTTCAAAGCTGTCTTCTTCTAATTAGCACTGGTCCATATCGATGCGATCATATTTAGTGAAGTTGAAAACGTGCCAGACTGAGTTGAGAGTTGATATCTGGTTCACCTCGAAACCACGAAGTTTCAAACATGAGGGCGTCTGTAAGCTAAAATAGATAATGGTAGTGAATATTTTGATTATTAAGCTGTTAGATAAAAGGTCAATTTTATCAACGAACGAACAGAATTTATATCTGCATCTATTATATGTGCGGATGTATGCAACGCTCAGCAGGAGTCTAGAGATATATCTCCATTTTATTACACTGATTAAATCAAATTTGTTTCTCAGCATCCGCCTACCCTTCTGTCGATACATTTTTGCTCCCAACTTACAGATCGCAAGTTTTTAGATATTTCCACGAATTTTGATTTGTGAACACGCTTTGTTGTCTTTGCTTTGTTTATCTGAGATTATATTTTCTCAAATTAGAGTTAATTTTTCTATATATCACACTAAGTTATAAATATTGCTAAATAAGTTTCCAATTCTGATTATGGCTTGTTAAGCGCGTTGCCCCTTGTAACTTATTCCTTATAAAGTGAGTTTTGTGTAGATTTTATTAAGATTTCCTCCTATGGGAATACTCGGAAGGATTGGAAATAGACCTGTTCTTTATTATTTAAAATCATTTCAAAATTGTCCTAAGCGAAGTAATGTTGCGCCTACAATTGGACTTTTGCTTGTTTTTATAATTGAGAGTTTAAAAAAATGTTATTTCATAAATATAAATTATTTATATGATTACTTTCATTGTATTTCCCTATCTCTTTACTATGATTTAGAATTACGAATATTAAGGTCGAACTTTGAGAAAGAGTAAGAAATTTGTCGATTAAATTTAGGCGGATAACTTTTATTTTGCTTTGATTGTGTTAAACTTTCGTTTGGTTTATTGTTCTGTACAGCGCGGCTCATGAAATTTTCATGCACTTGTTATTGGGAATGTCAATGTTAATTGCTCTGTGTTCGTATAATAAATAATGCATCAGCACACAAGCAATCATAACAAATTACTCCCACAAATTGCCCTACGAAGAAAGTAATGTCACAAACATTAATAGTTAATTCTTCTACGGAAACCATTTCCTTTCAATTAAATATGTTCTAGGAAGTTGTTTATTAGTTGATGTAAGTAAACTGATTTTAATACATGGAACGCGCGTCAGAAATTTGGTAAAGTTTCAAAAATATTTCTTCTACGGTCACAAAGTTAATGGCATCCGCCTGTGTATCCGAGCAGGTAAGACCCTCGACTACCAAGTCAGTGTTCGCAGATTTAAATCTCAAGCGAGAGTCGGAAGAGTTTTCTTTGGTTGTATCTGCAGTGAGTGCTCAGTCGATTGGGCATGCATCCACTGGATTGCCGCCGCTACCTCCCTATCTCGTTTCTTTTTACTCTTCTTCTTTCTGGCTGTCACCGTGCTACATGAATAGGGGACACTCCTTGGGTGGTTGGTAGTAGTAGATAGTAAAAAAAAAATTGAAAGTCGATCTCGTGCTCTGCAGATATTTCATTTGTTTTGCGAAAATTATTATATGCAACCAAGCAACTAAAATCACTACACTGGACATACTAAATATTCTACAACGCCCTACAGTTTTCATATAACAACTTTTCAAAATAAGGCGTTTTATGGTAATTGATTAAGGAATGCTGCGATACGAACCATTCGCTAAAATCCCTGGAGCAAAATACGTCAGTGGACCACATTTCATCGAAATTTTTTAGGTCTGTTTTAGGTCCATTTGGGTGCAGCATATATTCGCACAAACTTGATATACGTTTGTACTATACCTATGGTATAGGCTATAGAAAAATCATTGGGATACTAAGAGAATGCGCAAAATTTGGATATGATGGAACTGGGTTTCGAAACCTCTACAAAATGTAAGATCTTATGTTGTAACTACGCTTAACACTTAGTAATTTATGATGAAAAATATTGTTGTGTTAAATCTACAACACGTCGGTCCATTTTCCAATGTGCCGCTTTCAGGCAAGACTTTCCACGAAAAATGGACCTTGGTATAATTTAATTTTGAATGTTACATTATAAAAATAAATGAAGATTTGCATTAGGCAAAGTGTCATAGAATATTTGATAGTCGACGTTATCCAATTATGACGTTCTGGCTTCTTTTGCTTATAGTGCGCACAATATCGTCAAGGTAATTTCCAAGGAAAATCAAAAACGGTGTTGAGTTACACGATTATAGCGGTTCGTTTCACTTCTAAATGACTTTAATTGCGTTTGTGTAACTACATCATATTTATTCGGAAATGATTACATGTCGCTGGCTTTTTTTTGTTTCAGAACTGAAAGCAGAGAACAATTGGTTAATGTTGCATCGCTTACTTGGAAGCCGATATGTATGTTATATAATTTGGGTTATGAAGCGTCTGCAATCATTTCACGAATATTATTGTTTTGTAGAAAATTCTGTAGGTTGAATGAAATGTACACGCACGGCTCCTCCAAATCGAAAATATTTGAACCAAAAAGGGTTTTCTTAAACAGTAAGGTTTTGTGAATGAGCTTGCAAATCAAACCGAAAAGTAGGCAAAACAGATGTCCGCGCGACGTCTTATACGAATGAATAGATGGGGTTACAGAACATAGATTTACATCAAGTTTTAAACTTTAGCAGCTTAATATTTTGTACTCATGTTGGGTTGATCTTTCAATTTACCGAAAATTGAGTGAAAGAGGTCAAAAAATTACGAAATGGTTGATTTAAATTTTGATGTTATATCCGCCCGCCACAACTCGTAAAAGTTGATTCCCTACATGTTGGTAGTTTATCCTCCCGACATCTCCCGAAATAGTTAATTAATTATGTTGTTCCGACAAATATCGAAACCATTAATTGCTGAATAGTTGAGATTACATCCGCTCGAGACGGCCCGTAAACGTTAATTGAATACATGTCGAAGTTTGATCTTTTGAAGACAGCTCATAATAGTGGACTGATTACATGTTGAAGTAATAACGTTGATTAAATGTTGAAAAAGAAGAAATTAGAGAATTTCCGAGACTGTTGGTTGGTTTAATGTTCACGTTATTCGTTTAGTGACAGGAATCCATTACTAAGAAAATTTCATTTCGCAGATATTGTCGGGGATGCATCGAAATGAAAATCATCAAGTTTCCTCAGCTAAACTTCGTATTTTTCTTTTAACATAAAATAGTTTATTTATATTTTTTTCAATAAATACGCGAGTAGAAAAACAAAAAATGCATTTATGCAGGCGGTCTGCTCTGCAGTGAAAAATTTAACTCACTTATTTGCCAAGTGTGTAAAATTGTTATGGAAATGAAACCATTAAGCTCGCTTGTATAATATTCAGTGCCCTTACGTCGAACACACTATTAAGGACAATGGTCCCGTCCCGGTGTACATTTTAGTGCACTAGAATTTGTACTTGCATTGTACCTATAAAAAAAAAAAAAAAAAATAAATAAAAAAAAATCCATATGCGTAAGCGTACGTATGCGTGTACCTGCGTAGATGAAAAATATTATTATCCTTGTGTGTGTTGTCAGTTTAATAAGCAAACCATTTCTATTTGTCCTTAAAATCACTAGACAAGGCATTGCTTGCTTGCTTAAACTTCCTAAGGTTTTGTTACTGTTTGTATGCTTTATACAATATTTTGCTTTCATTTTTGAAGCATTTCATATGAAGAACCGACCCAACGAATGAACATTCGTATTCATATTGTTAAAGCTAAAGCTATCATATGACAAAAGTCACGATAATACGATAAAGCATTTGTATTTATGTATGCTTGTGTATCTACATACGTATATAAGCATAGCAGAACGAATTTATACTCCGGTAAAAGAACATACGCATGAAGGAAATAAAATAAGGAAAAGAACGTTATGCCAAGAAAATGTTCATTTTGACACAATAAACATTATGGAGTTTAGATGACAGTTTATGAGTTAAGCGCCAACATAACGAAAACCAAAACAATTCTTATCCGCAATATTAAAACAAAAAGGACTGAAGATGAAAGAAAAATCTCCTCAAAATTACACGCAGCATGGTGCCATCATATTTAAAAAATGTGATCGTTTTTCTTTATAAGCCGAGTACAACGAAAACCTTTCTTTCAGTCAACACGAATCAAATGCTGTTCTTCTGATTATGCTTTTTATTCCATTTGGATGAAAAATGCTGAAGATTATATATGCCGTAAAAAAAGCTCATTAAGCGTTCTTTTTTTTCTATTACGTCTTGCATATGTATATAGAAACATAAAGGCTTATGACTATGTGCCGCAGTACCATATATTGCCATATGTTGATAATGTTTAAAAATAAGCAAATACCCATAACGTGTCTGTATAGTATCAACGTTCTATGAATGGGAAACGGAAATTTCAAAATAATGCGTGATGTCTTTTTTTGTTTGATGAGAAAACAAACAAAGAAAAAAAAGAAACGCAACGGAAATTCGTCAAATAATTTTTGAAGGCAAGAAACGGAGCAACAACAAAAAATAATTCATTGGAACTTGCACAGCACACTGTGTAGCTAAAATGCAATAATTGCCAGCAATTCCCTATGATACGGTGTTGAGTAAATAACAAAAATGACATAACAATTTCAAATATCCTGTTTGCCATTTCCGTTATAAAATATAGATTGCCTGGAAAGTTCCCGACATAAACGTGAAAATTGGCAGCGCTTGGCAGGTCTTCAAAATATGCTTTTGTTTCCGCAACGACCAAGTCGCTTTACATCGATGGTCCTATTTGAATTTGCAAGCAAATAATCGTCCCTGAGTGGGAATACTATATATGGGCCAGTAATTCGAATTGCAGTTCTTGCAACTTTTTCCATTACAGCCATTGTCTCGTGTTTTTGCTCCACTGTGGATGGACGTTGTACACAATTGGGAAAACAGATTTTTCATGGCCAAATTTTCTTACAACATAGCGAATGCCGTCATTGGTATGCTCAGAATATCAGCTATCTATTGCAATTTGTCCACGTGTGTAGCCGAGTAGTCAAGGATCGCGACTACCAAGTCCGTGTTTACGGTCTCAAATCCCAAGCGCATCAGAGTGTACTTTGGTCGTAACTATAGTCAGTGCTCAATCGATAAATCCATAACATCTACCGATTGGGCTTATGGCCGTTAGGCTAAGGCCATCCCATAACTCGTTCTCTCTTTCCCCATTTCTCTTTGACCAACGTTCGGGAAATGACGATCGAATTTGATTACTTGAATTGAAACTTGTCAGCTTAGCTGAGAATGAACCGTCGGGATGACCAAATGTTGTAACCACTGATGAATGGAATTGTGATTAGAAAGTTAGCAGAGTTCACAAACATATTCAAAGATAAGCTTGCCACATATTGAAGCAAGCTTTAAATATGAAAAAGTTGATCATATCGTTCGCTTCGCTTTTGCCCGTATGGAAAGTTATAACCACAATGGCGAATTTGGCTGAAAGGAAGTTCGATTTCATCGCTTGATTGCTTCATTGCCACCCACCGCATCTAAACATGAGGGAGCAGTTTTCTATTGATGAATCGTAAAAGGATACTTTAGAAAAAAAGACTTGCAGTAAGTAATGAGATCCTTATAAAAACTGAGTCGGAAACTTTTTAGCCAAAGCTTGGTATACGTACATACAAGCAAAAAATTCACATACACTTGCAAGTACACACTAACTGTATTCTCCCATAGTTTGAAAATGTTGAGGATGACTAGAGTTAACGTTAAGTTAGTTACAAACACCAGTTTATGACAGCTAACAACGAAACCTGTGCACTTTGACCTTTTAAAATTTTTATATCTCTTAGAGGACCACCCAACAGGTAGATGTGCACGAATACGTAAACGTAAAAAGTTCGATGAGTTAGGAACCAAGCAAACAAAAAAAAAGATTGTGTAAATGTCAGACTGTTCAACTGCCTTTAATCAAACACTTGAAGCAGAAGTAAAAAAACAATATACATATATATATATATATATATATGTATATGCATATGTGCGATTGCATGGTGAACAGTTATACGCTCAAAACGCATAAAAATGTTTTCCATTTGACAATGAAAGTACATAAAATTGCCTAAAGAAAGCAAAAAAGGAACTCTTGTACCTCTACCAACGAAGAATAGTTTACGAAGAACAGGGGGGTGATCACCTAACTTAATGTTAGCTTTCGCAGCTGAATATAAGAGCGGCAGAGAAAGTCAAATTTTTCATACGTAATTACCACAATAAAATAGAGAGAGAGAGAGAGAGATAGAGCAGAAATTAACAATTATTGGTAATCATTCGCGATCAACTGACTAGGTATAACCCGTCGTCAGACTCTACGCTGTACACATATTTCAACCCATCTTGTTTACTTCCGTTCAATCTACAAGCCACAATTTTTGAGATATTTTGATTAAATTGTTTGGCTTAGGAACGAACAGTATTGAAAATGGTTCAGTTTGGACGATTTTTCTATCATTTTCCATGTAACGCTTTATCTTGAAATTCGATTTATGGACAACTGTGGGGTGATAAAGGGTGTTTAATGGTGGCCCACGCCGCATTATAATGTTTTTACGTGTTCCAACGTAAGCCGTAGGAATGTCTTCTTTAGAACGAGTTGCAGTTGTTTTGTACGGAATTGTACGAGCGAGAGATGAAGACTATTATTGTCATCATTGTTGCTGTTGGAAACACACGAAACCATACTGAAAAAAAATACAGAGCGTACTCCTAACCGCACCCATCCATAGGTATGAGCAGCGAATGCAAAAGAAAAAAAAATCCAATTTAATGTGACAAACAATAATAGTTGAAGCACAAGTCCGTAAAAATATTTTAATTTTTTGGCATTTTCGTTAGTTTATAATCGAAGAAATAAATATTAACTATAATAAGAAATTATATTATATAAGAAATTATTTAATAAATTTCATATTTTATTTAGAGACATTAAATAAAAGTATATATATATATATATATATAAATTAAAACCGGAAGTTATCTGTAATGGAAAGAATGATAAATATGTTAAATGAATTTTACACACAATAAAACCCCGGAGTATGCAATTCAATGTCATTCAATGTCAGCAAAGAAAACAATAAATTTTTATTAACTCTGCAACATATCAAAGAAAAATTTTTATACGCATTCGTGTTCGTGATTGTGTAAAAATGTAAACGGTTGAGTTATTTTGCTATAATAGGTTGTCAAGTGTGAGTGTGTGTGCGTGTGCGATGGCAATTTTGATGCCATTATCATTGCATATAAAAGACAGTTTGTCTGGATGACAAAAACAGACATAAAAACCGGCATAGAAACAAAGAGACAATAACAAAAGTATACAGATGTCATGGGGCTGCCAAACGGACAGAGACATATGAAACACATACACAATTCATATATTTTTATAAATGTAAGGATTCATACATAGTCAGTATGCTTTATGCACCTTATGTATATATGGAATTTTCACCACTGAAATACTTACACACACATAAGCTTAACAAAATGTTACACTGGTAAATCATAGGAGTACTGATTGCCAGAAAATTGTGACAATGATGCTCTAAACAATAAGATGCGTCTGCAAATTAACTTCTTAAGATGACGCTGGGACGACTTTGAATAGCACTAGCCTTGATTTTCGTTGTATTAATTGCAGCAGAAGTCGAATGAGAATAACACAGAATAACGTTTAGTTGTACAAAAATGTCTGAATTTGTATGCTGTTACGTAAACAACTATTTATGAATTGATGAGAACATATCTATATAATGTGTAGAATTAATGCACTTGCAAAAGGTCGCGCATGTATGCTCCCTGCGTGTTTACATTCTAACGACCCTCCATTAAATTGTTGCGATTTGTATGCACGTTTCATGTACGTGCCGGGTTTTAAAATCCTTTTCTGAATGCTTCTCTGCTTTGCTTCAAAATGTTGACGCGTTTATCCTTTGGTTTTGTAATTCTATGAAATGTGCAACATAAGTTCTATTAGACAGGTATGAATGAGGAACGAAGTGATTTGCATAGATCTGCTCTTTGTTTCTGAAGGAATCTTTTTATTTTTTTTTCTTTTCTATTAACTAACTAACTAGCTAAAGCATGAAGCGTTCATGTAGCCCTTTAAGTCTTAAAAAGAAGCAGACGTCAATGCAAAATTCTTATAAGTTAAAAAAAATCTTGTTCGCTGATTAACTGACATGATTAACTCAATGAAAGTCCTTTTCTTTGCGGATTCTGACATGGACTTGTCCTTTTTGAAGATACGATTTCTGGAAATAGCTTTACCGATTTATCCGGCTTTTTACACGACTTAACTATTTTAACTACTTTTAGTTCCACACGTCTGCCCACGTTGGCAGATGACTAAACAAAGGACGCGGAGGTTCTTGTTTACTTCTCCTTCAGGCTTTTATGAATGCGTTATCAATCTTATGATGCTATTCAAAGCCAACGCTTCGATTCGACTACTAAATTTTATGTCACGTTATGTTATTCTGGTCTTGACAATGTGCGCGTCAATCCAATAAAATTATGGGAAGGAGGGTACATCTTCTAAGAATATATGAAGCGAATAGTAGCTCTTAGCGTGAACGAGCTCGTTTCATTGAGTAGAAACTCAGTTTATATGGCTTTTTAAAAACGTGCATTGTTTCAAAAAAGAAAGTTCTATCTCCAATGTGGTTTTGGCGGGCACAATCAGAACACTCATTGGCATTAAATTTGTATAACTTACATATATAATATGACTTAGGAAAGCTGTTTGTAGGCATATCTAATGGCGCTAGAAGAACTTCTAGAATCCATTTTTGTCTTAATCAAGGTTCTCATCCTTACGGTTAGGAATAACGTGTGGTGTTAGAAGCAGACGGGCTGTAAAAGTATCGCACACTCTATCCGCAAGTGTTGTTTACATTTTATTTTTCTTGTTCGAATTTATGATAAGCAATTTGCGATAATTTTTACAGTTTTTCTGCGGAACTTAGACTAGTAAAGAGTTTGGATAACAGTTACATCGTTGGCACGGCTGCTTTTTTAGAACAATTAGGCCACTAATTTTCAATATTGTCCCTCTTTTTTTATATTTTCAATTAATTTAAGTTAAATTCGTTATTCTGCAAGAACAATGCAAATCACTTCAATTGATGACTCCGCTACAATAAAAGCGTTTCTTCAATCAATTGCGTTTGTCCTTATTCAAAACTCCTTTCCGGCGTTTCTTTATTTAACAATAAAAACAAAAAAAAAATTAATATTCCGGATTTTGTTTAGCTGCATTCTGACCAAGACCACAAGGACCTCACAAGTCACAACGCGTTCTTTCTACTTGCGGTCTTCGCGATTTAGCAACCTTGTCTTATATCAAAATTGACACTCTTGTGACTATTGCTCCAGTCCAGTGTATGAAATTTGATAAAAAAATTTCAAAAACTATGAAAAAAGAACATATTGCTGTTTGCTGCGACTAGTGACCAGTCACAAAGTAATGCCGTTTTTTGTTTATGTGGTTATGCTCTACACTGCTTGTGGCATAAAACTACATTAAGCTTATGCGTTGCGAACGGAACAACCAGAAGGACTTGAGATAGACTTCCCTTTTATATAGAATCTTGAATCGATTTAAGCTTGTCTGCCCATCTGTCTGTCTAGTTTTCTCGTATTCCATCTACGTACTGCAATTTTCAGATATTTTGATGGTATTTGGTATAGAGACATGTTTTTCCCTATGGACGGACGCTGTTGATAATGGTTCATGGATCATTTTTTCGACTATTTCATGTATTATGCCTAAGTTTGAAATGTTATTATATGAATAATTAATTGTAGAGTGATGTAGGGTATTTAATGGTTTTTAATTGTTCTTGCTAAATGTAGGCATCATGAAACCATAGATCATCATATATGACTTGGTTTAGCGCATTCAACTTTTTCCTTGCTTTCTTTCTTTGTCTACGTTCTACTTGAAGAATTGAATCCATGTATTCTCTTTATGTCATCTGGAAATTGTCTTAAGCAAATATTTTACATTTGCGCGTTAACACATGCAAGAGTCGCCCTTCTTACGCGGATCGTCGATGTCTTGAAAGAAATTGGAAAAATAAAGGAAACAAGCAAATCGACGTGTGCCGAGAATGTTTATGTGTGGTATTTGAGGGCCCAATTCATTTCATATATTAATTGTGTATCGAATCAGACGTAGAATCTATCGCATATGGTTTCAACTGTACGGTATGGTAGCACATCGTCAGCTATACACATATATGTGTACTCCCTTCTCTCTACGAAAATATATATGTACGGCTTTTCAATAATCGCGGATGAAGCCTAGATCTTATTTAATTGCTTTTTAGTCAACTCACAGTTCCTATGCATTGAGAGAAAATGAAACGCTCTTCTTGATAACTCAGGTCAGGAGATAGAAATGAAAAAAAATTGAAATCATATTTTTTTTATAAGTATCGGTAGGTAGATAGCTTAGACTTGACGCCGATTGCAAACTTTTTGTTATGCAAAAATGAAATATTTTTTCTTTACTCAATTGGTTCTATTTTAATTGCGGTATTAGTTAAATCAGTGTCAGTAGTACTTTTTTTGAATTACTTCTGTTGAATTATCAGAGTTTGCGGTTTCATATTTTTTTCATAATTTAGCAATAATAGTTCTTATTTTGCGGTTACATGAACAAACTATTCAAACAATTCATTGTTTTCTAAAAAAAGATAAAAAAGGGTTATATAAAATTTGATCAAAAAAGATATCGTATGTAAATAGGCGGTTACTTATGTATGTCTTCATATATAGACATTTTAAAAGCAATATTGGTTAAGAAAATCATTTGCTTAGTTTTAAGCATCTGAAGATTACTTTATCCGAAGAAAGAAAAGACGATGAGGATGTAAAAATTTGTCTTTTCTACTTGTATTTGTATTTTCTATTTGTCAGAAATTCGAAAAAGTTTAACTGAAACTCGCTTCCAGTGGTGTGAGAACCTATATCTGTATTTTCATTCAGATCCTCCAATAAATCGATAAGGGATCAATAAAAAAGTCAAAAAAGCTAAAGACTTTGAATCTCATTATTTTGCATAAAGTAAGGGCACTTCTAAAATAATATGAAACAACTAAGAAGACCGATGTTTTTATATCCAGCACCGCTCAGCATTGGTCAGTAATATGGAGACTTTGTTTGGTTTCTCAAGCTTGCTTCTGGGTGTTGCTGGCAGGAGAATATTTACCGCAGACAGACAGGAAGACGGACATGCTTTAAGCGGTTTAAAATTCGATGCTGATCAAGACTGCATATATTCTGTGGAATCTCTGAGGTTTCCTTGTACATTTGGCAAAATGAATATATGCCTTATCCTGCGCTGATGAGTATAAAAATAGTTTATTTCTCAAGGATTATGGTGTCGTGGGCAAAGTAGGATCCAACTGTGGCAGCATAATGTTTTTCTTCAAAATCCGCTGTCACGCTCTTCACGCCCAGATATACGATTGAACTTGCCCTTGAGAGGTCGCCATCACTTTAATGCTTACAGGATATTCATCACTACCAGGAAGATACAAACTAACAACAGTAGGACTTTTTTAAATGCTTCTTATTTTAGACGATATATGACGGTCTAAAGAAACGCAGATTTGAAGTAGAAGTTTTCGTTTAAATTGTTATATCTTGCACTGTCGGCGGTAAGCTTAAGTTAAGCGCAAGTGTATTTAGCATCTAAAAAGACTTGAGATAGATCGATAATTTTCTGAATCTGTTCAGGTCCGTCTGTCCTTTTACTCTTCTGTCCATATCATTTCTGTCTTGAACGCTTTTTTCAAAGTAGTTTAATGATATTTGGTATACTCTCTAACTAGTTTTAGTCCAAGTATGAACTCTTGAAAAAGGATGGGGGAAGATTGAGTCTTATATAACACATGAATACAAGTTGCGATTTTTATTGTTTTTTGAAAAAATTGGTGAAGTATAATATTTGGCAAATTCCTTGAACGTAGAAAATTTGTGTGGAACAGATCTATTGCCTGAAGGTCTTCACCTACAAATAAAATACAAAAAATTAGCTTTGACATGATAAAAAAGTCTAATTTGGTGCTTCTTGGGATGGAAGTTGGCTCAGAAAAGCGACTTAAATTAAAAATGTATCCGCCTGAGTGGCCAGAGGCAAGGAATCTCAATGGTCGTTGATTCGAATCTGAAGTGCAGTAGAGTTTTTAATAAAAGCCGATAGCCTTTTAGATGCTAGTGCTTTGAGAGTTTAGTTTTAGAATTTATTTCTCTTGCGAAATTAATAATGATAATAATAATAATAATAAAATAAAAATGTAGCTTATTAAACTTAGATAACAGCGGCTTATTTTTCGGACTACTCCGCTTGCAAAGGTTCTATTAAAAAGTAACTTTTTCTATGGTAACAATAACAGATCACTTTTGCATTAATGGAAATTCAAGGCAATCAACAAAGGTTCCACTGTAAAGGTCTCTTAAATGTAGACCTCTTCGAAGGGTATTTATTCTTTATTCCTATAAAACTCATTGACGCATATCGTTGCTTTTTAGATGTATATGTCTATAATATATTTATATATATATATATATATAATGATGTGAATAAAAACACTTGTAAATATATTACATATACATAAATGTAAATATGTAATTTTGTGAAGAGAATAATGAAACAATTTTAATTTCTTGAGATGTGTTTATGTTGGCATAAAGATTACAACAATAAAATGTAACTAATAAATTTTTTTTTATATTATAAATATTTACTAAACAGTATGCATTGAAATTCATGCGCTCACCTATATATATGTATATATATCCATCATAAAAGAAATAATTAAAACGTACCATGAAAAGAAGAAATATTTCTCATAGATAGCCTGACAAAGAATATCAATGCAATATGCAAATAATATTGAACGCATATACAAGAACTGGTCTGCCAGTCAGAAATGCAGCAAAGTCAACTACAAAGAAAAAGGAGGAAAAAGCGGAAAAGCAAAACAAAAACAAAAAGAAAAGGAAAACTCGCAGATGAATCAAATGAAAATATAAATAAATTAAAATAATGAATAAAAATAAATTTCCCCATACAGCTTAAAGAGCTCATACCATAGAAAAATGCACTAAAGTCATTTTCAGTTGAAAATCGCTCGCGGATAGACGTTTTAGTTCCTTTCATTGTTCTTCTTGCTTTCTGTTTGTTTTTTTTTCTTTGCTTTAATGTTAAAAAAGAAAAAGTTCCTTAATATTTAATTTTATCACAATTCGTTACCAAAACAGCTGAAACTGCCCGATTTAAGAAGATCTCGTGCAATAAATAAAAAATAAAAATAAAAAAAGTAAATGCGCAAGAAACTGAAAATATATATAAAATTGGAATCAGAAATAAGAGAATCTCGTGAGAAGAAAAAAAAAATTCATAAATCGAGCGTAATACACGATTCTGGTGCTTGTGTTACGTATAGTGCTTTTTTAATTATTTTTTTTTGTCTCTTTTTCAAATTTATTTTCAATTTTTCTTCGATGTACAGTACACATCCACCAGGTTACGTGACGTGCGTTCGTTTTAAGTCAGCTTTAATGTCTTATATATATTAAGGTGTTTGTGTTTGTGCGCGTGTCTTCAGTTTCAGAGCTTAAAACAGAAAACAATCTAATAAATGAGACGAACCAAAAGTGGTTCGATTGAAACCAACGTGAAACTCACAAAATCTTAATGCTTTTCATTTCAAATAAATATTTTAAAGAAAAACTAAAGAATTCGAGAAAGTTATTTCAAACGAATCATTTCATGTAAGTAAATCTGCATAACCAGATTGTCCACATAAATATTTTGCGAAAAAAAGAGTTAAATCGATTATATAAAGACCGTGCGTTTGCTTAAATAAGCGAAATGCAAAATTTTTTGCCAAATTATGAAAATTTTACGGCATTTTAACTAACAGACAACTGAAACAGACGATATTTATTTTGAGAACAGTCACATATGTGAGTGTGCGCGTCATTACGATTGCTTGAACATAAAGAAGAAGATTAATGTGCGAATCGTTCCATGACATTTAGTTAGGTATGTGGTAGATCAAGGATTTTCGAAAGCTTTGTCTCGTTAATAGCTCCAGCGCGAATTGTTTATTAAGAAAGAAGTTTCGATATGATTTTTAGTCCTATGAACATTGTAATCGTATCTGCAATATATGTGTAGAATAACCATTTTAGCTCTTTCCTCATGAAAAATCCTGTTCAATATCTTTTTTCCTTTAATCCAACATTTCGTACTTTGTCTAGATGAATTACAATAATAATAGTAATAGCAATGAAAGGAATAATAATAATAAAAACCAATAGAACCGATATAGTGGTACACCAAAACCAAAAACCAATAAAAATGCTATAGTGGTACACGACTCAATGCATATATATATATATATCAATCCAACAGACGGGGCAGACAAGCTTACATCGTTTCATACAAAATGTTAGACATATTTTTTGGATTTTTATACAATTTTGGATTTTCGTTTTTCATATCAATCATCAATGTTGGGTACATTTTATATTTCGATTTTGATATAATTGTTGGATTTCGTTTTTCATACAAATTGTTGGTTCTTAAAATCCGGACTATCGACACAATGTTATAGTTTTTATTTCATTGTAGGAACTGAAACGGATTACACAGAAGACAATGAGTACGGCAGTGCGCGAGTCCCAAGGGAAGCACCCTTGACGGAATAGTAGAAGAAACGCCATCCAAGAATCCTTGGTCAAATATATCACCCTTCATTAATTTAGTCATAACTATAATGCGAAACATTTCCCTTCTTCTACGGATCGACGATGAATCAATGACGCTTAACTTATGCTCATATGGGAAGAGCGCCAGGAAGAGATCTCAAGACAAGCAGCGCTGCGCAAACGCTACAAATTGCCATTGGACGGACTTAATAACATCTGCACAATATTCATAGCTTGGTAGGCAGATTACAACTGAATATTCTAGGATCCACTAACGATATATGTTAGCTTTATAATCATTTTTTCGAAAGTTAAAACTTGAAGAGGGTCGAATTGACCCACCCGTTAGTCCTAATGTTAAATATTCATTTTAAGCTGCTGCGTATCATACTATGTTATATGTATAACCAGGCAAATTTCTATGCGCCTCGCCCGATAGATGCTTAAAAAATGGGTAATTAGACCACGCAGCTACCAAAAGTCACAAAATTAAATTGATTTTTTCTTCCCACTGCCGTGTGACTTGTAAAGTTAGTTGTTTCGTTATATCATAGTTAAATATAATTTTTAAAGACCGACTTTCTTTTCTTTAATTAATGATGAAAGGAAAAAAACATTTTCAATGGTATTTAGAAAAGATTATTTAATTTGAAATTAAAAAATGAATAAAAGGAACGCATTCCTTAACATATTTGCGTTAAAAACCAATAAAGAATAATACAAAAAAAGAAAAGAAAATTTCACGATTCATCCTTATGTATTCATCATCATCATTATGAACATTATGCACATACTTTTTTGTTCGTGGATGTGCATCATTGTGTGGAAGTGCTTAGTAATTTATTTTTAGATCATTTTATTTTAAGAGTTTGATTTTCTTTTTTTTTAATCTTAGTCTTTTATGTTCATTTTTATACTCATCACCAAACGATGAGGGGTATATTCATTTCGCCAAAACGTTTGCAACGCCCAGAAGAAAGCATCAGAGACCACACAAAGTATATATATTCTTAATCAGTATCAAAATCTAGATCTAAGTAAGCATGCTTGTTTGTATGTCTGTGCAATGTCTGTTCTACAAATTCTAGTTGCCGTAAAAATCAAGCTATGGACATCAAATTCGGCAAAAACATTGCACGCAGGTTGGTATTGAAATTAGCCCAAATCCATCGAAGAACGCGCCTTTTTCCATACCTTTATACGGCACTGACGCAAGTTTCAAAGTCACCGCAAAGTATATAAATTCTGTCTGCGCAACTGCGTAGTATCTGTGGTAAACTTTCTCCTGTTAGTGAAAATGAAGATATTGACTACGAATTTGTAAAAGAATTTAGCAGCCACTTAAACTTTCCTAGGACACGGGTACAACGCCCACACGCTAATGCGACAAACCCTTTTATTTTGGAAATAGAAAAAATCAGCCTCGCGCACTATGCAGCATGAAAATGTAGTTCTTCTAAGGAGTATGAGAATTTAATTCTTTTAATTTTTCGTCTTTCTTAGGATAAGGGTGATGGGTATAAGAGATTCGGCTACGAACGAATATAACTTTCTTACTTATTTCTTCTTCTCTTTTCTCGATTCTTGTGTTTTCGCGACATTTCTTGCTTTCATGCGTTCAACATTTTCTTTTATTTATTTACTTATTTAATTTTTTTTCCTTTTTTTTGCAATTCAAAAGCAGATAGATGGTAAATGCATAAAAAGAGCATAACGTTAGCAAAACATTAAGTTTTTTCACAGATGTTCCCTATTTATTACAAAATTTTTGTTTCCTTTCTTAAAGTATTACACTAATTTTGTTTAAAAATATTTTCAATATTTATTTTATGCCATTAGGTAATTAAAAAAGTTTTTGCCGCCGTTTAAGAGAGATAAAGAAAGAAAGAAAGAGAAATCTCTTTTCCTAATAAATCAACTCTTTCGCCGGCTCTCCGGTTAATAGCAAACGAAGATGATATTTATGTTTTCCGGCTTGGTTTGATAAATACGAGGCTTTGTAGACTTGCTCAGTTTCTGAGAACGAAAACCGGTCCACCACCTTCAATATCTTTTTTAGTTTTGCTCTTCTACTAATTATTAACGATCTCGTTACGAATGACAGACTAAGAAAAGTTTAAACAATGAAAGCCGGTGGCACATCATCTAGCTCCAATCGAACGCAGTCGACTCCTTTAACTATTTAACTCTATTATAAAAATTAAGCGATGACGAATATGCCGCACAGTCACAAAGTATATCGGGCAATAATATTGAACTTATTAACATATTAACTTACTCTTACGACCACTTCCAAAAAAAGTATTTATTTTGAAATGTGGTTATACGACCTGTACTAAGGCAAGTGGTGTAGGATATTTAACGGTATCACCGTTTCCGAGTATAATCTTTTTACTTATTTTAGTTAATTATATATATATATATATTAAAACTTGCCCGATTTACTTTCGCTCGGCTTCCAAGTATTCCAAATATTTTAGAATTAATCAATAGATTTCATTTTCCATTAAAATTGTGATTTAAATAGCGAACGGTCGCTACTTATGATGCGTGACGAATATTGTCGTGAATGACAGTTAACTGGTTAATGGAAGAATTTGTTATTTGAGAAGAACAACTAGTCGAAAAAAGTTAGAAAGGCGCAGTGACAATTGCCTAAAAGAAATAAAATATCCACGACGCTATTAGAATAACTTGTTGTCCTGAACACATGCTATTCGTGTAATGTCTTTCAATGTAACTTTATGTTTAAAGTTCTTTTATGTGGCAAGTTCTGAGATATTTCGACGAAATTTGATAAACCAAGGGGCTTTGCCCCGAGGACGAACCTTATTGAAAATAGACTGAATGAGACCATTTTTACGACCATTCTCCGTGTAGCGTCTTATTTTAAAACCGCCATTCTATGAGCAAAACTTGCAATTTTTAAACGTTCTCAATAAAAATCACTCTCGATTTACTAAATTGATGCGAAAAATTTAATTCGGATGGTTCAATATCCTGTATAACCTTGGTTAGGAAGAATAAGCTTTTGTATGAAAAAAAAGCTTAACTTTCAATATTTTATGATAAAAACTTTATCTGTTGTCTGCAGTAATTTGATAAAAGATTTAAATGCCTGAATTTGGACCAGGTTTCAACTCTGCCGCACATAAGATTTCTCATGGAAGATTCTGAAGAAGCCTCGTTAGAAGGCAACAAAAAGTAATTTTTATACATCTTACGACGAAAATAAATAAAAAATTATATTAAACGAACTGCTGTCGGGTACTTAAGGGTCGACCTTGTCAAATCATAGTGCTTTCACCTGCTTTTAGTACAACTGTTTCCTCTACTCACTTTTTGGCGTATTTACAGCAAAGATCCCAAAGAATCGAAGGCAGATGTCGTTTCATTAATTGTCTAGTAAAGAAAGCGATTTGATTTTACTTTAAACCAAGAAAGTTTTGCATATACGAAAACTCATTAATGAACACATGCAAACATGAATACAAGCAAGCGGAAAATAAAGACATCATACAAATTTTGTTCAGAATATACACGCGTAAAAAAAGGAAATTGAATTAATTTATGCTCTCTCCCTATTCATTTCTGTCTCTGTGGTTTTCAAAGCAGCTACAATAACAAATCACAATAAACTGTTATTCGTCTATACGTTTAAATGGGTACGCGCGTTTGTGTGTTTCTCTATTTTAGTTACTGCTTCAAGGAATGATTTGCAAATATTTTCTTCTTCTTCGTGAGCTTTTATAATAATTTCAACTAAAAGTATGTTATTATGAACGATTGTGAATTATGACATTAAACGTGCATTATTAGTCTATAATAATGAAACGGCGAATAGATTGAATGAACGAAACAAAAGCAAAAATAATTTTGTGCGAGACTTTATAAAGTGTATACGTATGTCTATAGTGTAATCAAATGTTTATACCCTACATCACCTTCGGTATCTTATCATGTCTGCCCATCTATCCGCCTAATTTGCTGGTGTTTAACCTACAAGCCACAATTTTTGGGATATTTTAAATGAAATTTAGTGCACTGCATTTCTTTGAGGCAAGGACGAACGCTTCGAATCGGTAAACGTTTTCGACCACTCGCTGTAGAATGTCTCATTTCAAACAGTCTTCACATAAAGAAAGTTACAATTTTCAAAATTTTCCGACAACAATTATTTCGTAATAGTATCTCGGCATCCGAAATTGGATGAAAATTTCAGTTCCATTGAGACAATTTTCTGAACTCCTCTCATACAACCGTCCCCACGAGAATTGAATCTTTATTTGATAAGAAGGAATAATTTCCATATTTGATGAACGAAGTCAACTTTAACGAATTTGGGTCATGTATTTTGGATCCCACTCCATATAAGATTTCACGTGAATAGTAAGCCTTTCAGAAAAAGATTTAACTTTTAATATTTTATGATGAAAGTTGGCCTATATTAGCAATTTACCAAAAAAATTAGCAGTGTGGAATTTGGATCGCATAGGTCTATTTTTTAAATCCCATCACATATAGAAGTTATCATGAAAACCAAACCATTATATGAAGAGAAAGTGTAAGTTGGAGGTTTTTATGACGTAAATTGAAAAATAATGATATCTTTAGGAAATAAATTAAATTTTCTTTCTTTGCGGGCTTTCATGCGAGGTATGGCTTTTCAAGAAGATAATGTGTAATTTTTGGTGTAATATTATTGAAACGACTGTAATTGGCGAACCGTTGTAGAGTACCTTATGTCCGGTTTTGTCCGACTATGACGTTTTTATTTGTTTTTCTGTAATTGTTACTTAACAGCTTAATCAAATTCTTGTTCATTAAATGACTGAAAAAACATTTTTTTGTTTGTTTTCGACTTACAAGGTTTTGAATATAAAAAAGGGGATATAAAGTTAGTGCGGTCGTATGTAACCCGCAAACCCGAAAGGGTTCAGAATCGATCAATTCAGAATCATAATCTGATATAATGTAAGCTCGTCTGTCTGCTGTCTGTCCACGTAAATTTGTGTTCAAGCTGTAGGTTGCAATATTGAGGTATTTTGCGGAATTTGGTAAAGTGACGTGGTTTGACCAAAGGACGAACACTAGGAAATATGGTTCGGTTCTGTCTATTTTTACAACCACTCCCCATACAACGGTCTATTCTGAAAAGTCATTATATGGGGAAAAATTGTAATTTTCAAAATTGCTCGGCAAAAGGGGCTAAGTAGTCATATTTCAGCACTCTAAATTGGTCTGAAAATTTTTCTTCAAAAATCCTTGAGTAGCAGTATTTCAACATATTACGTTAATGTTAAAAATTTGAATCGGGTGGAGCAATTGTTTGAACTCCTGCTCATATAACTCATACGGAATGTGAAGCTTTATCTGGTAAAAAGGTCTATTTTTCAATATTTCATAGCGAAAGCTGGCTCAAAATAGTAACGTGACAAAGAAATTTGCTTACCAAATTTGGACCACGTAGGACTAACAAAAAGCTCTACTTTTTTTCTTAGCAAAAAAAATGAAAAACGAGTGATTGCTTATTTCACTTGTAACTTAAAGAGCACTGTCATTTAAGTGAGTTAGCTGATTATGACGGACTTTTTTTTCAAATCTATTTATGAAAGGCGAAAAATGTAATGGAATAAATTTTTTGAACATATGTCGTGATATTTAAATTTTTTTAACCAATAAAAACACTGTGGTACACTGTAGTATAGCTCTCCATTATATACCCTACGTAATTTCGTTTAGTACAGTTATTCGTGTAATTCGTCCAATTAACGTTTTAAACAGAAAAAAATGGAAAATGATCGAAAAAACAGTCCCATCCGTATCATTTTCAATAAAGTTCGTTCTTAGATCAACACATATCGATGTACCAAATGTCATAAAAATCATTTCGAAATTGCGACCTGCAGAATGAACACAACAAAAGGAACAGTCAGACGGGCAGACAAGGTTAGTTCGATTAAGAAAGTGGTGCCTAATCGGAATCACAAAGGGTGATTCTATCTTAAGATTTTCTGGGGGTTGCATATCTCCGCATAATCCTTCCACCACAAACGGTGTAGGGTACAACAATTTTTTACTGCATTAAAAGACGAACATTTTTTTTTCCAATATATACGAATGCTTTGAGCGCTGCATGCTAGTTGATAGTATTAAAAGGATGAAAAAACTGTCTTCAAAAGGGATACCGTATTCAATTACAGCCATTACAAAGGCCATGCAACAATGTGAAATTGTGTACTTCAACTGAGAAAATATATATAGTGAACTACGAAATTCTGCCCCATCCATCATATTCGCCAGATCTCGCTCTCAGCAATTATGGTATCTAAGAAACTTACCCCAGGGAAAAAGATTTGGATCAAGTGATTAGATCGTTACGAAAACTGGTCGGAATTTCAAGTATTTTGGCAAACCGTTTTATAGAAATACTAATTTGTTGGAAAAGTCATTAAACATTTTTTGGAGGTGTCTACGTAAAAAAATTTTCTTTTCCAATACTTAGTCCAGAGAATATTGACCGATGTATTATATTAGCGAAAACGCGATTAGAAACGCGCCAGGTCTTGACGCCTGCAATAACATAAGTTACAATAAATGCTGTCACGATTTGTTCGCCTAATTCTTTTAAGGGCGGGACAGCGATAGCACGCCGCCTGGGTATTCTCCAGTTAAGTGAGGTTAATGATATCAAAAAAAATCATATTGTGACGTATGGCCATCCGCTAAACTAATCAATATCACAACATGGTCGGTTTATTCAAACTAATATTTGCGTATTTCTATACATTGCAGACATAGGACAGGTAGAATGCACCTGTCGTGGTGATTGTCTTAAAAAATGTCTAATTATAGATAAATGAATTCAATTAATTCAAGAAACGCACTAACATTGAGTAACTGTCACTGCGTTGGCAATCATTCAATTATACTTTGCATAAGCAATATATTTTTTGAGGTTAAAATTAATAGAAACCGGAAACAAAATGAAAAATGTTTTCACAACAGAATCATTCTGCAATGACAAGAACTTTTCTCTGCATTATTTGTAGACATCCGGTTTATGATATTTTTATTGTAAAACAAATAAAAGAAAATTTATAAAAACCAACAAAGAGCATCGAGAATTTATGGTCTAAATAGTTCATAATACGATAAAGTAAAGCAATTAAGTGTTTTTATTTAAGGAGTAATGATACTTTGTGAATTTATATTCACCGTACTCTTTGTTAACTTAAATGATCCCTTAAATGTTCAAGAATTATGTCCAAAAGCGTTCAGAAGAAGTTCAAATTTTCATTTAAAATCATTGTGTGCCTGTATTTGCTCTGGTATGCTTATGTTTTTCAATCTTTCTGTTAAATGTTTTCTTAAGGGGTCTCATTTCAGCGGCTGTTAATTTCAAATTTCCACTGTTAGATCGTAGAAACGTTATCTAGCAATTTTTGATTGGTTTAGCTTAAAGGATATTCTAGATGATTTTTAAAGATATTTTCGGAAAATACAGACATTTACACCCATCACCGAGCGATGAGGTGTGTATTCATTTTGTCAAAACGTCTGCAACGCGTAGAAGGGAGCTTCGGAGACCTTATAAAGTACGCATGAACCTACTTTTATGCGGTGGATAGCGATAAAGCAAAACGCATAAAAAAACCGCACATAAGGTCACGAGTAGCTATAAAAAATAGTCTTTTTTATGCGGTGAATGTTGCCCATAAAAAAGCCTCACATAGAAAGTAACTCAAAACCTTACAAAATAAAGGGATTTCTTTTTTAAATGAAATCAAGACACAAGACTTGGCGGCTACTGGGAAAGTTCTCAAATCTTTTGGAATGTGATCTGGAAAATACACATGCGAACATTTTTAAGCATTTTATTTAGTTAACTTCTTATTTTACATACAAAACTTCACTACCTTCATAGTCTGACGATACACGAAGTTTCTTGTGGTAAAGTAGTTCAAAATCGCTTTCGTCACCGGAAGATACTATCTCGCACTTCTCTAGATTTGATTTTTTTTAGTTACCACGTAGTCGGTGATCAGTTTTGCGACGATTTTGGGAATTTTCAGAATTGGCATCGATTGCAAGAAAATGACATTCTAATTTATAGCAAAGTTGGACTCCTGCGTACATGTTATCTATATAATCGGATTCTGCTTGTCATCTCTTACGATTTCATCGGATTACGGATTATTGAATCATTTCAGTAAAGTCAGTTTATTTAGCGAACTTGTCACGTGCACAGATCAGGAACGAATAAAATGAAGCAACTCTCTGGTTCCCTTCAAGTAAACTTGTCTTACCTACTCGTTAAAACAAACAAAAAAGAAGCCGTGAGATTAGTCGCCAACTATCTCATTAGCAAAAAACCTACTCACCGACCTAACGAGAGACGCAATCCGTTCCAAGAAAATTCGAACTGAAAATTCTTTTGCGTTCAACAATTAAATTATGCGGTTATAGAATTCAATACATATGTAGTTAATACTGCTTATGTCATGTGATGAAATCTATACGTATCAAATATCGAAATAGATAAGTGAACATTCAACCCACTAAATTTTTTCAAATGATAACTTCGTCAGTTATGTTCCAATTTGATTGAATTTTCTATCGCATAAAAGAAATCGTACGAAAAAAGCTTGGAGTTCTTGATCAGCATCAAATTCCGAATCGGTTTAAGCATGTCCGTAAACATGAATTTATCGGCAGAAACATTGAAAGTTCTTGCACGCATATTGGTATTGAAAATAGCACGTAAACTGAGAACATGTCTGTCTTCCCAAGAGAAGAAATATTAGGTTATGACTCATTGCTCACGAATTTTAAGAGGTAAACCTGTAAAAAGGAGAACGTACATTCTATTGGCGCTGCCAAAACATCTGTGCAAAAATGGCAGAAATCGACCACGCCTACCCAATATCATAGTATACCAAAATTTCAGTTTTACGTCAAAACCCTTATAATGCACAGAACCAAATTTCAAAAACCATATATAGTTTCTTTTTTGTTTTGGTCAGTTTCAAATTCGGAATGCACCTAAAAATGTCCCTCCGTTTGCCTTTCTATTTGTCCGTCTGTGTAGAATCATCAGAAAGACTGCCTTCACAATTCTGCAAAGATTTTGGTTGATATTCCTGCATTTTCAAATTTTGAGATATTCGATGGAGAACTTCTTTTATGAAAAACAATCAATCGAGAGAATATCGAGAAAATTTCGAAAAAACCACCTCAAAATCGTTAAAAAATCAGGGTGCTGTTAAAAGTTTTCTTCAGTTTTCGTGTTGCTGTGCGTCGCGAATTCTTTCCGCCAGGCCAAATCGTTAATAAGGAACAGTTTTGACTGTTATAAAGGCGACGGAATTGATTTGGAAGAATAAATTAAGAAGTTCGGGGTTAAAAACAAATTCCCCTTATTTTTCCGACTCAGTAGTATTTCTGCATAAATAGTCGAGTAGGTAAAAATGGCGAGTTCACCTTAGTCGTAGGTACAGTCACTGGTCAGTTGATAAAGGCATAACACTTATCGATTGGACACACACTAGTCTTCGGCCATGTCCTCCCTACCGCTCCCTCTCTTTCCTGACTTGTTTTTGACCATTGCCGTGTTACAGGAACTCCTCTGAGGTAGACATTTAAAAAAAAATGTAGAAGAATCCGGTACAAAACTATTATAAATTTTCCTTTAAAAACGTACTCTAACCCTTTTCTTATTTGTTCTTTTACAGAAAAACGAGTTAACAGAGGTCTCTGAACTGTTTAGACACCCTTCGGGGGTGTCTTCAATAATCATCTCTAGCTGCTGCGTATAAAAAAAACGGTGAGTCTTTTTTTTATATCCATCACCGAATGATGAGGGGTATATTCATTTTGTCAATACTTTTGCAACGCTCAGAAAAAAGCTTCGGAGAATAGAATTAAGTATGCCCGTCTGCTTAATGTCTGTTTTAAACATTCTCCTGGCTGCAAAAATGGAGCTATCGATTTCATATATGACAGAAACATTGAAAGTTCTTGCATTTAGGTTGGTATTGAAAATGGGGCATACCCGCAGCACGACGTAAACTGAGAAAACTTCCGTTTTTCACAAGAAATGAAAAATTGTTTTCATTCTCACTACAGGTAAAATATATGTGCAAAGATTTGAAAGAATATTTTATGCGTGATGTTGCAGTATGTGTATGAAAATAGAAAAAATTAACCACGCCTATCCAATATGATAGTGTATCAAATTTTAGTTAGTTAGTGTATCAAAGTTAGTTAGTTAATTTAGTAGAGGATATCGCCTATAAATTTGCAAAAGAATTTGGAAATGACCTAAACTTTTAAAGGGGTACACCTACAACGTCCACGCACCTATGCGACAAAAACTTTCATTTTGAACACAGAAAAAATAAGCCGTGCCCACTTCATATCATAGAGTGGAAAAATTTATACTTTTGCTTCTGCTGTCTTTTTCAATATAATGTGATAGGTATAAAAGATTCGGTCATGACCGAGTACAATTATCTTACTTGTTTTTAGATGCAATGAACACCGATATTGGTTGGATACATACGACTTTATTTTTTGAACAAAAAATTTCCATTTCCTTTTGTAGTGACTGCGAGTTTTTGCTAGAATCAGGACATAGACAGTACATAAAAATTTTCTTCAAATGATTTAAAAAAAGTCTGATTTTGCTAATTTATTTTATTGTATGTACATGCGTTGCTAAATTGAAATTAAACATCGCCAAGATTTACTTACTGCAGTCTCTTACATTTTATAATACTCATAGGTAGCAGTAATTTTTGAGTGTAAGGCAAAGAACAAAAACGCATATTATCGGGTTGGCTGGTTGATTAGTTTATATTAGCAGTATGTGACTGGGCTCACAGAAATGAACGCCGCAGTGTACGTGTTGCTAACAGCTGGTTGAGAGTGTGCGCCGTATATTTATGTAAAACAATACTAACGTTATATACTTTCAAATGTTATGTACGTATGTATGTTTGTACGTTAAAAGTGTATGTATGTTTTAAAAATATTTCAATGTTTTTTCCTTTTTTTTGGTTTTTATTCCGTGGTTTCTCTTTTATTTACATCATTATTGAGTTTTATGTTCATTCCGTGTGCGTAAACCGTATAACGTCGGGAGATTTGAAATTGACCTTGAATCCGTTACTGCAAGTAAAAAGAAATTTTTGCTTAAAAATGTTTTCTCTTTTCGCTTTATTATAAATCTTGACGATGCAGTATTTATACGATTGTTTAGATTAACCGCTGCCCGCGTAGATATCTTGCTGTATATAAAAATAAACATAACATGCGATCCTAAGAGTTAATGAATCATTTTTCTTGGTTTTCTTAAACACTTTCGCGAATATTTTCCAATTTAAAATATTTTAATTAAATCTTTTTCGATCCCTTTATACGGCGAATCTCTTTTTACAAAATATATTTAAAGAGATTATATCTTGCCTTATAGCTTACTCTACCCTCCCAAGGCTTTAAAAGCATGGAAATTTAGCTGTGTATAGACGAACGGCACCTACTTTGCGTCAATCCTAATCTTACGTATTTTTATGGTCTGCTTTTTTATTTGCTTTAGAAAAACACGCACACATTACGTTAATATACTTCATTCAAAGCAAGCTAACGCTTTATCTCAGTTTTGGGTTAAGAGATGAAGGTAGTATATTTTTGGCGATCTTTAAAAGATTTGAGCAACCAGTTGTCTTTACATCGTTCAAGATAAAATTGCTATAAGTGCAATAACTGAACAACATGCAAACGTCTCGGGTGTTTTCGTTCAAGAAACTCAAGCCTTTTATTAATCGCTTTAGATATATATATATATATTATACGTAGTCAAGTATGTTTACGAAGATAAATCGCTTTTTGGTGCCTCCTATGTTTTGTTTTTGCTTATACCGTTCGCCAATAAAAAAATTCCAAGGCATTTTTTATTAGTAGAGTATTGTGAGACTCGAAACATTGCTTTACCAATAATTGAACTCCGCCCTAACTTATATCATGATTTCCCTAACTTACAGATTTTTTTTGGGGACTAACGAAAAAATGAAGTTAATCACCTCTGATGCGACTACGGCAAATTCTATTGCCGCCAATGCTTCACTTAACGTACGTTTATATTCCATCTGAACTCTGTGAAATCCGCGGGCTTGCTTCTATCCCCTCTGATTTCACCAAGCTTAAAATTTACTCAAGTGCCTTTCCCAAAAATCTGCTTAAATTCGCACCTCTGCTACCCCTACTTGTCTTCTGCAACTTTGCATACGCTTCCGTAAATTTGATCAAATCTCTCATGTGTCATAGTCCGCATAAGTTTTTCCGGAAATGTTTTATCCTTCCACATCTGTTTGGAAGGCATTAACTTCCCGATTAAACCGTCAGTCGCTTTGTCCTTCGTGTGGCGTAAACTATGAATGTTCCTCGAACGGTCAAGCTAAAAAAAGCCTCAATTGTAAGGGTGAGCACTAACTCTAAAACTTGCCCATCATACAAGCAAATTGGAAAACACAAACAAACAGCGAATCGTGTCAAGCCACAAGCTTACTCTTTCTCTCGGAGTACTTACTTACATCCAAATAAAAAAAAATATATTTTTTTTTTTACTGGAGAGTTTCCTGAAGTTGTCTCCACTGACTTCTCAAGCCACGATCAAACGAGCAAATGCTGAGACTATTGTCTCAGTTCCAATTAAGAAGATGATAAATCTTGAATCTCCGTTTCCAATATAAAATCTTCAAATCAGGACACTATGACACCCATCAAAAACAATCTTCCTTCCGATCACGAAATGATCACTGATCCTACCAATTCCTCTAATATATCTCAAATCTCTGAAAGTATTCAAAAACCACATAATATCTACCCGTCCCCTAAAACAGGTTCTACAATTAACTCCGCTAAACGTTTATTTCGCGACCTTCGCAAGGGTATTCTTAACCAGCGACCCCCTGCTGGCTCGTACTCGTATTCCCACTTAATTAATAATGAAAATAGCGCAATTTAATTCCACTAGCATCTGTGAGAAATCAAAATAACTTGAATAATACCTTCATTGTAGTGACATTTCCGTGGTTTGTCTTTTTGAAGCTTTCCTTAAGTCTCCTCAACGACACATTAGATAGTTCTCACTGTCTAATCGAAATTTGCATTGATTTATATCCTATTATCCATTGTCCCTCACCCATGTTCTTTTATTTCAAATGCCATCAAAACCAATGACTCTTCGGGTTGTTTCTTTAATAGATTCTTAAAATCTTTCCCTGATGATCTGAACCGAAAGACTTCTAAAAAATCCTATCCTCCGCTACCAAACTTAGAATCGTTGTAAATAAGTGCAAAAAATCTCCTTTTAGAATAAATTTCAAATTTTTGGCCGATGTTAGTTATACCCTCAGGTTGGAAAATCGCGAAGGCTGGAAACAATTTTATGAAAGTATCAATAGCGACATGTCAATCTCAGACTTTTGGCGTACTGTAAGAATTTTTGGAGGTATCACTTCCTTTCGTTGCTCCCTCTTTAACTAGTTCTGTGACAAGCTTGCTGGACCTTCTGGTCCCATAATCGCTTTGTAACACTTGATGAGGAATGTGATAATTTTTGCTAACGTGATATCTCTCTCTGAACTCGATAAAGCCATTAATCTCTCCTTTCCCACGGTTACTCCTCTTCCCGTTTGTGGTTTCTCTACTGCATTTGTTAAAACGTTCGGATTTTTAGGCTTTCTTCTACACTCGAAACTTTCCACATTGACAAAATTGCCAAACTGTGTTTTCAACTCACTAATGTATTGAAATCCGTTTGGAGCATTTTTTAGGGCTCTGACCCTTCTCGCATGACTAAACTGTACCTTGGCTTAATCAGACCAAAATTAGAATACGCCTGTTCGCTCTTATTGGACATTTCAAGAAAAACCTCTTGAAATCGTACAGAATCCAGTGGAAATGCCTTCGTCGTCGGCGCTTGCTGGCATGAATTCTGCACACTCTACGCTTGGACCAGATGGCAAATGTTATGCCTCTACAAGCAAGATTTCGGACACTCTATTTATTCTATCTCTTGAGAATCATCCGGCCTTACCTTTCATATATTACTTCATATCACTCGATACCTCTCCTTCCTTCTCAAAAATTGTTGCTGATGAAATTAATAACTTCAACAGTCTAACAACTGATTCACATAGATTATTCAAAATTGCTCTTGGTTGTCAGTATTTTCCACCGTTCTTAGCAGTGAGAAAGTTTACAGTTCCTACGCCAGAGGTATACCACCGCTACTCAAACTTGGTCAATACTAAATGAAAACATTTTTCGCTCATCTTTACTAATGGATCTAAGACCGATGTTGCAGGCAGCGGCTTTTGGGTTCCAAATATGAATTAAGAAGTTTACTTCTCAAATCCCCCATCTAGCATAATATTTTCGGCTGATTGTCTTGCGATCGTCGGAGCCATTTGCTTAGCGAGCACTCAGCCTCAAGAGAAAATCCTTACAGTGTAAGACAGTAAATCTGTTTTACCCATTTTACAACCACTTTCCTCAGGTAAAATTCTCCCTTACATATTAGAAATCAGATCCTTACTTTATAGCGTCAACTCTCATATATTTTGGTCTCACTTTCTATGGACAGCGCTGCGATGGAATAATTCACCCCATGGTCGTCGTTTATACTCTTTATTTGTATAAATAAATAAAGCCGCCTGGTTTATCAACTGCGGACTTAGAGGTGACATTATTTGTCTTATTAAAAGCTGATGTTTAATCACACGAGAGGTAATGATCATTTATTCAAAATTAACATAGTAAACAAAACTTTATGTACATGTAGAGTCCTACAATCTCCTGATCTTATCCTATTTGTTTGTCCGAATGAGACCACTTCTATTGGCCATTCCCCAATTCGCACATTGTCTATATGTAGTCTTCGGGATCACAGTTTTCTTGACATTTTCCATTCTCGCAGTTTAACAGCTTACAATGCAATCTTGTCAGCAAAATTATGAACCTACTCTCTTTACACGTTTTACTCTCACCTCATCAGTTCCTTCATATGATCCTTTAAGCTCATGTACTAGATTATCTCTTACACAACGGAATTTATTCCTCGCTGTTCTGTTCTATCCTATGTGACGGACGAGTAATATGTATATCTTAATAAAACTTTAGAAAAATAAATAAATAGAAAGATGTGGTGGACGCATAACACGCGAAATTAAAAAGATATTAATCAAATAAACACTAAAATAAGTAAACACTAACATTACATGCCAGACCTATTTCCTACTTTACTAAGGCCCAAACAAAGAACTCTGTATTCACATTGCTTTTTACACATCTGGGCGAACTCTCTGTGGTTGGTTTACTGAATAAAAGAACAAGGAGAAGAATTACATCTAATTTTTTTTGGAATTTTTATCATATGTCAACGTAAAAATTTTATTTAATTATTTTATTTCGATAAAAATTTAAATTTCCATCTAATTTAGAGAAGTTAATTAGCGTTTTTCACTGGTATCGAATAATGTCATTTTTTCGCAGCGAACCGATGTCGTTATGCCAAATATTGTTGCATACCGAATCGGCTTTCAATTGTCTCGTAGAATTGGGTTATTTGGGAGTTGTACAGTTTCGAAGTATTTACGATGAAACCGCTATACCTAATAATGTGTATAATGTCGAAATACAACGGTGCCATGATCTACAACGTATCATTGCCCATTTACAAGACGAAATCGAAGATTTCAAAATAAACGTCATGTTTTATCCGGATGTCGATGAAGATGAGGTACCAAAAGCCATCGATCTTAGAGATATGGAAAGGCAATTGCTGGAGGTTTACGACGAGTTAACGGATGTTGAGCGTAATTGTGAAAGTTTAAGGCGAAGACATAATCATTTATATGAACACATGAAAGTTATAATAAAGGCTGATGAATTTCTTACCGGTGAACGTAACACAGAGCCTGTAATGGCATGGACGTCTAGTGTAATTATGGATCTAGTACATGATGAGATGAAAAGTAAAGCACAACCGCAGGATAAATTTCAATTGAGCTTTTTTGCTGGTACTATACCACCACTTCGTTTTACCGCTTTCGAGACAATGGTGTGGCGTATAACACGCGGCAACTATTTTATAAAACACGAAGAAATAACATTTCCTCAAGAGGCCGGGCGAAAATCGTCTCAATTAGTACGCAAATATGTCTTCATGTTATACTTTTTGGGACCATCTATTCGAGAGAAGCTGACAAAAGTCTGCCAGGGCTTTGGTATTAAGCTGTTCGAATGTCCCGAAGGTACAGCGGATAGACGATTGGCCCTTCAAAATATTGATCAAGATATAAAATATTTGGATCGAATTCTTGAGCAAACTGAAAATCATAGATTCCGTATACTATTAATAGCAGGTGTAGATATTTACATATGGAAAATTAAACTGAAAAAAATGCTTATGGTCTACTATGTGCTGAATCGTATGAGGAGAGTTAAGCATTTGCAAATGTCTAAATATTTGCAAGTAGAATGTTGGATCCCGACTGCCGAAGTGCGAAATGTGAGAAGAGCTTTGATCGTAGGAGCTCAGCAAAGCGCTAAAGACAGCCAAGATAATATGTTTCCACCTATGGTGACGGAATTGCGCAAAAAGTATTTAAGAGATGAGGACAAACCAACACACTTTCGATTGAATCGATTTACGAGAGGATTTCAAAATCTAATCGATGCGTATGGCATTGCCGCTTACCGCGAACTGAATCCCGCTCCTTATACGATTATAACTTTTCCCTTTCTTTTCGCCGTTATGTTTGGTGATATGGGTCACGGTGTTATAATGGCATCATTTGGATTTTGGATGGTAATAAAAGAAAAACGTTTAATAGAAAAAAATCGCAGAGATCCAAATCCAAGTGAAATATGGACCATAATGTTTGCTGGCCGTTATATAATTGCTTTAATGGGAATATTTTCCATATACACGGGCCTTATTTATAACGATTGCCTGTCAAAATCTTTCAATATATTCGGTTCTAGATGGCGCGTCAATTATACTACATTTATCGTAGAAAATAATCATCATCTTCAGCTGGATCCGGCTCGGCCTGATAATTATTTAGGCGATCCCTACTATGTTGGTATGGATCCTGTTTGGGATATTTCGGGAGAACATGCCATCACCACGTATAATTCTCTCAAAATGAAATTAGCGATTATATTGGGTGTAACACAAATGATGTTCGGTTTAATCTTATCAGCTGTTAATTACACATATAAAAGAGACTATGTGGACGTCTTCTTGGTCTTTATACCGCAAATAACTTTCTTGATCTGTGTCTTTTGCTATTTAGTATTTATGATATTTTTTAAGTGGAATAATTACGGCGGTCATATAGCAGCGCCCTACAATTCGGCCTGTGCCCCTTCAATTTTGATAACATTTATTAATATGCTGCTGCTGAAGAGTAACGAGGTACCGCCAGAATGCAATGACTGGATGTTCTCCAGCCAGGATGTTGTACAGATCGTTCTACTGATTTTTGCAACAATTTCAATTCCAATCTTATTAGCAGGTCGGCCTTTGTATATAATTGCTCAAAAGAAGAGAATAATTGCAGCAAAAAGCGCTGCGCTACGTAGGTCTCGCACGCGTTCTACTTTAACAACCGCACGAAGGACTCTCGTATATAATGTGGAGCTTTCCCAGTCTCGCATTAGCGTAGCAGCAAAAAGGGAGAAAGAAGATCCAACCGAAGACGTAGCTGAGTTGTGGATACATTCAGGTAATGTTTTTACATTTACTCTTTTTCATGCAAATGCATCATAAAGAGAGACAGATTTTATCCGGAAATACATCAAAAATTATCTCTCAATAGGTATTCACTGCATAGAAAGCATTCTTGGATCTGTATCGCATACGGCGTCGTATTTACGATTGTGGGCTTTATCGTTGGCGCATGATCAGTTATCGAGTGTCCTGTGGAATATGGTCTTAAAAATTGGTTTAGCTGGTGGCCACGGTTATGTGGATAGCGTAGTAATTTTTGTTCTATTTGCATTTTGGGCGACTTTAACGTTAGCCATCCTTGTTATAATGGAAGGTTTATCGGCATTCTTGCATACGTTACGTTTGCATTGGGTTGAATTTCAATCGAAATTTTATGCGGGTTCAGGCGAAGCATTTATGCCATTTAAATTTCCCCCGAGTACAATGTCCGGTTAAAAGCCGTAATGAATTTAAAATTGAGTAATTTTTTTTTCTTTAATTTATCTAAATGTGTTTTTTTCACATATGTACTCCTACTTATATATTCTGTATAATTTTTTGATTAACTAGGGTAGAGAAAAGAAAACAAAAAAAAAAAAAAAATGAAATAAAAATAACATTTTGGCGACTAATGCAATACTCTTTTGCACGTTTTTCCATCAACCAGTTCGTGGTGCGTTTGTTGTTCGACTTCTCATGGTCTCGAAAGGCGTGACATAGAGTCTGCCTTTTATCTTAACTACCAGAAAGATAAGAGAAAGCGAACAAGACGACGACGAATCGTTCTGAAACTGAAAACGTTCAGCTAATTGACAAACTATTATTCAGCATTTATTAAGTGTCTCCACATCCACTTGCTTTTTATATTCATTTGCGTATGCGTGAGTGAAAAATAATATCCAACATGAACGGAAGTCGTTAATATTTTCGATCTTTTGTTGCGATAAAAAGTGCTATCACTAGCTTTGAATGTAAACAAATGCGCAGAGCGATCATCATTTAAGAAGAATATAAATATAATTTAAAAAGAAATATAAATATTTCCAACGTCAATCGTTTTTTTGTTTTGTTTCAACATCGAATTTTTACTGGCATTCAGCGAAAAGATAAGTTCGCAAGATAAACGCAATAACAATAAGATTCTTATTCGCAGTATCAAGCAAAATAGTTTTTTTTTAAACTGTGCATATTTCAAATACGCGAATGTGTATGTTCTGTCAGAAAATGTACCAGGAATTGTTAAAAGTAAAACAATATTTTTTAATCATCAAATTTTACACAATTTTTTTTCAAATAAACTTTGTTAACATCATTAAGCTGAAGCTTGGACGAAGAACTTGGAAAATTCATCTAACTTTTTGTTGTTACTCTTCTCTTACTTCGAATTTTCTCTTATCGATTCGAATCGGCTGATATCAAATGACGATAGCCAAGTTTTTGTTTTTTTTTGGACTGGAAGCATAACTACAGTAAATTGGAAAAATAATTTTTTGGCGCTCAAAACGCTTTAAAAATGTATTTTACTTTTCGCTTAAATGTATATAGACAAGTGTATGGACAGCCGGATTAATAGAGATAAGAGTAGTTCGACGGAGAAGGGCAAGTATAAACGCTGGAAGAAATGAAGGGGGAAAAGTGAGAAAGGCAAATATGTAGACGGACAAAAATCAATGAGTAAAAGACAAAAGAGAGAGAGACAGAGAAACAAATTATTAAACGTATAGGCAAAAGAGTCAGCTAATTAAAGAACAGACCGAGATTAACACATAAAACGACGTACGGTCTGTTGCTTAGAACAGTAGTTGTCTACTCTCCTAATCGCGACTACGAAGCCGGTGTTTACAGGCTGAAATGTCAGTGCGATTTGATCATTTTTATTTGTTTTTATTGTACAACCAATCACTCAGAAAATGTATTTTATTCGCGTCGGACAGAAACGATGAAACAGACCGCCGATTTGATCTTACCTACGCGGCTACTCATGCGGACAGCTGATGAGGGCATAACACTTATTGATTGGATACACATACATTGCTACGACCACTCTTTCTTTCTTTTTGCATTTTTTACTGATCATCACCGTGTGACCCGCATAGGTGACATCACCTAATTGGTTGCTCATATTCGTGTTTTCCTTTTAACAGTTCAAAAGTTCCGACGATGATCGACGACGTTTGATAGCTTAGAAGATACAAAAAGCAGTTGAAAATAAGAAAAACTTCTACATAAGTTTGGCACGTGGAAAAAATGCTCCTGGCCATTAAACTAATGGAATAATAGTAACGATATCGGCGATAAGAATTAAAAGGAGCATCACTTTGTCAGCGCCCTTACCTGAGCATGCGGCCAAAACCTCTTCCACGTCTTTATATACAAAATTGTGTATCTTCAAAAAAAAACAAGTGTTGGTCAAAATATGCAGGAAAATATCAGGAAGATGCAGTCGTCCTGGTCTATCAGCAACAAATTCACTTACCTGAGTCCTGGCAAGTAGACGTTGTACTTATGAAAAACAACATTGGGACTAAACTTATTGGATAGCTGTAGTCTCTTACTTATATGTTAAAATAAGCGGCAGACTAGTGAATGGACTAATATATGGCAAGCGGAAAAAAGGAAGGGAAAAGGCTTCAGCTCCCCTAGAATTGTTTTCCCGGTAATGTAAAGTCTGTTTATTAAGTAAACGAGACCATATCTCTAATATCTATGCTAAGAAGCATATTGGAACAGAATAACCCTGATATATTTTTGACAGGCTGCGTATAACTTAAAAAAAAAAAAATACAAACGTTTTTCTGCTGTCGCCTGTGTTTCATTCTGTTCCCTACAATTGTATCAGTTCAAATATTAACTAAGACGAAAGTTTATATTGAATATTCTATATATATATTCTATAACGTACACAGATTGGAAAAAATATAAACATTTTCGTCATTTCGCTCTCGATCTATTTTGTTGCTTGCAATTTTATCGATTCGAATATTAATTAAGAAAAGGTTTTATTCCTGCTACTTTTTTGACAGCCTACCTACAAATCGGAAAACGCCAACAAACTAAAAAAAATGTTTTCTCGCTTCGTTCTTGCTCTTGATGGAGAAGGCAATTGCGTACATTTTTGTTGTTCTTACATTAGTGCCAAAGTTATACGATTGCTTTCTTTCGTCAATATATGAGAGAAGACCGATTTATTTTTCTGCGATTTTTGTATTTTTATATAATAAAAATATATACACAAATGTAAAGTAAATATTGATCAAGTGCGTCTGTGAGCACTATACATATATATGCATATATATGTATATTGTGAACATATAAACTTAAGTAGAAGAGAATTCATATATAATTGTATCTCTCTACGTTTTCCTTACCGTTTTTCATACGTGTCTAATAGTTGAGGTAAGTTTTTCGTAAAGTTTTTCGAATCAGTAGATTTTGAAATTTCGTCGCATTAGTGTAACGGGAAACGAAATGAATTTTTAAATCGCTTAACACAAGAGTAAAGTGATGAAATTTAATTAATGAGTTTTCCTTCTAATATTAGTTAAGTGAAATGTTGATCAAACCAACCGAAATCTTATAAATGAAAAAACTATTTGACTTTTTTTTTTTAACAAAAAACGCAAAAGAGAAACAAATTATATTTGAAAAAAAAATAAATTTTTTTTAAAAATATCAATTTCGCAAAATAACTGTTCTGCGAGCTGCATTTCATGGGTTTTCTTTTAGGTTTTTAATCTGTATCTTCGTTTTGAAAACTTTTTACCTCTTGCCATAAAATAATTTGTTAGAATTCTTTGTTTTTTCGTTATTGTTCTTGCGGTGAGTGTCATATTCTTTTTTTCTTTGTAATATTTTTTTATTTTATATATCTTTTTGTTTCCATTTCATTTTCTCAACAAGTAAAAATTTTACAAAAATAACTTTATGACCCAAATTCTTGCGGATATGGAAACAAAATGAATTCATGTCTATTCACAATATATTTCTATATATATGCATATGATATTTGACTTGAAGCAAATATGATTTTAGTAAAATGCGTATAGGTACACAGTGTGTAGTGTGGCGTAGTGTAAAACAAAACATGAAACAAGTACATGAAGAACGGGAAATTACTATAACTAAACTGAATTTTGAACTTTCATTTAATAATGATTTTGAATTACAAATGAGATTGACCGCTTTCCGTGTTGATATAAGAATAATTGCAAGTAAATATAAAACAAATACAACAACAAATACGATAACAAAAATATTGTGAACAAAAAAATACAATTTTTTTAATGTTTTCCTCCCCCCGCCCCCTGAAAAAAAAACCAAGAAATACAATGAAATTCGTACCTCGCTTTAAACCGAATTTTCAACAACCTGGCCACTGAAATAATTAATAATAAACACTTTTTTGGTCAGATATTGACATAAAAGGCTTTGAATTTTGTTGCATTAAATTTGCTGAAACAGAAATGAAAGAATTTTTGGGATAAAAATTACAACAGTTCGCGTTTGCGAAGGTTTCCTATTTCCGAATGTTGCTGAAGGCATCGGGCAGGCTACTTATATCCCGCGCTATTAGTTAAGTGACATTCCCTATAACTTGAACGCAGATCTTCGAAGGTTCCCTCTTCGCAATTCAGGAGTCGCTCAAGGTAGTCTCTTAGAATGCATTTTCTTTACTCTATACAGATCATTACATCTGCCATCGGCAATTAAATCGTCTTATATCTTAACATACGCTGAGGATGTTAAATTATCGGCTTTTAATTTAGAGCATTGCTCACGTCTCCTCGAAGATGTTTTGAATAACTTATAAATGTAGTGCCTTCTATGACGATCGACTGTAAACTTGGTTTTAATTTATATATTGTACATATGTGAATAAAGCTAGGTCTGTAGTAGGTTTTATTAAAAGTTAGGCGAGGGAATTTGTCGACCCTCACATTTCGAAACTATACTGAAATATGCCTCGCTCGTACGGTGACTTTTAATCGTTCAAGCCAAGGATCTTCGTATCGTTGAATTCAATGCATACAAAAACAACTCATGCTATTTGCGTTACGAAAATTAGGTTAAGAGCCACATGGACATCTTCGACCGCACGAAAACAGGTGTTGCTACACTGCATCCTTTCGTTCACCAAAGAAGCGTAGGTTTGTCTTAGGCATAGCCTTTTTAGTTGAGTTGTTAAATGGCGTTATCGATTCGATGGCTTTGCTAAATGACATTAATTTCATTGCTCTCATACCTTCATTAAGAAACTACCTTTTTATAGAATTTAGCCAATGGAAATTCAGCTGTGAACTTTTTAACCCACTTAGGGTCCCTTGTAAAAATTTAAATGAAGTTTATAATCAGAAGGCAGATCAAAGCAAATCCATTAGGGTCCACTAAAACTTCTTCTTGACAATCACGTATTACTGATGTCGTACTTGGACTAAGGCGGTTAGTTTATTTCTCCCATGTGATGCCATGTCTGACCTGAAATATCTTTCTGCATACTATAATCTCAGTTGAGAGTGTGCTGACTTTCATTGTTAGATCTAATGTTTCTAATAACTACTATTTAGCTTTATAGTTTTAAGATTCCTTTTCTTTTATCTACAGTGTTAGTCAGATTAAGCTTTTAATATTAAATGCACAGTTTACGTCCAGCTGAACTTAAAGTGTAACTGAATCGCATAGGTGCAGTAAACAAACAAAGAAATAAATAAAAAAACAATTCAATGCCCGTCCGTAAAGATTTTCTCTCTTTCAAGTCGAACCGGCACAAACATTTTTCCTGCTCATTTTTTTACAATTCTTGCAGATTACCACTGTGTCTACATACCGAGGAACTGGATGAAATATAACAACAACAGCAACAATAAAGCTAATATTTAGAATTGGGACGTAAATAAAAAGATTCGTAATTCTATGCGATGTGCCACATAGCCACATCTTTAACATAAATTGTAAAGGGAGACGTAGCGGATGCGAAAAAAATACGAATGTATTCAAAGAGTTTCAAGATCAACATTACAACTCAAAACAATTTATAGAAGAGCTGAATATTATTTTTAGAAAGACTTTTTCTCTTTATAAGCATTGGCAAAAGATTTTAACGCAATGGAAATACTCTGAGAAAGTCTGAATGAAAATAAATCAGAAGCAATTCAATTAAGTGTGGATCTCGCCTTGGCAACAAAGAAAGCGAAAATATTGACCTTAAGTTCAAACTTTAACATAAGTTTCACGAGAAAGGCTAACTTGCATAAGAAAAGTTTGGCAACTCGGGGCGCGCACTGTGGCCATAGAGCTTTACGTTGCGTGAAGCAATTTATTTTTTTTTATCTTATTGCTTTATGCGTGTTAACTAATTATAAAAGCACAAAAGTGTTCTAATTAATTGAATTAGATTCCACTTTTTATCGTTCCTCTTGGTTTTTGCAATCATCGCTTGATACCTCTCGTTAATAAATTTCTTTCTTTTTTTTTTTTTTTGCGTGTTTACAGCTTTTCTCTTCGCTTGCTCCTTATTTACTGCGTCTTTACTAGCGTGAAGTTCACGTCTAACTTGAGACATCCTTTTTGTGCACTCGACAATCTTTTTTGATTTTATTTCTGTTCTTCATAATCTCTACCTTATCTGTTATTTTGTGATATGGAGTTTGTTTTACATTATGTCGAATAAAAGCCGGCCCTGAATCTCAACGATTCATTACTTGTTGGCTTTGCGAAGATTTTGTCATGCAGAGTGTACAGGTATCAACGGCCGTGATGCAGATGCATTCCTAGATCCTTCGAAAGGTCGCTCGATCATTGATTTTAATAACTTGTTCACGGAGATAAGGAACGCGTTTTCTAAATTAAGCAAAAATGTCGTAACTCTGTGTGGAAAGATGGAAAAATTCGAGACAGTGTTCCATGAGTGTCATTATCTAGAGTACTCATCTTTTCCCCCATCCTGTAAAAGACCAACACATAGTGTAGTTTGTGGTACGTCACTTCCTGCTTCGCCCTCGTGAGTTTGCCTACGAAAATTGTTAGCGTGTCCGTTATCATTGAGTAATAAAAAATCTACAAATAAGCCGGGAAAAGATCCTCGTTTAAGCTACGCTGAAATGACAAGAGTATCTCCTCCCAATAGTACATTTCCAAAAAATATTAATAAAAATAACAAATTTGCCTCCCACCTGCCTTTTCGGATGTATCTGCTGGTCACCATTGGCACTGGGCAAGTCGTACAAGCTGCACGTGTAAATCAAATCGCTTTACCTGCGAATTCTATTTTTTCTAGTAGGGATGACGTCTGCTTGACGAGGAGTATCCCCTAGAAAGCCAATACTCTTGTCTACGCTGATGGTTGACACTTCTGACGATAATATAAAAAGTTATTTGGCTCTAAAGTCCCGTCCGTCAATTTGAAGCGTGTAAGCATTTTCAAATTAGCTCCGTCGCACCTAGAGCTATCTCCTTTTTTAAAGTGTTGGTTCAGTGTGAGAACAGGGAAATTTTGTTAAACACACCATTGTGGTCAGATGGATCCTTAGTTAAAGAATGCATCCCTCGCGATCAACCACGTAATACTAATTCGGTCTTTCATCTTCAAAAAGCTAAATGTTTCTTTAGGCCATGTAACTTTTATTTACCAAAATGTTAGGGGCCTAAATACAAAAATTCGCTCTACTTTTCTAAATTCAGTGAGCGAGGAGGTTTCCTGCTTGACCATCACTGAAACTTGGTTAAAGCCTGATTTACATTCATCGGAACTTTTTCACAATTCTTTCCAGGTTTTTAGAAAGGATCGATTGGATTGCACTAGTGATGGTACTTTAATTGTCACATCTGCTACAGTACCGTCTTATTCAACTGAATTTCCCACTCCTCTCGATGTTGAATTTGCTGCTACTTTGTCCCAAATGCGGATATATCTATATACAAGAAACATGCTGCCCCTATTTGTAACGTGGCCGAAAAGTCTCGATCTACCGATATAGTCATCGCGTTGGGGAATTTCAATTTACCACAAGTCACTTGGTGTTATAGTGATAATTCTGGCTGTATGGCTCCCACTGCAACACTTGATAGAGATATGGTGTTTTTCAATGAACTATGATCCGTTGAACTACTCTAATCTGCCAAATCCAACTTGTGTGTCCGAATTGTTACTCAACACTTAGCTTTTGCTATCAAATCTTACATTTCTCCATTCCGGCATGCATTTTGTAGTGGTCCTCGAATGTCGCATATACAGATTTTGATAAAGCGTTTGTCTTAATAAACCATAACTTATTGATCTTCAAACCTTATACCTCTGGCTTCCATTTTTACTTAGTGGAATGAATGAGCTGTTATCTGCATAACAGATCTTTGAAGGTTCTGTTCTGCTCCCTCAAGGTAGCCAATGAAGACCCCTTTTATTTAATTTTATACATAATTGATTTCCCTTCGGCGGTTAAATCTAGCGAGATCTTAATGCACGCTGACGATGTTTTCTTCCTTTTCCTTGGAATCGCAATCGTATCAACTTCAGATTGACTTAAATAATTTGGTTACATGGTGCTCGTTAAGCTTTATAAAATTAAATCTAAAAAAATGCAAGAAGCTTTCTTTTTTAAGAAGGGAAGTCATTCAATTTCATTGACTCACACATTTAAAAAACGTTGATTCGTTCATGGAGATGGAGTATTCTATTTGACCAGAGATTTCTCTAGGCACTTTATTTCATTAAGTTGAGTCAGTGTAAATATAGTTATGAGCTGTTTGATCCGTTCAGAGTTGTTTGCAAAAACCTAAATGATGTTTATCACTTGATCTCAATATCGGATTCTTTAAAGTCTACCAAAACAACTTTGCTTAACATACGCGATTTGCCTACGTCGAATTTAAACTAACTTGCAATCTTAACATCTCATTACGATTCGAGAATTGTTGTTGTTTATTGCATCGGTTGCCAAGATTTGTGTGTTTGCATTGGCTTAGCAATTCATTTGCAATTTGGTTCTGTACTAGTTGTGGGTGTGCCCCTGTGCTAGTTGTGTACATGTTTTTTTTTCTTTTGTTTCTTTCTTATTTATTTACTCATGAACTATTATTTAATTATGATTTTTTTTTTACTTCTCCTTACTTTATACTAGCTTGTAATTTTAATTAGTATAAGATTTAACTTAGATTAGGGTCAACTAAATTCGAATAATTTATTTTAGTTGATTTATACGTAAGTAAATAAATAAATAAAATATAAAAGAAATACATACATAATAGATCGGCTGCATGTGGTTGAAGCTAAGCACCGATTCAGTTAACTTCTTACTTTAACCTGACGGAAGGTAATAGAGGGAATACCTGATATTAGGGAAAGTTTTAAGCTCGTCCTTCGCTCACTGTCTCATCCACTTATATCTATATTCGTTTGTTCGTCGATCGGTAGTTTCTTTTCTTCGCTTGGCCAATCGCGTAGTCACGCTTTTTTCGTCCGTCCGTCCACCCAGCTCCGTATTGTCGACCTTGACAAGAACGTGTTAACTAATACGGAAACACATGCGTTAAATCCGCAAATTTCTCTGATTCCATTATTTTGGGAAAAATACGAACTTTTTAATGCCATTTTAAGAATAATCGACTAATTATCTTAAATGTACTTATGCAAATAGCAAAGGCCTGTGTTTGCTTAAGATTCCTCTCGAAGTTAAATGTAGAATTTTCTGGACCGATAATCTTAACATTATCCAAAGCTCGTAAAATTAAATTATATTTGAATTGTTAGTAACTAATTACAAAAAAGCATTAAATAAAAATTTCAAAATTAAACTCGTAACAAACTTCTCCACAACTCCAGAAACTGGTATAAAGACGTCTTAGCGACGTCAACTTTCAAGCAATTTTTAAAGAAGTTCCAACTTCTAAAATATTCGTCAATTTTATCGTATGTAAATCGGAACCATTGCTTTGCGATGGAGAAGAATTACTTCAAAGTCAGCAATAGCGTAAGTAGTATTATGGTCGCAAAGAACAATTTATCGGCAGCTTGCTAAGTTTAACCGACTTTGCACAAACCGCTAAGCTACGAAACGTGGTGAATACCTCAAAGGGATGCTTACATCACGAAAAAAAGAAAAATTTTGAAAAAGGATGACTATCAATGAATCCATATGGTTTTTAGAGAGTATCAATCTTCAAACGCATCAAAACGTGTCAAATGGGTCAAAATTCCATGACCTTCCGGCTATTAGTTTGTAAGTTACATCTGCGCGGGTTCGTCAGCAGCGGTGACATCTCGTCGTGAGTTATTCTTCTTAATCAAAAAGTGAAATTGCACGAGATATTCAAATAGATATAAAATGTTGTGAGCATATTCACTATTTTATATGAATGTCCAGTTATGAGCAAGGTGTTTTCCAAATGATTGCCGCGTTCATTCATGGTGCAGTAAAAGCATAGTGTGGCGAGTCGACTGCTATAATCGACAAATTGCTTGAAATGAAGTTCGAATTGCTGCCCCACATATCGTACTTATACTCATCCACTATTATCTGCTTTCAAAACCCAAAAGTGCGTTCCATTGCGAAAACTTCAGCATGTATGAAGGCTCTTGACGAAACTGTGCGATAGGAGGAGAAAATGTTGAATTTTGCAAATAAAAAACTATATACATTTATATATGTCTCTGTTCTATACTTTAATTTATTAATGTTTTCGATCAATTTACGATTTGTTGTTCAATTATGAGTTTTTATGTCAAAATAATCAATTATCATTAAGAAAAAGGGAAATATTTTCTTCTGCTTCTGTTATTTATCAAATCAACAAACGCAAATTCGCTGAGGTGTGTTAAAAAGGCCAATATGAACATAGAGATCTTTGTTTGGGCTTAGTAAAGATTTGTTATATAATATTATAATTTATTTGTTCTTGTGATTATTTGATTAGCCTTTTTTAAATTTCCGCTCTATACGTCCGCCACGTTATTTTTCTTTAAAGTTCTTATTAAAGTATGCATATCACTCGTCCGCCACGCGGGATAGACCAGAACAGCGAGGAGTAAATTCTGATGTGTAAGAAAAAATGTAGTATATGAGTACAGTGCCACAGTGAATTGATGGATATGAGAGTAAAACTGTGTAAAAGGGAGTAGGTTTAAAAGTTGACTGTGACCGCTTATATGTCATGATGACATGATTTAAAAAGGGAAAAGATTGCCATATAAGGTGTTAAGTTGCGAGAATGCAAAATGCCAAGAAAGCTATGGTCCCGAAGACTACATATAAACAATGTGCGAATTGGGGAATGGCCAATAGAAGTGGTCTCATTCGGACAGACAAATAGGATAAGATCAGGAGATTGTAGGACTCTACATGTACATAAAGGTTTGTTTATTACGTTAGTTTTGAATAGATTATCATTACATCTCGTGTGATTAAACATCAGCCTTTAATAAGACAAATAATGTCACCTCTGAGTCCGCAGTTGATAAACCAGGCGGTTTTATTGGTGGAAATAAAGATTATAAATGACGACCCTGAGGTGAATTATTCCATAGCTATTGCCAAGAAGGAACTGACTGCTTTTTGCCGGTTGCCTTCAGATTTGCAGAAATCACAGCACGATTGTTAAAATGAGATGGTCTGGAAGAAGCAATTTTATCTGCAGCGCTGTCCATAGAAAGTGAGACCAAAATATATGAGACTTGACGCTATAAAGTAAGGATCTGATTTCTAATATGTAAGGGAGAATTTTACCTGAGGAAAGTGGTTGTAAAATGTTACCCATTTTACAACAGATTTACTGTCTTACACTGTAAGGATTTTCTCTTGAGGCTGAGTGCTCGCTAAGCAAATGGCTTCGACGATCGCAAGACAATCAGCCGAAAATATGATGCTAGATGGGGGATTTGAGAAGTAAACTTCTTAATTCATATTTGGAACCCAAAAGCCGCTATCTGCAACATCGGTCTTAGATCCATTAGTAAAGATGAGCGAAAAATGTTTTCATTTAGTATTGACCAAGTTTGAGTAGCGGTGGTATACCTCTGGCGTAGGAACTGTAAACTTTCTCACTGCTAAGAACGGTGGAAAATACTGACAACCAAGAGCAATTTTGAATAATCTATGTGAATCAGTTGTTAGACTGTTGAAGTTATTAATTTCATCAGCAACAATATTTAAGAAGGAAGGAGACATATCGAGTGATATGAAATAATATATGAAAGGTAAGGCCGGATGATTCTCAAGAGATAGAATAGATAGAGTGTCCGAAATCTTGCTTGTAGAGGCATAACATTTGCCATCTGGTCCAAGCGTAGAGTGTGCAGAATTCATGCCTGCAAGCGCCGACAACGAAGGCATTTCTACTAGATTCTGTATGATTTCAAGAGGTTTTTTTTGAAATGTCCAATAAGAGCGAACAGGCGTATTCTAATTTTGGTCTGATTAAGCCAAGGTACAGTTTAGTCATGCGAGAAGGGTCAGAGCCCCAAAAAATACTACAAACGGATTTCAATACATTAGTGAGTTGAAAACATTGAGTTCAGAGAGAGATTAACAAAAATTATCACGTTCTTCATCAAGTGTTACAAAGGGATTATGGGACCAGAAGGTCCAGCAAGCTTGCCACAGAACTACTTGAAGAGTTGTGTCGAGCAACTAAAGGGAGTGATACCTCCAAAAATTCTCACAGTACGCCAAAAATCTTAGATTGACATGTCGCTATTGATATTTTCATAAAATTGTTTCCAGCCTTCGCGTTTTTGTAACCTGAGGGTATAAGTAGGGTTCTTCCTAACATCAGCCAAAAATTTGAAATTTATTCTAAAAGGAAATTTTTTTGCACTTATTTACAACGATTCTAAGTTTGGCAGCGACTCGATTGCATGCGGTGTTCCACCAAAGATTAGGAGGATAGAATTTTTTAGAAGTCTTTCGGTTCAGATCATCAGTGAAAGAGTCATTAGTTTGGATGGTATTTGTTTGGGTAGTATTGCTAAGTATACAACATGGGTGGGGGGCAATGGATAATAGGATGCAAATCAATACAAATTTCGATTAGACAGTGAGAACTGTCTAAGGTGTTGGTAAGGGTTCTCCACGTACTCAGTGAACTTAGATCGAAAGATGTATGCAAGAAGAAACGGAACCGAAACGAATAGGATCACCGTTTTTTAGTAAGACCAAATTGCTGTTTTCAGGAAAATCGTGAATTTGTCTGTCTCTTCACCACAAATTAATGCAGATAAGCCGGATATGAAAGAGAATAATTTGTTAGTTGCAGAATCCGTAACATTACAATTAGGTAGAATATAACAACTAAAGATCAAGAGTTCGCCAAAGGAAGGACGCTTCGATCGAAGCTCTCACAATTTGCAAAATTAGAAGCGTAAGAGAATTAGAGATTGTTAGATATAAGGTTCGTCATACCACCACCATGGGAATAGTTGGCGATACGATCATATCTTACCATGTTATAAATCGAAAATGAATCATGGGACTTAAGAAAAGTTTCAGAAAGACAAAACACCTGGATGTCAATACAGTGAAGGTATTATTCAAGTTGTTTTAATTAGGACGGTTTGATATTATGTACTTTTTGAATACGTTCAGAGATATGAAATATATTTGAGGAATTGGTAGGATCAGTGATCATTTCGTGATCGGAAGGAAGATTGTCCGTGATGAACGTCATAGTCTCAGGATTTGAAGATTTTATGTTGGAAGGGGAGATGGTGATTCCAGGATTTATCATCTTCATGGTTTGAACTGAGACAGCAGACCCAGTGTCTGGTTCTTTGATTGTTGGTAAAAAGGTCGGCGGAGATAACTTGGGGAAGCTTTACAGAGAATTTCGAAAGTTTGGATTGTTTGGGTGTGCATAAGCAATAAGTAAGCGAGAAAAACAAAAACGGAAAGAATTAATTTGTACTTTTCATAGTTGTTAAAAAGTTCAAATGAAATTTAAAACCAGTTTCTCTAATAATAAGCGACATCGACGGCTAAATGACGAAATTGTTGTATCTATTGAAAAATAAACAACTTGTGTCAGAAGGCAATTCATACTCTATGTAAATCGTTATAAAAATTTAGTTAAACGCGTGAATGAATAGCTTATGAAAATATAATCAAAATCGTTTTCTTTCCCTTCTAAGCTCACGATAAATAAACATTTTATTGCTTTTCTCTACTTTTCGCTTTATTGAGTTAAGTCATTTGACAAGTTGGTGTAACGATCAGTATATAAATTGTTTAATATTTTCTGGATTCATTGCTTCTTCTGCGTAGCGACAGTCCATACAAAATGCAAACCAATAGGTGGAGGCGCTCACTAATATATATAAATATCAACACGATATTAAGAACGGCTAAGAATGTTATGCAAATTTCGGAGTGATCGATTGACATCTGTAGTAAAATTTGACGGTTTATTTGATCAGTGTTGTGGATTATTAATTTTTGGAAATTGTCCAGTACAAGCAGAAAAGGTATCCCTTTAAATCAACCAGACACTAAAGCCATTATCTGTTAAGCTGTATTTTAGACGAAGCTTTTTAGTTGACAATAAACTTCTTCCACATCCACAGCACCAAAAGAAAACTAGTCAAACCTATTCAATAACGTATCTAGGCGTTGTAACGACCAAACAACCAAAATTTCGGAAAAGTGCAAAAATTTTAAGGTCATCACCTTAAAAGCCTCAACAAACTGCTACCCGTTATGGTGAAAGAAATTGTTTCATTATGCTTCGTGGATTTTTGGGGCCATAATTGTGACAGTTTTCTTTCTTTACGTATCCAGACCGATTAAAATACTTGAAAAAATCCTGTTTAATAAGTCATTACCGTGTTCATGTATTTACAGCATTTAATCAGCGATTGTACAGCGGATTTGTCTGAAGGTCCCTTCTTCTTAATTATCATATGCCTTTTTAATGACAATCATTCGCTGGCTGTTCAAATACTGCTAGATATTTAAAATTGCCCTTCTTTTTCAAAGATTCTATACTTGGATCATATTTATGATTGATTTCATCATTCCAAACTATGCAAACATGAATATTGAAAAATGTTCCCAAAGAAAAGTTTTTCCCGGTTGTTAGGTAACGAAGACCTGCTTTTATGTGTAAAACTAATAGAGCAAATGTTCACAAAATTTCCCAAGCAATCAGTAAATGAGTGGATAGTTGGGAGCGTAAACATCGTTAAGCTGAACTGGCTTGAACCACCGAAGAATATGTCCTTAAGTAAGGTCTTAATATGCTCATTTGCTTGTTACAGAAGGAATGATGAAAAACATTTACCATCGGTCCTCATTGATGAATGCGAAAATGCCTATATTCGATACATATTGTACATGAATTTTACTGTGTGCCAAAATTCAAGGCATGAAAACAAGTTTATTAAGCGGACAAAATATGAATGGGTTTATGAATAAATGTAACAATTGCTTTGTGTGGTAAACGTTTTATTAAACTTTTGCGTTAGTTGAGTAAAGAATACACATTCGTCATTTGATGCTATGGAAATTTAAAGAATAACTGATATGTAGTGTATACGGTGAAGATCCAACAAGCGATCGGACAATTAGGAATTTGTTTGCCAAAATCCATTGCGAAGGCGCGATTTTAAACAGCCATAGCCCAGGGGACAAGACTCGCGATTATTACATCGTGGGTTCGCTCAGTATGGCAGGCCATTCTTTGTAGTAGTCACATGTACATAATTACCTAGGCTCACGTACTTTCAATTGAAAAGCGTTTACTTGAACTGAAGTTAGTTTGATTTTGCTTTTGCATCGGATCATTTAACCTTAAAATAAGAAGAGTTGCTTAGTTTAGTTGAATGTGTAAGTAAATCAGTAAATGGAGGATGGGCCTAGTTTGAATGTGCTTCCGTCCAATTTACAAATTATAGCAGAAACCGGAGAAACATTTTGCATGTGATGGCTTTGAGGCAGTTTTCGAAGGCTGGCCGTTTTTTGGCCTAAACTGTTAATTGAGGGTATGACAATTAACTTTTCGATTACGCTGATAAATATTGAATCCATATTTTAGTGAAGCATCTGGATTATGTCGTAAGTTATTAAAGACTGTATTTGCAAATCACGCGATTTAGAAATATTTTTAGGTGTCTCCATGGAACTATTTTTCTATGTCTGGTCAAATTATAATCATCCTTATCTAGTCGCGCGAGTTGGAATGAAAAATACACATGCCAAGCATTAAGCTTGTGATCTCGACTTTTACGACGGCAAAATGATCTTTCTTTTTTAAAGCGGAATAAAACATGAACAGTCTAAGCCAGTTTGAAGCTTGCACAAAATCGCAGCAATTCTCTGTAAACCAACGTTACGTGTTACGTCAGGAGAAGGACAGACATATGGGATGATACCGATACAATCCCGCCGTTAGCAACAATATTGTTCCGGCTTTAGAACGTGTACTCCTGTTTGGAAAGAGTAACTTCGCATATTCCATTCCTAGTTAGTGTGTATAAGAATCGGTTCCGCTTTTGTTAATGCCACCGTAGTATTCATATTTCCTTACTTTTTCATGCGTATTCAAATACAAAAACACGCTGGCACTAAAAATTGCACAATTTACAATTCGCAATTCACTACTTACCTAAGGCTATTAGCTCCACTAACTCAGCATTGAGCTTGAGCATTGAGCAATTTAAGATAAAATGTGTACACCTCATGGTTAATCCTTAGTTAGCAAACAATTTTGGTCCGTAAAGAAACATACGTAAAATTACCTTTAATGTCTGATATGTAATCTTAAGAAATCGAAAGTTTCCATATATTTCCGTTAATTGTTTAAAATCTGTAGAAGATGTCGATCAACATCGAGTATACCATATAAAAAACGTCTTCATTTGTCCCTTACTTACAAATGTTGATATTGATAGGTGTCCAAGATTCGTTTTAAAGCGAAGGGGGTTTGATTTTTCTTTCTCTTATTTTTCATCCATTTTGGTTTTTTCTTTTTTGTATACAGTCTTTTATACGTTCATTATGCTGCTCTATAATCTTTCATTCGGGTTTTTATACGCCACAACAATTATGGTAAGAACACATTCAATTTAGGGGAATGTATGCAACACGTAAAGGCACTTGAGTTCAACACGTCTTTTATTATACCAACCAGTAAAGAAACATTTTTTGAATCGGTTCATACATATATGTCTGCCCATTTGCCCGTTCTCCTGCCTAAAATCTATCTATGTATTTTTGTAATTTTCGAGATATTTTGACGAAATTTACATTGACTTTATTTGGTTCAGGCACGAAAACGATTAAAAATACACACACTAACGTCGTTATACAAAAAAAAAACTTTCTCATTTTTAATCTTGAGGGACTTGATAGCTGGGCTTATGAATAAAATGTGAAAAGGTTGAATAAGACAATCACTTTTTAAAGTTATAACGACTAACTTCTAGCATTTCATGTTGAGGACTGGTGCATAACAGTAATTTGATATCTCAATTCATTGTGATAAGTTTGGAGGCTACGCAGATCGATTTTTCATACCTCTTTTCTTCATTAAAAGTAAGTCTTTAGTTTATAGTCACATGACTTTATTTGTAGTATTTTATGATGAAAGCTACTCCAAAGTAACGCTTGGATAACTACATCAAGCTAAGTTTATACTATTACTTATAGGTCTTTTTTGAAGTCCCTTTCTATAAAGAGCCTTTCATGAGAAGTAAGCCTTTATAAGGTCACAATGTTCAATTTTTGCTATTTTATGACGAAAATTGCTGAAGAATAAACAAGTTCCTAGGCGATCGAATTAAGTTTACTAAATTTGAACCACATTGACTCTGATATTCCTTTATGTGCTATATAATGCTTGTCATGGCAAATAGTATCTTATGACGAAACTAAGCGAAGTATTTAATTTGGTTAGGCGAAGAAATGCAGGGCATACAACGGTTTGACTTGCCCATCGAAAACATTGAGTTGGTTTTTTTTTATTATATCTCGCTTTCTTATCAGCAGCTGTCTGCGGCTTTATGTATGAGTTTCATTTTTTCTTCTACCTCTTAAATAATTGACGTTATTGATATTGTTGTTATCGATTTGTTCGTTTTGATTTTATTGTACATAGAACATGCCATCGACAATATTAGGGATTTTTTAAATAAAACCAGCTAGAGAAACTAAACAAATAAATAAAGAATTTACTTTTACTGCCTTTATTTCACATTTTTATTAATTTTTGTACCCATCACCGAAGAATGATATAGAGATTTATTTTGTTAAAACGTTTTCAATGCCATAGTGGAAGCTGCAGAAACGCTGCAAAGTGTATACATTCTTGATCAGTATCAACTTCGGAAACTTAAATATGTCCTTTTGGCCGTATATCCTTCTGTGTAATGTCTGTTGTCAACATTCTCCCGACAGTAAAAGCCAAACTATCGATTACAAAACTTAATTGAAAAATTGGAAGTTTTTCCACGCAGGCTGGTATTGAAAACAGGCCAAATTGGTAGACAATACTAAGTAAAGTGAAAACCTTTGTTTTTCATGAATAAACAAACTATAGAAGACAAATGTAGAAAAATTTGAACGTATGTTCTAGGAGTGACGGTGGATTGTACTAAAATGAAAGAATTGCCCACGCCTACCCAACATTATAGTGTACGCCTGTGGGACATAAACTGTTATTTTCAAGATAGAAAAAATCAGCCGCGCCCACTCCATATTATATGAATATTTTTTCTTTTGCTTTATATTTAGTTCTTTTCTTATTTTGGCTCTTTTAGGATAACGGTGCAGGCTGTAAAAGATTCGGTCACGACCGAATATAATTTTCTTACTCGTTTCCTTTTTATATCCCACAAATTTTCTGTTGTAAGCGTATATTAAGTGGGACTTGAGGCCGACTGATCGATTCAGAATTATATTCTGAAACTTGTCTATCCGTCTTGGGATCTATTAGTCTTGTCTTCTTCTATACAACTTACGAACCCCGATTTTTGAGATATCTTGATGAAATTTCGTACAGCGACGTGTTTTGGCCTTAGGGTGAACGACAATGATTCAGGTGGGACCACTTAGTCAACTATTTGCTATAGAACACCTTATTTTGAAAGGACAAGAAATGATTAACTATATTAAGCGAAGCGGTGTAGGACGTCTATTAGTGGAGCATGGTCTAATCTAATGCCTTTACTTGTTTAAAAACCCTCTTGTAGTCACAAGATGAAAAAAAAATATATACATATGTATCTATTGAAAATAAATACTTTAGTGGCAAATGTTTGTGACCTTGTTTGTTAAAAAACATTTATGTAAAATCGATCTTTCACATATTTTATGTTCTTCGTGGAGGATTGAGGAGGAGTTTTTGATTCAATCCGTGAATACAATACCTTTAGTCATTGAATAATTGCTTTCCCTTTTTTATATTTGTAAATTAGGGAAGCAGCATAGATTACTTTCAATAGTCTCTGTAAGTATCAGTAAAATGAATAAATCCTTATTCAGGTCAGAGCACAATGGACGATATGTTGAATGTTTTTCATTGTAGTTGGTATTGTTGAAGGAATTTATAAAATTTTCATTTGAATATTCAAAATATTTGACGTCATTCTTACTTTTGTCCTCTTACCAAAAGTTCTTTATTAAAATAGATTGTGGCTTTTGAGATGTTAAACCGTTTATCTACGTATATGTAATAGGCAGAGGCATTTTTTCGTTGTTTCCACTTTCATATTAGAAACGATGGATGGTGGAGTACTCTTGGTAACAAACAAAGACGTGCATTCATGAATAAATTGTAAAAGTTTAAAAAGATAAATATTATTTGTTTTCAACTATAATCGTATAGTGCAAAAATAGAGTAAAAAGAAAGAAAATATGGAGCCTTGGTCAGTGGATGTGTAAAAGAAGATATACCAACTTGGCATTCGTTCGCAGATTAGTTAATGTAAACATTCCGTCAAGAAAGCTTAATGCTTACTTTGAACAAAGTGTAACTTCATCACCAAGCCTGCGTATAAGTTTTGGTCAGGAAGTCATTGCTGTAGTCTAGGCCTCGGCGTTACTCTCACATGTTAAGATATATGTAAATATATTTATGTAAGCTTGATTATATAAGATTGTAGATTGAGTAGACTATTGACAATTGTTTTTGACAAAGTACGTTGATGGAATACTTTTGGTTAGTGAATACACTTTTTCTTCATGACCTTCAAATGATGTAAAGTTGCTATAAAAGAAGCTGAATTTCCCGTGCAAACAAGCATCGAGAAAACGCGTCGTCCTGAGAAATTAGGCCAATGTAAATTGCGCGGCATTTTTTCCTAACTTTCATAACACCAACCTTTTCAAGCTATACTTGACAATATAACGTGACATTCCATAAATAATTACAATAAAAAATATTTTGATATTTACTCAATTGAAATAAAAACTAATTGCGTTTTGAAAATGATCGAAGGTTCGTGACAAAACATTCGCGATGTTGATGGTCAAAATGTTTTATCAAAATCAATGCAATGCATAACTTTTGCTCTTTGCAAGAATATTTATATTTCCTAGCCTAAATGCCTAAATAAAAGTTCGTACTGGAGAACGCAAGGTTTCTATCTTCCTTGGATACGTAAGGGGCGTTTTTTATGTATTTGACTTACCCAGTTACCCTGTTATCACAATGATTGTCGCTTCACTTTGTTATACATCATCTTCTGTATGGAATAGCAATAATACGCCCACATATTCCTTTCACGTTATTAATATATTATACTGAATAAGAAAATAAATATTCATTTAATCTATTATACCGGGCTGAAGATATAAATCATATACGGTTTTATTATATCCGATTAATAATACATTACGTTACTTCATCTAAACTCATTGTTCTTATATTGTTTATGGTATCGGACCATCAATTAACTGGACGGTTGACGCCGCAGCTCTCCCTGGACTGAAAGCTAAAGTGGGAAGAACTACAGAACGGTAATCGGACGCACTAATCTCATTCGAACTCACCTCTTCGATATTCGAATAAGTTTAAACATAGGCGCCATAGATTGGTCTTATTTTGAAAGTACTTGACATAATCTTACCGTACTTAGAAACACATCTTAACCTGCATTGTGGGACTAAAAGGGGTTCCGACTTTGGTCCGCAAATATATTAACAGCTTTAATTGGCGCTAAAGTTAATCTAACTTACTATCCCTTCTCTATAAATAATAATAAATTTCGATAGAACAACTGCCAAACTTCTTCTTTTGTGGATGAGCGGAGGCAATTTTCATTTGATTTTTGCGAAATTGGAAAATTTATCAAAAAAAAAAAAGAAATAGGAAGATAAACGCATCAGATTAACATTGACATTGAATCTTGAAAACTTGTCATGCGCAAGTTTTTTATTTTGGAAAGAAAATAACTACCCAACTATATTCGTCCAAGTTAAGCGAATAAACTAAAAACGCAAAAAAGCTTTGAAAATGCACAGGCAAAAAGGAGGTGCTTACTCGAGTAATATAAGAGATGGTTACAAAGTGAACATCAAGATAAATTGCCACTAATTGGAATATGCGTATTGCTTGCGAGGATAATAAAAGCTCCAAGTAACACAAAATTAGAATCAACTCGGTGACAGTACCGACAGTGAAAGTCTCATGCACCTAAAAAAAAATAAATAAATTTGAAGAAGCGATTGACTTTAACAAGAGTCTTGCAGATAAATTGAATATTGATTTTATGCACAGAAACTAGGCAAAGATTGATGTTTGGCTTTACGCCACGACAATTTACTTATTTACATTGGCTAGTAACATCTAATATAGCAAAATGCACAGGGCAAAAGGTTATATAAGTATATAAGATTAAATTTTATGCATCATTGCACAAAACTCAGGTTCTTTGTCATTCATTTTTCGATTTGCTTGCCATTTTTTCCTATTTCACGCTTTTATGCTTGCACCACCCATCATACATATTCAAAGCATATTATCACCATAGTAAGGATTTGAGTCGTGAGCATATTTTTCAATGTGCGTAAAGTATTCATATTAAGTGTTTATTTGTGTGAAAATTTGTGAGACGAAGTGGCATGAAAATGTGCTAATGTATTCCATACGTTCAGAAAAGGATGGTTTTTTTTTTTGAAATACAATGAATTTTCCTTAATTTACCAAAAAAAAAAAAGAAAAGAAAGGAAAGAGGAACTAACAAACTCATGCGTCATTAATTTCTCATAATCGGAAAATCCTTCTAATTTCTGTTTTTTTTTATGAATTTCTATATATATGCTTGATGTTGATGGTGTTGTTGTTGTTATATAGCTACGTTTATTTATGCGAATCAATGAGTAGAAAGTATTAACTAGGGGAAGAAAAGGTGAATGCGTTAAAAGAAAGTTCAGTTTCAAGTTTTAAACATTGATCTCTTAACAGATTTTTAATAACGTTTATAAAATTTCGATAGACACGGTAAGTCAATAAAACTAAGGCTTTTGATGCGAAATTACATAAGATTTTTTAGTAATAATTCTAATAAATCGTTGAGCGCCAAACCATATCAACCAGACGAGCAGTATTGCCTTTCAGTAGCTTTTTTGTTAATATTATTTAATTTGTGTTTTTTATTTTCTTTGTGCAATTTAATATCATTGCAGTGAAAGAGAGAGAGATGGAACAATTTGAGCAGTTGTTAACATGTTGCGTTTGCTTGGACCGTTATCGTATACCGAAGTTGTTACCATGTCAACATTCTTTTTGCATGGAACCCTGCATGGAGGGTTTAGTGGACTACGTGCGTCGTCAGGTACATAATCTATATTTAATTTTTGTTATGCCTTTAAGGGAACGAAATTAACGTTAATCCGCGTCTTAATAGTATTTGTTCTTGAAAATTTTTAGAAAAGGAAAAAACAAAGAGTTCCTTTGCATTGATTTTTATTAAAATTTTTCAAAGAAAATTCATTTTAATCTTTTACTTACATCTAGTTCGAATTTTATGATTGAATTGTGATGACGCAGTGATATATTTTTATGTGTTTATACAGGCCGAATAACTGGAATAAAGCCAAATAATAGACAGAAAGAAAAAACTCACACACATTAGTGATTATTTTTACGTTGTTTTGTTGTGTGCTGAATAAAACTTTTCTAAAATTTTAACAAAAAAAAAAAGAAAAGAAAACAATGAAAGAAAAGATTTAAAAATGAGAGAACATTCAAGTGTAGTTGGTTTAAAACGAATCTTATATACTCCTTACACTGGAGGATACTGGTCGTGGATTTTACACTATTTATCCGGTTAAGTAAAATTGAGCCTAGATATTTGCTAGAGGTTTTTATCGCGAAGTACGCGTGAAAAATGACAAAGAAAAAAGTTTGAACTTCATTGCCACAGTTACTGTAGACTCTTCCAGTCGTTATCACAAGGATTGTATGAAGGACAACGTAAGTCTTTTCCCTGAGCTGTTTGCGATCTCAACTCTTTGTTTCCTTAACTCGTTCGTTACTAAATGTCGCATATATATGATACAGCCGCTTCTTACCACAGCCTAACGTTACACGTATGCGACAAATTTTTTTGGACAATTTACTAAGGATGTTTGAATGTTTTGTGTATTCAAACAAAATTTTTAACTTTTTAAATAGTAAAATGTATGAAATCTGGAGTCGGTTCGCAGTCGATCATCGAGTCGATGTGTCGAGTAGCAAGTTTCCAATTGTCAATGAAGAGTACATTTTTCTTAACATCGAAAGAGAAATCTTGGGCTATCATAGATGTTTTCCTCAGGAGACACTGGAAGTGAGTGTGTTAAAGGAAAAATAATTACAATTTTGATTGCCTTTCCGTGCACTCTTTCTTACGTCTACGTGGCCGTCGAAGGAATTTTTTATTAATAAAATAATAAGAACTGAGACTGACAACTCTGTCGCCTATAATTCTTGTTAGATATTTTAGATTTAGTTTGGAAATAGCAGTGATACGTTAACGTAACCATCTGTATTGCACTCGGCGCCGTCCTGCTGAAAATAAACGTCACCCATATCAATAATATCAGTTTCAATCAAAATAAGTGAGAAAATTATGTTCGGTCGTGTGGTCGTTGTACGCATGTCTTTTGAAAAATGTTGTTGCATATATTGTGGACGTTGTAGGTGTGCTCTTTCAAAAGTCTAAAATTTTTTTGTAACTTTCTAGGCGATACTTTCATTTTCACTAACGGAAGAATGTTTACGCCAGATACTGTACAGTTTGGCAGACGGACATATGGATAGGCACACAGACGGACGTATTTAGGCGCATTCAAAATTTAAAAGTGTCCAAGAATTTACATACTTTATGGGAGTTTTTGAAGTTTGTTTCTGCGCGTTATAAAGCTTTGAAAAAAAATTAAATTTTGATAAACTGTTATGTTGTGTAGACGTGGTCAATTTTTTCCATCTTTGTAGGTTTACTAGAGTATCACCAATAGAGCGAGCGTTCAAATTTTTTCTAGACTTATCTGTTACAGTTTTTAAGAAACGAGCAAAAAATCAATTTGATACTCCTTTCGAAAACACAGATGTCCTCACTTTACGCAATGATGTAGGCGTGGCCTTCGGCCGATTTGACCCATTTTCGATAGCAATCTGCGCTCGAAACTTTCAATGTTTTTGTCAAACTTAAAGTCGATAGCTTGATTTTTGCAGTCAGAAGAATGGTTACAAGAGACATTACACAGACGGACAGATGACCAGACGGGTTGGGGAAAATATTCTTGATGGCAAAAGGCAGCATATTCTTCAAATTTCAAAACCAATGCAATGGCTTACGTTGAAACACAATTATTGTTGCATTGTATCAGATTTGGAAATACGGAGCTGAAATCATCATAAAACCCTTTCATATCAAATTTGTGGTATAAAAGGAGTAAGTAAGCATAGAGAGCATTGAATATCATTATTTTATTCATACAAAATGCTGTAGTTGTCATTAGAGTTGAATATTTACCAAAAATTCAATGTTAAAATTAACTTATACGTAACCGTCGTTCTTATTGTGCTGACGAATATAGAAAATTGTGAAATTCTACTTTTTTATATTACTATGCCATATAATAAAAGTTTGTAAGCATAGGCTTAGGTATATGAAATATTGTGAAAAAGCAGAAAATAATGTAATCTTGTCATGCACATGGAGACTATCAATTTTAGATATTATCTCGTTTTATTATTTTTATACCCATAACCGAAGGATGAGGTATCTATTCATTTTGTCATAACATTTGCAACACCCAGAAGGAAGCATCAGAGACGCCATTCTTGATAAGCACGAAATCCTAAATCGATTCCAGCATGTCCGTCTGTCCGTCTGGGCGTCTGCCGTCCCAAAAATGGAGCTATTGCCTCCAAATTTAGCAGAACCATTGGAAGTTCTTGTACGCAGGTTAGTTTTGGAAATTAGTTAAATCGGTCGAGGGACACGTCCACAGCACCTCTATGTTTTTAAAAGAAATGAAAAATTGTTTATTTGCTCATTACTCATCAACTATAGCAAATAAATGGACAAAAACTGACCACACCTACCCAATATTATAGTGTACCGCATTTAATTGTTTTTTCAAAAGCTTTATAAAGCGTAGAAACAAGCTTCAAAAACCCTATAAAGTATGCATATTCTTGGCCAGTTTCAAATTTGGAATGTTCGTCTGTCCATCGTTCTGTTTGCGCAATTTTTTCTGTATTTGTGGTAAACATTCTCCCGTTAGCGGAAATGAAGATACCGCCTACAACGCCCACATGCCTCTGCGATAAAGACGTTCATTTTGAAAATACAAGAAATCAACTGCGTCCACTACAATATTATAGAACGTGAGAATTTTGTTCTTTAACTCCTTTTGTATTTTTTTACGGTAAACGGCGATGAGTACAACATATTCGGTTTCGACCGAATTTAATTTTCTGGTTATTTATTATATTTAATTTTTCTTCTTAATTAAAAATATATAAAAATTTGTACTAAAGTGAAAATAAAATAAATAAATAATATAAATTTCGGTCAACATTTCAAATGCATGAAAAATTTTAATATATTTCCAAACATTCTTGGTTTTGTTTGCATATTGCAACGTATGTATGATTTGTGTGTTATTTATTGGTTGAAACCAAATTTCTTCTTAACTATTAATTTTTCATGAAAGTCGCAAACCGCTTGCGGACAGTCTCTCAGATTTGGTATTTAGCACGAGAACGATGTTCACGCAATTGTCGTTAAATTTTTAAAGATTAATAATAACGTTTAATTTTCATTATTTGAATGACAGAGATGAAAATAAGTACACTTAAGATATCATTAGATGTGTTTTTATATTCTAGTGATTTTTACATCAAATCTAATATTAATATTCTATTAATAACACAAAAGATGTTTTTATATCCTCCGCGGTATGGGAAGTGTGCTTAGCTTCTCAAATCGTTTGCAATACCCAGGAAAAGCATCAGAATCGCAGCAGATTATATTGTATATATTCTTGAGCAGCATAAAATTCTATTTCGATTGAAGTGCGATCGTTTGTCTGTTTGTCTGGCCGTCTGTCTATCTATCTGCCCATCTCGGAAAAATGAAAGTATCAGTCGAAGTCCCCAAATATGCTATAAATTGATTAGGTTCAGAACATTTTATGGCTATTTGGGGCAAAGTTTTCCAAACTTTTTGAGTGCCTGTACTCGTAGACTTCTCTTATTAATATAAAATATATTTCACATTTTTTAGGTAAAATGTCCAGAATGTCGTGCCGAGCATCGCATACCGTACAATGGCGTTCAAGCATTTCCCACCAATGTAACGCTGCAACGTTTTCTCGAATTACATATCGAGATAACCGGCGAATTACCAGATCCTACATCAGGTAAATTATATTAACATCAATTTCTATATATACAATTCAGATTTAAAATTAATTCGCTGCATAAATATATTAACATTATCTTTATGACTGAATGAAAGCAGTATCTACATTAAGTGGTTCCACGACATCTATGGAACCGAAAATATATATTAGGTAAACATATGTAGAACATGTCGCAAGCAAGCCTGTTCAAGTCGAGCTTAATTGGGTTTGGCTACAAATTACATCTTGTTTTGAAAGTATCAGCAGATGGACATAAATTACTTTCCTTATAAATTTTAATAATTTGGGCAGAGTTTGACTGTTCCGTCAATGAAGGGAGAGTTTTATTTATGAAAATATTTTCTGAACCTTAGTTAGTAAAGTTTTTAGTAGACAGATTTATGAACATCTAACACATAAAATCGTGCAAACCGGAGGTGAAAATTTTTGCATGCAATACTGTGCAAATCGAGAAGAGTCATAAAAATGTCTTTTAGTCATTTAGTATTACAGAACAAGAAAAACACATCTCTTAAAACATAAAAATAAAAATTTTATTATGCAAAACATAAAAAGGAGTAAAGAAATTATATCCAGCTATGGCCAAAACTTTTGTACCATCGTTTTCTGAAAAAGAAAGAAAAATTGTAATTTGGAGACTCTATACTATTGGGTCGGCGATATGGATTTTTTTACATTTTATACAGGATCGTCTATAATTTGCATGTGAAAATTTTTATCGTTATACCGGAATTAGTTTTTAAGTAACTAGTAAAACACGTGCTTGTTTGCTGTACTTAAAAAAAGAGACGATCTCGCTTTACGTTGTACTTCAATCCCAATTCAGTTTTGATTTCCCCGGTTTTCTTAACCAACTTACTCGCAGTGACCGCCAATGTTTTTGCAAATTTGAAACCATAATCTTCCTCTTAATTCTTGTGATATGTAAATGTTGCCGCACAAATCCACAGAAACTGACAGACGAAAGGATAGACATACGTCGACGAAAAATGAATATACACTCATCCTTCATTGATGGGTATAAATAATAAGGCAAGGATACCACCGCTAAATTATTATTTTTAAATAAAATGTTAAATTTAATTTATATAAATTTGAATTTATTTCTCTGGCTAAATTAATTATAAAACATTCTGCAATGAAGCTAAACATAGCAAACATAGCACATGTTCGAGTAAGGCACTGTTTTGTCAGTAAAGCAACTTATGCAAAATGTTTGCTTTGATATGCAGCCGTGGAAGAATATATATTAAGCGTTAAGCGAATTTTTTTTTTATAATCACCATCGAGGAATGGAGTTGTAACCATTTTTTGTTTGAAAAAGAGAGCAAGCTTCAGAGATCACATTAATTGTACATATTTTTGATCAGTATTGAATTCTGACTTGATATCTTTCTCTCTGAGTCTCTGTTTGTTCTTTTTTAAAATGTCTGTCGGAAACCTTACACTTTTCTCACAAAAGTGAGGCCGACGACTTTAAGTTTCACTGAAACGTTGAAACCTTTTGCAGTCATATTAGTATTGAAAACGGAGCAAATCGGTGAGAGGTCGCGCCCACAGTACAAAAAAGCATAAATAGAAAACATACCTATTTTATAGAAGCGAAGAAATTAGATTTTTCATCATTAACTTTAAACCGTAACGTAAGCGTAAGCGTAATAAACAAATCGATAAATATTTGGGCACATGTTCTATAGGCTCAAGATTCCTCCAATATGTCTGATAAAATGGAAAAAAGTCGACTACGTCCACTTTTATTATAGATTGTCGAAAGATTATCTTTTCCGAGCTTATATAACATAGAATTAGGTTGCGGCCACAGCCGATATAATTTTCATACCTAATTTAATTTTTATATATATTCATTCATTCGTTCATGGCGGATTAATTTTTTCTTGGTAATACCAGCGATGTGGGTATCAAATAAAACAACTTGCAGACTAGAATGTGAAAAGCATAGTGATGGCTATGCGAGATTCGGCCCCTGCCGAATATAACTTCCTTACTTGTTGCAGCTGCGCGTTATAAAGGTATTGAAAAAAAAAAGTTCAATTTATTATAATAAATAAATTACGATATTGAGTAGGCGTGGTCAATATTTCCCTTTTTTGTACAGGTGCTACAGCATCGCCCATAGAAATTACATTCGAATTTCTGTAAATTTATCTGCTTTAGTGTAAAAGTAATGATTGTTGTGTCTGCTTGGTGTCTGAAGTTTTCTTCTGGCCGTTGCAAACGCTTTTACAAAATGAGTATACTCGTGATTACTCGGGGATGAGTATAATAATAGGAATAGTAATAACACAATAATATTAGTACAGACTAAAATTGTGCATTCAAATTTAACTAAAATTTTGTTAGAGATTTGCTAAAAAAAGTAGCAAAAGCTCTGCATTTTATTTTAAAAATATACTTTTAAAATGTTAAATATAAACTTACTATCTTCGAAACAATTATTTTAATTATATTGCAAAGATAATGAATTTTCTGTTCAAAATCGCGTGCGATTTCTATCGCTTGACTTCATTAGATCGCAAAAAATTTGCACTTAGCTCCAGCCTTAACTATGCCGCGGAAGACACGAAAGTATAAACTTGCGAAATGGACACTTTGATACCTCGAACTAGCCGATGTCATATACAAAAACCTATTTAGCAGCCTAACGATTTGAAAATCAATTCATTTATGGTTGGCGCTGCTGTCACTACAAACAAGACAAAAGTGGAAAACCTAATCATTTATGTAGCCAAAGGGTTGATTAGGTTGTTACCTACTAATGCTTACCTTGTTTTAATCTAAGAATTTATTTCATTAGGATAAATAGGTTATAATAATTATTAATAATAATATAGAAGCCACAAATTTCGCAATTCTGTGTTCGTTAACTTTCTCATTTTACTTTTGCTCTTTTTGCTGAAATGATCCTGGTCGATGAGATCATGCTCATGCAAAGTTTTTTATCACTATTAGTATCCCATCCGCGCAGGGGCTTATAAAATGTTTTACGGTATTTTAGCGTTGTACCAGTAAGTTTTAGATTTCTGGGGAACATGCCACTTGATTTGTTAGCGGTATATAAAGCGTTTTGGACTTGTGACATCAATTCTTCCTGTTTGCAAGGTGTCATATGTGTGCTGCTGTTAAAAGAGCATATTTGAGAAACAAAAGTGAGATTATGCGCATCTTTATTGTACATATTTTTACCATGCTCCCGTGTGGAAGACGCGGGTTTGCTTGACGGAAAAATTAATCAACTCTCCCTCTGGGCATTCCCTGGACATGTGCTCTAACGACTGGTCATAATTGTAATCACCAAAGGAGCAAAAATGTTCTGCGCATGTTCGTATATTATTCCAAGTGGCCCGATTAAAAGCAAACGCCATATTATTTGCAGTAGTCCAAGGCATTACATTTACCTGCGCATATCTCTATCATTTATAAAATAAAAAAATTAAAATTAATCATATTTAATGCAAACGATTGCAATTTAAATTGAAAAACTGAAACGAGCGACTTTAATGCTACTCTGCCCTTGCGCGGGTTATAGCAATTATGCTTCAAAAGCAAACAGATATCTCATCCAGGGGAAAACTATAAATTGCTCACCATATCACCTAAATATTTCAAGCAATTCGCCTAGTAACTACATATAACAGTAAATGTTATTCAAGAGCACTGAAGTAGTTTTTGGCCTTGGGAATACTTATGTCTTTATTTCCGTCATTGGCTGAAAAACACCGCAGTAATTGTGCAACCGATAGCGGTGCAATAGCGATGTTAAATTGATAAGCTTGCAGCAGACACAAAGCGACGCTGGCGCATGAAAGATCGTAAGAAATATGCGAGAAGACGAAAAAAAGTCGCTAATATAAAGATAAGAAAACGTGAGAAGTTTGCCGGCTAAAAGTGTTGGAAAAATTAAAAACTAAAAGCCTGCTATTTTTCCTTCAATGTCAACTGACAAAGTATATATATATAGATAATAAACTATTAAACCAAGCCAATCGCGTCTTCAAATTTTGGGAGAGCGAACCTCGCCGTAGCTATAGTGAATGCCTGTTTGGTAAAGGCATAAACCTACTAAGCTATGGCTAACTCAATATCTCTTTGTTTTGCCCCACTCCTGTCTGACCGCGTCCGAGTTACACGTAACGGGATGTCCCCCGAGTGATTAGTAATATTAAAATAAATAAAAAATAAAATAAATTGCCTCAATTTTTTATACTATTTCTTCAACTATATAGAGCTGACTTGCCTTAGGAGACGGAGTACGTTGTCCATGGCGGCCTAATGTGTAGATATTGCATTGTGGACATAAATCTATAGTACGTTTATACATCATTTTCAGTATATAAAGGAAGTCTTTGGTCACATAATAATCCTCTTCCAGAAATAGCACCAAGCCTGAAATACAATAACAATTGCTTAAGCATTTTTTTTTAAATTTGAAACTTTCTATATTACCCGAATGGTACCTTGTAATCTCTGATTGATCGAAAATAAAATTTGCTTTCCACCACCAATGATGTTTCATTTGAGCACGACTCCTCTGGTTGTTGTGGTAAGGAAACTCTGTCTTATTACACTTATCTCTCATTGCACTGCAAATAAAAAAATGTGAGGTTAGAACCAACCGTTCGTTAAAATTTTAAGATGAAATGAAAAAAAACATTTGTACTCTTATTTTGAAGCGAGTTCTCCCCGTATACAACTTTGAAAAGGTGTGTCAGAATCGTCAAAGGTGATAGAGGAGACGAAAGAAAGTCCCAGAAACTTCGGTGAAAGACAAATTTCTGTCACAGTAATAGACGGTCGTCGAGAAGCTTAGTGGGCGACAAGGTTACCGAAAACTTCCCAGGAAATCAATTGCTTGAAAGCTGAGCGAAACAAATGCATCTTTCGTGGCGTGTTAATTCTTAAGGGACCAAACGCCGCCGACATGGAACAAAGAATGCATTCGGATTTTTCATATGCAAAAAGGTTATCTCCCTGTGCGAATTCTCTGTTTCCATGTCCTCTGATCAGTAAGTCCAAGAAATTCGCCAAGCTTATAGCTGTTATTTTGCAGCTGGTTTTCAATTTCGTAGATCCGTTTGTAGCAGTAGGTTTACTGGATTTGAATCGCGAGGAATTTTTCAAATGTGTTGTCTTTTAAACAAAATTTGGTATGACCAATTTCAGTGCGCATGATACATTCTCAAGAGAGAACTATAAAACACACATTTCGAATAGATATTGGACCACTGAAAGCGTATTGAAATAATGGATGATATAAAAGATCCCCGCCGTTTTTGCCACAAGATGTAGTTGATTCCTACATATCGGGCAACATTCATCTGGTTGTCTCAAAGGAACATGTGCTTAAAAGGTGAAGTTTCAGCTTGGGTTTTTTGTGAAGATAGTTTTCTAATCCTTTGCTCGTGGAGAAAGTTATATCGATCTGAACATGAGTGAAATATTGGAAGAAATACGTTAAGTGATGCCTTTTTATTATAAAAAGATGTGTAGGCTTAAAAAAGGTAACGAAAGCAACAATGTGCCGAAAAATCTGTGAAGTGTACGGTGAGAACGCTTTGAAGGAAAGAGTGATGTTTACTTAATTCTATGCCGGAAATTTCAAGCTCAAAGATTCACCTCACTCTGATCGGTCAGTCACTGAAAAAGTCGATGAAATATCGCAACTGGTGGAGCAAGACTGACACACAAGTTATCAAGAAATAGCGGAGGCGCTAAACATCGACCGCATGACAGTTTGGAATCATTGGAAAAGAGCAGGCGAAAAAAAGAAGTTCAAAGAAGACCAAAAAACCACTGAGACCTTTTAGATCAGTAAACATAAGAATATTTAGGCATAGTAACATATCTATCAAATGAGTAAAGCATATTTACAAATTTCAACAGCTGAGAGTTTTTTAAGTCACTTTAAATACGTCCTAATGTAGTCTGTGAGTGTTGATAAAAAATA
>NW_023998476.1:1418688-1448772 GCF_014805625.2 Glossina fuscipes
AGCAGATGTGACAATTAAAGTACCATCACTAGTGCAATCCAATCGATCCTTTCTAAAAACCTGGAAAGAATTGTGAAAAAGTTCCGATGAATGTAAATCAGGCTTTAACCAAGTTTCAGTGATGGTCAAGCAGGAAACCTCCTCGCTCACTGAATTTAGAAAAGTAGAGCGAATTTTTGTATTTAGGCCCCTAACATTTTGGTAAATAAAAGTTACATGGCCTAAAGAAACATTTAGCTTTTTGAAGATGAAAGACCGAATTAGTATTACGTGGTTGATCGCGAGGGATGCATTCTTTAACTAAGGATCCATCTGACCACAATGGTGTGTTTAACAAAATTTCCCTGTTCTCACACTGAACTAACACTTTAAAAAAGGAGATAGCTCTAGGTGCGACGGAGCTAATTTGAAAATGCTTACACGCTTCAAATTGACGGACGGGACTTTAGAGCCAAATAACTTTTTATATTATCGTCAGAAGTGTCAACCGTCAGCGTAGACAAGAGTATTGGCTTTCTAGGGGATACTCCTCGTCAAGCAGACGTCATCCCTACTAGAAAAAATAGAATTCGCATGTAAAGAGATTTGATTTGGTGAAAATATAGAGGGGGAGAGCACATTTACACGTGCAGCTTGTACGACTTGCCCAAAGCCAATGGTGACCAGCAGACACATCCGAAAAGGCAGGTGGGAGGCAAATTTGTTATTTTTATTAATATTTTTTGGAAATGTACACTGAGTAGACTGAATGGCACTATTCGGAGGAGATACTCTTGTCATTTCAGCTTAGCTTAAACGAGGAGGGTTTCCCGGCTTATTTGTAGATTTTTTATTACTCAATGATAACGGTTCTTCGTAGGTAAACTCACATGAGTCGACGAGGGCGAAGCAGGAAGTGACGTACCACACGCTACGCTATGTGTTGGTCTTTTACAGGATGGGGGAAAAGATGAGTACTCCAGACACTCATGGAACACTGCCTCGAATTTTTCCATTTTTCCATACAAAGTTACGACATTTTTGCTTAATTTAGAAAACGCGTTCTTTGTCTCCGTGAACAAGTTATTAAAGTCAATAGTTCGCTTCGTAAAGTCGCAACCTGACCACCGTAAACCTTTCGAAGGATCTAGGAATACATCTGCATCACGGCCGTTGATACCTGCACACTTTGCATGACAAAATCTTCGCAAAGTCAACAAGTAATGAATCGTTCAGCTTCAGGGCCGTTTGACATAATGTAAAGCAAACTCTATGTCCAAAAGTGACAGACAAGATAGCGATTATGAAAAACAGAACAAAAAATCAAAAAAGATTTTCGAGTGCACAAAAAGGATGTCTCAAGTTAGACGTGAACTTCACGCTAGTTAAGACACAGTAAATAAGGAACAAGCGAAGAGAAAAGCTCTAAACACGCAAAAAGAAAGAAAGAAATTTATTAACGAGAAGTATCAAGCGATGATTGCAAAAACCAAGAGGAACGATAAAAAGTGCAATTAATTTGAACACTTCTGTACTTTTATAATTAGTTGGGCTTTAAAAATGCATAAAGCAATAAGATAAAAAAAAGAATTGATTTTTGCAAAATTTTTTATACAAAGTAAAACAGTACGACCACAATGCGCGGGCATAGTTGCCAAACTTTTTCGAGTTATTACTACTGATTGAAACTGGCGATGACTGGTTATGATTGATCTTTAGATTACCTTTTGCAGTTGAATCTCGGTCAATAAATATAATTTTGATAAATGGCAACCGATTGACCGCGCATTCATCTTCACGTCTCTAGAGCTCTTTAAAAGAGATTTTCCAAAAAGAATTCTTCTACACAATAGGTTGTATTTGTGATTTATTTTATTTAATAAATGAAAACATATAATATTTAATAGCTTAGTTGTATTGGGTTTGCTAGGTCTGGATTAGTTTGCTTTCTTTTTTTAAATTCCGTTTGAAAAAATGCTTCTTCACTCGGTTGCTTGTTTAGCAAAGAGGTTATAACTAGATTGGAATAACAATAATAGTAATAGCAATGGTAATAATACGATGAATGTAACTGGAGATTGAAGTTGTGCGTTAAAATTTATCCAACCTTTCGTTAGAGATTTAGTCAAAAAAAATAACAAAAAACTTGGGAATTTTTTTTTAAAATGTACTTTTAAAAGATTGACTATTAGTCTTATTATTTTTGGAATGGCTGCCTAGCCAACGTACCAACTCTGCAACGCATTGTACTGGTAAAGCGTGAACTTTCTCCGGGGGGACTTCTACCCATTATCTCCAGTAAATCCTAGAAAACGCGTTTCTTATCAAACACATAGATAGAGGTAGGAGAAACAAAATGTACCAAACTTACAATTTAATACTTTAAACTCACTGACATTGTAGGCAAATGTTCCTAAGCTTCCTAGTGATAAAACTCTGCCGCACTTGAGATTTGAACCCGCATCCATTGAATTGTCGGTGGCGATCCTTTGCTTACTCAGGTACGGTTTTATATTATAAACGGCTATTTTTGCCCAAAACCTCGTGCTGGGGTAGCTCAGCGGCTCGAGCGGCTGTTCCACTGTTAATCGTCACTGCAGCAAAATAAAATTCTTGCAGTTTCCTTTTGCCGTTGATCAATATTTCTTTAAAACAGACTGAATGGCTTTTTATTTTCTCAATTTGAATTTATATAAGATTTTTGTATTTATTTAAAATATTTTCTCTTAAAAATATATTTCAGTATTTTTTGTTTGAAATTACAATTTTACCTTTTTTCTACTTCAAATATAAATTCACTTTTCTTAATCTAAAGACCTATCACCACCATCATTGCAACCGCACCAACCAGACCAAAACAACCACTCTTTCACTCACTCCGCGGCCAACTGACTAATAATATTAAAATATTAAAAAATTAGACAAATAGAATAATAATAATATTAAAATTTTAGACAAAAATATATTACTTATAAACTAATTACGATGATAAATTATATAAAATGCATAATGCAGATAAAACGAAGAAGTAAATGTATACATTGCGAAGGTTATTTTCGTCCAAAACCTGGTGCTGGGGTAGCTTAGCGGCTCCAGGTTTTGTTTCACAAGAAATTTCTATCTTTGTCTTGATTTTTCTTCGTTTCAGTTCTCCTGTTGATCATCGCTGCAAAAAATGATAACTCTCTTAGCCTAACTCGTTCTAGCACTCCCCCTCAGAGACGAAAAACCTGTGACGCCAAAACGAGGGACTACTTTGGTTCCTCACAATATATATAAGTATGTCTAGATAAATGCTTATATAGACATATAAATACTTATATAGACATACTTATAAATATAAATATATGGAAACATGTGGTATATTTTTTGTACGAGTGTTTACGAGAAAATGTCGTTTGCAATCGAAACGAAATATGATATTTGTAGCCCCTAAACCAAGTTGTGTCCGAAAAAAACTGATTTATTCGTATTACCCAAGGGTAACTTTTCAACGAAAAGATCAAGCCTCTCTTATCACCACTTAAAATATCTTATGGCAACAGAAACCATATAAATTTAATTTACGGTTTTCCCGCGCTTTATTAACTCCAAGGCGGAAGAGCTTTTCGTGCTTCACTTTTTGTTTTCAGATATAGTAGGTGCCTGTGCGGGAAGATCCCACGTGTTCTCAACTTTGATCTTTTGAATGTTTATAGATTTCAATTTAACTTTTACAAATTTACCAGATCCACTAGCAGCAGATGATAGAAGATAATCGTATAATATAATCCGGTTAAATTTGCACAAATGCATCGAAGATCAAAAAAATGCATATTTTGCTTAATTTGTTGGGTTTCTTGGTTTACAAAATCTGGGTTGTTGATATGAAACTAGCTTTTGTTCGTAAGAGAAATTGATATCGAAAACATTTTTGATGCATTATTACGGCATACGCACATTTCTAATGCGCGTATATGCGCTGCCGATATAATCAACAAATTTACTTATATTTCAATCAACCGTTTATTTAATAATCCCAGCGTCATATTATTTATACTGAAAAATGTGATATAAAGCAAATAAAGAAAAAAAAAAACTAATAAGAAAATTATAATCGGCCGCGATCGAATCTTTTATACCCATTACCGTTATCCTAAAAGAGAGAAAAAAAAAGTGAAAGAACTAAATTTTCATGGTCTATGATAAGAAGTGGACACGTCGGCAATTTTTTCCATTTTGGTAGAGGTACTAGAGCATCGCCCATAGAGCATTTGTTCAAATTTTTTGTAGATTTATCTGCTATAGTTTATGAGTAATGAGGAAAAAAACAATTTTTTATTCATTCTCATTTTACTTGGTTCCGCGGGTGAGTCCTTCGATCGATTTGGCCCATTTTCAATACCAACCTGCGTACGAGAACTTTTGTATGTTTGTTTCTGCCAAATGTGAAGTGGATAGCTTCATTTTTGCTGCCAGGATATGCTTAAATCAATTTAGACTTTGATGCTGATCAAGAATACATATACCTTGTGGGCGTGGCAACCACTTTGAATTTTTTTTATACCCTTCATTCTTCGGTAATGGGTATAAAAAAATATCTCTCATTAGATAATAAGTCATAAGATCATAAGATAAGTATCATATGTGTGAGTACGGAAATCAGTTTCTCTTGTATTTATCTGCGACTTCGCTATTATATTCAATCATAAATATTATCGTATATTGAAAGCAATTACGTACACAAATATATCCTGTTAACTAATTTAGGCAATAATTCGACGGCGAGTTGCAAATTTACATCACTGGAATATCCAGAATATACTGAAAGTATATTTTAAAAATAACATTTATTCATAACCTATATTTTCCCGAAGCGTTCAAGTTTGACGTTGACATAAGGTGTGTAAGCATATACACATACATACCTAAGCGTGAATATTCGATAGGGGGCTTGTACTTGGGAAAAATTTGTAAAATGATTTTTCTGCTTTTCCTGTTTGATGGACACTAAAATGAATCCACCACGTCACACACAATTTCTGCGGAATCTGCGGAATTATTAGATTTTTACTTTCCTTCCTTGTTTATATTTTCGTAACATTTCCGCCCAAGAAGATTTAAAATTTTTTCCTTTGTTGTCTCTTCTCACTGTGTATTGATTATTTAATAAAAAAGAATACTGTTTATATGTATACTTTCCATATGATTCGATATTCTGTCGCATACCTGCACTCAACATTCATTGGTAGTAAACGAGCGCAATGGGCAACAAGAAGACAATGAAAAAAAGAAACATGGGAAAAAACAGGAAAATTCCTTAAAATCATTTATGACATTAATAAGAGGATTTGCAGATTTAAGCACATTTTTGAAATTCAATATTCACCATTTAAAAGAATACGTCGGCACTTTTAAGTGAAAATAAATTTGTGTAATAAGTTTCCTCAAAAATACTGAGCCTGCCTGCATACTATAACCTCGTTCCTCTTAACATTTTGTAATGCCAAGGCAAGCATTTGGGGCATACAGTTCTTACAGATCTCTTCTACAACTTGGCATCGTTCGGAAAGTCGTGTAGAGAGCGAAATAAGTGACAATCTGAAAGAGCCATGACAATGCTATTCGAAGGGCCAATCTGCTCATAAGTGTACCAATTCTCTGGTCCACGAACATCCAATTTGATAGGCCATAGATCACAGGCGGCCATCATATGCGTGTCACATCTTCAAGCACAAGTTTATTGAAAACTTGTGCCTTTTTCTCGTTCGATCAGGCTTCAGAGGTACATATGCGGGCACTTGATGTCCCTTCTATAAATTTTTGTACACTAATACAGAGTACGAAACTTTCTGAAACGCGAGTTGACGTGGGTTGTATAAAAACCTGGCCGATAATGTTTATTTTCTCATACATTTTCCAATGGGCGGGGAGAAACTACCGACGTAAGGGACGGCGATCATACCTGCCCCCCGCACGCACCACTGCAGTGATCGCCTACAGTGCGAGCTATTCGGCATGGGCTGCAACAAAGCGCCTCCGATAACGTTTATCTTGTCATCAATTTTCCAATGATCGGGGGAAACTAGCAAAGCAAAAAACGACTGCCACAACCTCTCCCTCGTCGCCACTACACTGATTACCTACAGTGCGTTATTGCATTCCCGAATTAACCTCTTTTCCTGCTTTTTAAAGCCAGCTAGCCTTAACTCCACTGATAAAATGTGGTGTAGAATGCACAGATAGTTGGCAATGAAAAGCCTAGTTGTTTGCGATTTTGCTCGACTTTAAACGAAATATGGAAAATTCGTCTATTGCATGTTGATCAACGTAAATGGCCTTCTAAAAATCGAAAAAGGGGGTATGACGCAACTGGGCTACCTTCTCCTACGTTTCCCATAAAAAGCAAAAGTGTTATCATACTTGCGCTTTTATCAAAATAAAATTGTAAAATACAACTTATGCGAATTTCAGCAGTTATTGGACCAGTTTCAATTGTCTAATGTGTGCGTGCTACGATTTAGTTTAGTGTTAAAAGCGCCAATGCCATTTCATGACGAGAATGAATGATGATATTATTTTAGCTTCCTTTTTAATACGTATAAGAATATCTTTGAATTTTTTTGGTTGTTGTTGATAGTTGTCGTTTAACTGATAGTTTTTCAGGTTGGGAACTTTCAAGAACACTTTACATGCTTGCTAGTGCTTTATTCCTGATTTTCTATTCTTCAGTGTAATATATTATTGATCTACTTTTCGTTGATTCCTCGTTCCAGGACAAATCATGGAACGTTGTAATGTTTGCTCTGAAAAAGCATATTTACAACCATGTGCACATTGTGAGAAGAAGATATGCGAGGACTGTAAAAGTGCGCATATGGACATTTTGCGACGCGAAATAGCACGTTTCAATTCGCAGGTAGCTGAGCTCGTAACGAGAAATTGAAATTTTAATGATTTTTCTGTCCTTAGATTCGTCGTAGTTTACATCGACTACAAGATGCGTTAGCTTTAATTGAGAAAAATATGGTGAGTTTACAAACGAATTGTACCAGTACTACCGAGGAAATTGATGAAATTTATCGACGAGTAACAAAAGCCATTAAAGACCGTTCCGATCAGTTGAAAGGTGAAATCGACCGTTATTTGACGGGGGAGTTGCGTAACCTAAGCACATTGAAGGAGAATCTGGACGCTGAAATTAACAATATTAACAGTAACTGTGACATAGTTGATAAATATATGAATGATGCAGTAGACTGGGACGATTGCGAACTAATGGATACGAAGGAGATCTTTTTGAAGACTGTTGAGTTTTTGCGTCACTTTGAATATGAAAATTCCGATTATACACGTCGTGTGCGTTTTGTAGTTTCTATGGATCCTAATCAATTGGTCATGAACTTATCTACTTTTGGTGATTTGAATATAATGACTCATTCAACAGGAGGGTCAACTAGCAGTGCTCATTTGGCTCCACCTTCAACTCTACAGCCAGGTTTGATGCGTTCGAAAAGTGATCACCGTTTAGCTAGCCAGTATCGTCAGCAAGAGGAACGCTGTGGTTATAATGACGAACCGGTATTGGGTGGTCGCAAATTTGGCGAGCGTCCAGTGCGGATAAATACCGATCGTTATAGTGATATAAGCTCGAACCGTTACAGTCGACCCGATTACGACTACGATAATGATTACGATAATGAACAATCTACTCGCCCAGCAAAATCGCGTTTCCGTTCACGTTTCGTTCGTTCCCATCAAAATGACGACTCCGATAGCGAGCAACAGCTATCGCAACGACAAGAGCAAGAAAAGAAAAAGGATAAAGTTAAAGATGGCGAAGACGCCTCCCGCGGCCAATTAAGCGGCATTATACGTTTAAGCGATTGCGCCCGGGTCATTCAGCGTTTAGCAGAAATTGGTAAAGAGAAAAAAGAGAAGAAGTCTGACGCCGGTGCCCAAGCAGCTGTTCAAGCAGCCATTCAAGCGCAAAAAGCGGCCATGGCCAGGGCCAGGCAAACTCAACAACAGTCTGGCGTTCAAAGACAAGTTTCCGAAGACGATGAAATAAATCGTATCAAACGTCAGAATAAAAATGCTCCCAGCACTTCAAGTACAACGACTTCAGCAACTGTACAATCGCTTACAGAAACCGAACGTCCCGCTGTGGATCGGGTAGCCGCTTTGAAACGAAACGTGGGTTCATTGGGCAATAGCGAAGAGAGTGACAGCTCCTCCCAACACACGTCGCCAGTGCGTAGGACCCCACCTAGAACAGAGGTGAGTGTGAATGAAACAAATGAAGAAGATAGCAATGATAGCAGCAGTGACGATGTCGAAGAAGAAAGCGAGGAAGATGAAAAGGCGAGTGTAGAAGAAAATGACGCGAGTGAAACAATGAGTTCAAGACAAGCTGAACCTTCACGGTTAGAATTAATTTCCCAGGAGAATTGTGAAGATAGCGAAGAAGAGGAAGAAGAAAGTGTAGAAAGTGATGTAGAAAGTGAGGAAGGTGAGAATGAAATAAAAAATTCAAACGTTTTTGTTAGCCATAGAGCAGACCTTAGTAGCGCAACAACAATTCCAGTTAAAGAAACTTCAGACCTTTCGAATAATCAAATTAGGACTGAAGAAGCTGTCGATGGAGTGGAAGAAGAAACAGATGAGCAAGATACTGAAGAAGATAGCAGTAATGGTAGTTAAACAATTAATAGTTGAAGAATAGTTGAATAGTTTAAGACGTTAAAGGTCATTTCGACGTGCAAATCCTCTACAATCGGCTCGTCGTAACTCATTTTCCTTGTTATCTTATCCAGTGATTGTCCTGTGATGTTTTTTTTATTGCATATTTAATTAACATTTAATATATAAATAAAGAATCTTTTATATAAAAGTTTACTTTGTTAATCCTTTTGTATTGTCCTCTTCTTTGTTTCAATTCACATCTATTCCCTGTTCGAAATAATTGTTCTGTTTTGTTTATGTAACCCTCATATTATTAACGAATTTTATTAAATTAAGAGCATCACTATTCTACGTTAACCTGAAACTGTTATATATATGTTTAAGCTTAAGAGTCCAATGCATCCATACATATGCGAAGGGATAAGAATGGTGTCAGACATGATAGCGTGACCTTTTAATAAAGAATTTTCTTCAGATTTAATTAGATAAGGAAAACTTTACCGTTGGAGCGGAAAGAAAATAATTTGCGCTTCTTTTATGAAATATCCTATGCAATACAAAATTATTGTTTCCGAAAGTGTATGTAATAATGAGTTCAGCTGGAAGGTAGAGTTAGTGATTAACATGACAAGCATTCAATATTATACCAGAATAATATGAATATTTTCACTCCATCACTTCATTCGACTTTTTCTAAATAACGGATATGTTAGCTGGACATTTTAAACGATTTTCATATCGAACTTTTGACGGGATCTAATTATTTTCGGATTATATTCTATTTGATTGAGAAAAGGTTTCAGAGAAGCACAAAACTAAAAAAAAACTATTTGTGTAAAGGTTTCACTTTTTGTAACGTTATTATTGGATGAATTGGACGAATGGCGAGATAGAGGGACAGACCCATTACTAGGCACACAGCCGAAGCGAGAAGGATGAATGTCGAACGGATTTACAACGTTCAAATAAATAAATGGATGTGGGAAAAAAATGGTGTACGGCATTTCAAACTTATCGAGCTTATATAGCGTTTTTTCACTGAGATCGAACATAGTTTCCATCAACGCTGTTCAGGTTGCAACTGAACTCATCTCAAAATATTTATCATGAGATTCCAATTCACAAAATATTTACCGAAAGTACCCTACTCTTGACAGCACTTTCCAACAATAGGCATTGTTCACTCTCAGAACATGGCTGATGTGAAATGCGCGAAACTTTATAAATATAGTTTCATTCCGTTTGGTTTTTCAAGGCCTTATTTTGGTGACTTTCCTTAATAACAATCTTCAGTGGAATAAAAGTGAGCAATTGGCAATCAAACTGCTGAGAATTATCTCGCGGCAAAAACTGTCGTCTCATAGCTTATTGCTTTGGACTTATGAATTGCATTAATATTCGACTTCAATGGTTCATGTATGGCATGTAATTGATACATAAATTAAGCAGGAATATGCACAGATTCTGATAAGTTTGAGTCTCTCCTGAAGCACTGCCTCAAGTGCTTATACTTTTGCGTCCTATTTCGGCAAAGAACTATTCTGCAAAATATATACCGGTAGGAATTTATTACGCGGCCGCCAATTCTTTGTTTAACGAGATGACAATAGCGACGACATATGAGCGTTTGTGTACCTAAGACTGCTAAATTCGAAGGTGAAGTTTGACAAAGTTCATAAAAAATTTAGAAAAGTTTCTATTTTTTTACTAAAAAGGTAGACTTTGCAAATCAAAAGGAAAAACATTAGGAGGTACTTAGGCAACTAACGTTTATTTATGTAACTTATTAACTCTTCGGTTAAGGCACTAATAAAATCAATAGATCCTCGTCTTTCGATGGAAGAGGAAGAAAGGGAAGCAATTCGTTTTGTTGCTTTCTCACTCACTCCTTTCTCATTTCTTAGAATCATTCTGCTCATACTCTTGCCCAAATTAATACACACATATAACCACTTATACGCCACCAGCTCACATAGTACACTACATGTCGTACAAATAAAAGGACATCAGAAGCTTGCATAATTGATGATGTTATTGTTATGAGACTTATGTTACCTTGTTAATTGTGTTTGTCAAGTTTGCATTAAAAGAAAAAAATACGAAAAGGAAAAACAGTTTGTATTATAAGCCTTAAGTACTCTTTAAGAGTGTGTGGTAAAATGTTAAGTTATAATTGTTTTCAAAATTTCAAAAATAAATAATTTCAATTAATAATAGATTATAATGACGTGTAATTACTTACAACTTATTGCAGTAATATTCACTATTATTGTTTTTGTTACTATTACTTATCATGTTAAAGATTTTCTTTTTACTTTTGATATTTGATTTCTTCTAGAAAGATTTAAGACATCATTTCGGGTCTTTTGAATTCCTGATGTACATTTAGATCCCTTTAGAAAACAATTCTTTTAATCATTTCTATGCAGAGTATTAAATGCAAAAATCGTTGCTGTTACATGTATACAAAGTACAGGCACTTAGCCTGAAATTAAACAAAAAAAAAAAAAAAAGATTGATTTAGTACAAAAATCTCTGCTCTGTTTGTCCTTTAAATTGTAAACATTTCAAGTACCTTACCCTAACTTTGATTGCTTTTTAATTATTTCATTATTTATAAGCTCTTTGATATTTTTTCTTTTATTGCCTTCGTTTGCTTAAATCACGGTTCACGCGCATAAAATCCTCTCTATCATTTACTTTTTCTCTCTGCGCCTGTCATGTTTCTTCATATAATCTGCCTTTCGATCGCATCATCGTCTTAAAAAAACCATAAATATGCAATACAAAAAAAAAAAAAAAAAAAAAAAAATGAAAAATTGAAAACTACAAACATTGAATGCAAATGCATTAAAATTTGTTAGAATGTCAGTGATTCTGATAAAGACTCTGACGGATCTCCTCCTACTCAACAGTCAAAAACAGTACCGCCAGTGCCACCACAAGTGACAGCGGTAAAGAAAAGTACACGTTCGGGTAGCAGTGATTCGAGTGCCTCGGCTGAAAGTTCAGTCAGTTCGGTGGCTGCTGCTGCGGCTGTTGCATCGACAGCACCAACTAGTACAAGTCGCGCACCGTCTGTCAGCCGCTATTCAACAGCTCGTGAAAGTCCTGCTCGTACGCGGCCGACAACAATCGCTCCGGCAACTAGCACTCCAGCTTCGACGGAGAAGAAACCGTTCGTAAGTCGCTTTTTACCGCAACATAGTACTGCGGCAGCGGATAAGAACAAAACAGACTCATCCTCTAGTAGTGAGGAGGAAACCTCAACTGAAGAATCGGAAGACGAGATTGACACTCAATCTGCAAAAACATCAGCGAATAGTGCAAATAAGACTACAGCTAGCACAAATTCTTCAACCGCGGTGGCTGGAAGTTCAGCTGCCTCATCTTTTCGTGATCGTCTTGAAGCGAGACGCAATTCACGCGACGATGCCACCTCCAGACTTTCATCAGCTTATACCACGCCATCGAGTAGTAGCACTACAAGTAGCGGTTATGGTACAAGCACAACTGCACGTCAACGTGCGGTCCCCGCTTCTCATCACGATACTGATGACCGTTATGAACGAGGCGCGGGAGCAGGGAGCAGGTATGATTTTAAAATTTTCAAATATTCTATTAGCTTGTTTTGCACCTGTCTAATCAATTTTTTTTTTCTTCTTGATGATCTTAACAAAGAAATAAACTGTAATACACAAACATAATTACATACCACATATACATTTATTACATTACATCAATTCAGTTCAATGTTAGGATATTTATTTACTTAGGTTGAAAGCATAAACTGACCATTAGAGGTTTTTGTTTGACGACTGATTATGCATACATACTATACACATATAGGAATAAATACATCATTGTACTTGGTCAGTCTATAATCAGCATTGCCTTTGCAAACTACTTGACTAATCGGCTTCGAAAATTATTTGATTGCATTTAATTAATTAATATTGCTATAAACGATGTTAGTGTTAAGTTCCCTTCCACCACCGCCTACCCACCTCCTCAAAAAAAAAAAAACACTCACAAACACATACTTCATTTGTTCAATAATAGTCTCTAATAAACTGGAAAGTTCAATTATAAGTGCGTAAGAGATTGTTAATTACAATTTCATCATACATCGACATTAAATTAAAAATCTAATCCGTAATCAATTAAATATGCTAAGCCATTTTACTTACGCATTGCACATCATTTCACTAAAGACTAATTGACCTTAATTGCATTATAAGCGTATAAGAAATAAAATGAAGACTGAAAAGATTATAAATGTGAGTAGGGATCGCCAAAAAGTCTGTCGTTATAGTTTGACTAAAGAGGAAATACTCTTTTCTTTAGCGTAGAAGTCATTGGTTCATTTACAGGTAGCTTGCCATCGATATCGATCAGCGATATCAACGCCGATATGAATGTGGATGAAAGAAAATTACGTTTTTATAAAGGAAATGAAAGAGCAATGCTTTGCTCCTTCCTTTGCAGGAAATGTTTGCTATGCCACTAAGTTGGACATCTCTCATAGATTAAATTATGTATTTTCTGCTCAATTTAGTGAACGCATAAAAACCTCTCCTATTCCTTTTCTCGGTCGCCCTCTCTCTCTCTCTCCGTGTGACGTTATGTACGCAAATGTCATTGTCCATACATTGTGATAAAAACAAAATGATCGATTAACGTTCGTCGTAGTGATCATCTGCCAAAGTGCTGAAGAGACGACTTCACAATGACTTAAGTTTTACGTGTTGTATCTTACTTCATTCAGCCTCAACTTTGAGTCTATTTTGAAAATCTTTGATGTAATTAGTTATATTGTGTCAGATCGACTTATCAATATTTTCCTTAAACTTAACCGTGTTAGTCGTCGAGATTCTATCAACCGGCAAAGTAATAAATGGGTCCAGGTCTTAAAAGTTGATTTGGTAGGAATTTTATACAACTAAAAATTGCAAGCTAATCCTTCTACTTAGCGTATGCTCAAAATTTCATTCACTTTATGATAACGCTGTTAAAGGATGTACCCTGTAAGTGTATAAGCACGGTGACAGTCAGGGGCAACTGTTACCACGCATTAACTATACCTGCGATTGCGTGGCAAACGTTGTTGAAGTATTCTCTACCGTACCGGAAATTAAACTCGATTGTGCCCGTTTTAACGGTTGTGATTCTTATTTGTTAGGCTCTGTAGTGAAAGAAACTGAAAGAATATGACGGTTCCTCGTTAAATCGATTAACTCAGTTCTAATAACGTAAGCCGCTTGAGCCTACACTTCGTAGTTACGTGCTTCCAACGCATCGCGAACCGAATCTGCTGAATCGATGGATGGTCAGGTCTCATGGGAAACAATTATCTAGTATTGCCTTTTTTAAGCAGCAAACGCTTTTCTTCTTTGGTATTAATCATTCCACCAGGCGTGAATGGCTAATAACAGATCTTCTGGTCCTATCAAACACAAGATATCGACTTCTTGTCAAAGTGATTCAATATCACTGTTGATGTGAATGATAGGGCTGGAAAACATAGATTTTTACGCTTGATATTTTCAAAATAAATTCGTCTTTCATCACGTTAGCAGTTAGTATACGTTACAAGTACGGCCCGAAAGCTTCTTGCAATTAGAAAAAGTATCTTTGGGTATTGTTGCCAGATGTCCAAATCATAATAAAAAAAAAAAAAATGTTAAAATTCCGATTTCATATTTGCATACTTGCTAATCATTTGCTGAACATAATGAAACATTTAATTAAACATGAAAATAACGATTTGAACATCGAACTTTTAAAAATAACAATTCAACGGATTAGTGAAGTGAAAAACATACCATATGAAAATTATTCTTTATAGAAATAAAAACCAGAATTTCGTTTGAAGCAAAAAAATTGGCACAAATATAATACATTTTTTCGAGGAGGCAGTATATGATTTTCCGAGAACAGCTGGAAAAAGTTAAAAAAAAACTTTTTTTAAAATTTAAATACAACATCGTTCAAAGAGCGGCCATGGCGGATTTTACAGGAAATAGCCCGACGAACCAGAATTTCGAGCACTTTTCACTAAATTTGGCTTACTTTCATCGATAGCCCTTTCACCATTCGTTTTTAATGCGTGAACAGAATTTTGTCGTGTATGTGCCGTAGACAACCGCTCTCAAATAACTCCTGAACAAGTAGTCTACATGAGTTTAATGCCAGCTACTTGAAGGTCGTTCGATATTGAAACTTTTTGGTATTTTTAAACTCAAGAAGTAGATTGTATAATTAACAAACTGTACGCAATGTAACCCTGACTTGTTCACAAATATGTCAATTTGTGGATCGATCTAAGTAGTTCCCTTTTTTCATCTGTCCGTCTGTATGTTCGTTTGTTATAAATATTTTCCCGATTTTTCAAATTTCGGCAGAGCGCTGCAATTTCTTGCAGACGGTATGACTAAATCGATTATGGGGCACGCGCAGACTAAACGGAAAATGCCTCTGCCTCCTGAGTTTTTTACATAATACTCAACACCAACAAAATGTATGACGATCAAAATTTTTACGTTTATACTCTGGGTGATCCTACATTGCATGTACAAGAAAAAAGAGAATGGGTCACGCTCATCCAATATTATAGATAATCGAACTATTTTTCGTTTTCAAATGAAAGCAATGACAGCCGAAAATATAATATTATTTAATAGCCTATACCGCAGGGGTATATCAAGTTTGTGTGGATGTATGCAGCATTCAAAAGGATTTGAGAAGAATCTAAAATTTATTGTGTTAATCGATTCAGAATCACTTTCTTCATTGATCTAAGCTTGCCTGCGCGTCTGTAGGTCTTGTTTTCTTACGTTCAACCTGCGGGGTGCAATTTTTCGGATATATCGATGAAATTTAGTACAATTACTTGTTTTGGTGTTCAACGGTGTTCAACATGGGTGGGATCACATCACTTTGCCAACCACTTCTCATATAACGCCTTGTTTTGGAAAGTCTCTTTGTGAACAACTGCAGAGCGGTGAAGGCTAATTTATGAGGGTTCGTGGCCCACTACGGTGTTTTTATTTGTTTTTCGAAAACAAGGAAAAATAAAGAGCAAGCAAAATGGAGAACAGATAAAGAGAGGCACAGCTATACATTCCAAGTTTATTCAAAGTTCTAAAACAGGTTAACTGTATTGGTTTGCCTTTCGAGAAAATTCCCCTAACAATGCATGAATTTTGATAAAAAAATGTGGATTGAAAGAAAGATTATTCGATCGTGAAGTACGCGTCGGAGATTAAAACCCAAGAAAATCTTCTGATCTCCCAACAGCGGGACAACTGTCGTACTTCCATGTAACAGTTAACTTATAATGGAGGGCATGCAAAATTCGTTTTAAGACGAAAAAGATTTACGTACCTCATTTAGCATTTGATACCAGCACATGTAAATAAGTACATAATTACTGATTGGACATAGAATACTTTTGTATCGTAACAATGGGTTTTCAGTTCCGAGTTTTTGTCCATATATTTCCATGCTTCTTTTTTTCTCATAGCTCAACCCTTTACACTAAAGTAATATTAGTTAGTGTAAAAAATATTGAGCCTCTTGCCATTAGGGATAAATGTTATTATGAAATAAATTTCAATTTATATGCATATAGAAAGGGTTGGCCCAAAAATGCATGGAAAATGGAGTTTAGATTTCTACTAAGTTCCATTACTTTTTAGACTATCTACTTATAACGTTATATGCATATATACGTACATCTGCATATCCAGACACATATTTATATTCTTTATTTATTATTAATAACGTGAAGAAGAATTGAAAATGCCTAAATGCATACTCGATATTTAATATTGAATTAATGTTTATTTAAAGGATAAACGCGCATTATATGTATAATATTATTTTGTATATATTTGCTGCATCAAAAAGAGAAGAAAAAACAAATTAAACTCATAACTTCACCGAAACTTGCATATCTTCGTACATGTTAATGTTCATGTGTGTTGTTATATTGTTATCATATAAATGTGTTATTGTTTTTGTACCCATTACCGAAGGATGAGGAATATATTCATTTTGTCAAAAAGTTTGCAACATTCAAAAGGAAGTCCCAGAGATTCGATAAAGGATATATATATTCTTGATCAACATGAAATTTTCAAGTGATGTAAACACGTCCGTCGGTCCATCTGCCTTTTTAAACGTTCTTCTGGTTGTAAAAATGACGTTACCGGCTTCAAATTTGCCAACCTAGCACACAGATTGATATTAAAAGTGGATTAAACGAATCGAAGGACAAGGTCTGGAGCACCGCGTGAACTGAGGCCAAGGCGGTTTTCCCAAGAAGAGAAAAAATAGGTTTTTGCTCATTACTCACAAATTACAGCAGAAAAACTTATAAAAAGTGGACCGTATTTGCTATGGGCGATGCTATGGCACCTCTAAAATTGCCAACGCCTATTTAACGTTAGAGTGTACCAAATTTTCATTCTTATGTCAAAACCTTTAGGATGCGAACAAGCAAGCTTCAATAACCCCATAAAGTATATAAATTGTTGACCAGCGTCAAATTCGGAATGCACTAAAGCCTGTTCGTTTGCCCATCTGTCCATCCGCTCAACTGTATAGTGTCCGTGGTAAATTTTGCTAAAGAACTTGAAAAAAACTCAAACCGAACAGAGCACTTGTTTTCTGTGGTTGTTGCTCCTTATTCACAAACTGCAATAGATACAAGATGCAAAATTCAGTCACGCCCACCCAATACAGTAGGGAATGGAAATTTAGTTTTTCTTCTTTTCGCCTTAAAGTGTATTGAAATTACGTTCTTTTATCAAAATATGTGCAACGTTCAGAAACAAGCTTCAGAGACTACATAAGGCTTTTATAGCATTGATCAGTATTAAACGGTGATGGGTATAAGAGATTCGGTCGCGGCCGAATATAATTTTCTTACTTATTTTATTTTACTTTTGTGTTACAGATGGCATAATAATTTTTTTTTTTTTTGTTTTTGTTGTGTACATATGTTTGAAAATATCAGAAATCATTTCTTTTCTTTTGCATATTTATAGCCTGATATATCTGCGCGATATAGGATTTAACATTTTGGCCCTTGTGTTTTTTGTTCGTGTCCTTATGCGCATAATCGTTAAATTTTTAACATTTTCATAAAAAATAAAAAGAGAAAACAAGAAATAAATAAATAAAAAATAAAATAAAAAGCCACCAACAGACGTAAGACGTGCAGTCAAACAAATGTATTTAATAATTGTATGCATTAAATATTCTTTTATATCTATGTACATATATACGTATGTATATATAACTACCTTAGTTTATGAATGAAAGTAAATATGAAAACGATCAAAAGTTCGCATCTATGTATCAATCAATCAATCAATCAATCAATCAATCAATCAATGAATCAATCATGTGTCCAACGCCTTTCTAGGTAAATAAAATAATGCTTTTTTTTATTATTAAAACTTAAAAAAGAAAACGAAAAAATCCTTTTGTATATAATTTCAATTTTATATACGAGCTTTGTTTTATTGAAATTTATTATAAATTATATAAAAATGAATTTCTTTTTCTTTTCTCCACGTTTATAAATATTTGTTTTTCTACTAGACTGCCAGTTAGCATGTCATATATCAATAGAACACCCTATCATCGGACAAAATACAGAAGGCGGCTTGTGGATAATCCTCATAATTGATTTCATAAAAACACAAACCATACGTTCTCGTTATTGCTGCTATAGTTATTATTATTTTTATTCAAATTATCACTATTATCATCATCATCATCATCATCATCATCATTATTATTATCATTATTATTATAATTTGTTCCCAATTAGTATCGTGTTTGTTAGTTTTATTATATGGCAAAGTTTGAAAATTTTCTCATTTTTTCTTTTCACTTGGAATCCATAGAAATGGGCTCGCAATATATATGTAAAATATACACATTATATATATATTTTTATATATATATATGTACGTTTATTTACATACAGATATACATATATCTATATAAAATGATAATAAGATCATTTATTATATATGTCTGCAGAAAATAAATATTAATTTAAAAAAAAAAAAGCAAAAGAAAATAAATGATTTTACGATTTCAGACATAAACGACTGCTCTCCATATTTATGATCATTATTATGTGGTGCGATGGTTTTTGTGGACAGTTATACTTGGCCTTTTTGGTTGAGTAAATTTAAACCAAACAGTTTTATATATAATATGCTCGATTTTCAAGAAGCTTTAACAACAATAATAATAATAATAACAAGGATAATAATAATAACTTGTAACAATCCCGATGATTCCTCAATGATTTTGCAAATTAAGAAAAAAGTAAAAAAAATGTAAATAGAAACGTTGATGTAATCGATGATGAACCAGTATGGGTGCATGTTAAAATTGCCAAAGGTTTTAATCCACTTGAGATCTTAAAAAACTTAAGACTAATTTTTTTATATTTCGTTTTTCGTCCTTCGCTCTTTTCGTTCCTTTTTACCGGTTATATTGCGTGTTGCTCCTTCTCGGTGAAATCACTTCTAAAGAACAAGCAAATATTTATGTTGAAAAGTACATTAAAAATTAATTGGTTAATAGTATCCACTTACGGGGAATAACTGGCAATGCGGTGCGTAACCTGAAATGTGTTGTATTGCATTCTTTCTTTTTATATATCTACTTTAAGGGTTGTGTAGCGTATTGCGCGCGGTGACGGAATCGCTTATTGTAGATGAATCTTTTTTATACCCGACATTGCAGGATATTCATTTTCCCAAATCGCTTGCGATGCCCAGAAGGAGTTTTTAGTATATATATATATATAATATATATTGATCAGAATCAAATTCTAAATCGATTTAAGTATGTCCATGTTTAAGTCTGCGTGCCTGTCCCTCTGTATATTGTCAGTTTAAAACATTTTCCTGGCCGTAAAAATTACACTGTCGACTTCAAATTTGACAAGAACATTGAAAGCTTTTGCGCGTAGGATGTTATTGAAAATGAGCCAAGTCGGTCGGTGGACACGCATTCAGTACTACATAACCTGAGGACATCTTTGTTTTTCGAGAAGATTAAAAAACTAGTTTCTTGCTTGTTACTCATTCACTAAAACTAATAAATCTAAATAAATTTGAATGTATATTTTACGGGCAGTGCTATAGTACCTCCAGAAAAATGTAAAAAATTGACCCCACCTACCCTACATTATAGCGTCTCAACATTAAATTTTTTTTTCAAAACCCTTATAACACCGCACAGAAACAAGTTTCAAAAATCCTGTCAAGTATATAAAATCTTGGACAGTTTCAAATTCGGAATGGATGTTCGTCTGTACATCTGTCCGCCTGGGCAACTGTGTAGTAATTGTGTCAGTGAGTGAGTTCTGGAGATGTCCATTTCCGAAAAAAACACCATAATCGAGCAGCTTGATGTGTCATCACACAAGAGCTCTCTTGCACAGCCACAATTGGTTTATTTATTTATTTAAATTTATAGTAATATGAGAAGTCTTTCCTTAGACCAATAAACATATCTGTTTTATCCGCGTGAGCAGCCGACGTATGGTTTTTATAAGGTACAACACTTATGGTCCAAAGGTACAGTACTCTTGCAGGGATGTATGCAAGACACAGAAGAACTTATGATAAACCCATATTTTATTGTAATGATCGAGTCCGGATTACTTTCTGAAATGGTTTAAGCGGGCCATCTTTTTTTGATTAGGATTTTTAATATGCTTGGATACTATTTGGTACCAACAAGTTTTGGCTCAAGGTTGAACTCCGGTGAAAATGATTCGGATTGGAACATTTTCTCAACCACTTTCCATATTTTGAAAAGCCATCATATGAATAACTGTAGGGCGAAGTAGGGTGTTTAATGATAAACCTTGGCCCGCCGTAGTGTATTTTTATGTAGCTTCATCTAAATATCATCTACAATATAATTTTCTTATTTTTATCCCGTTCCAGCAGTTATTGATGTGAAAAAGGACTTTTTGGTGTTTAGCTATTGTTTTCACTTTTTCTTGTATACTGTGCCCGACTTTTAAATTGATATCTGGGTAAAAGAAAATTTTCTCATTCCCATAAACAACACACCAGAGATTGACTTTACATAAATTTTAGGCTGTCACTGCTTTATTTTAAAGCCACACTGTTACCTAGCACCAAATGAGATCCGAGTATTGCTCTGACTTGCACGATCCACAAACGCTATACAGAAATTCGGGTGCATTAAAAATTCTTCTAAAAAACTTCTAAACAAGTGACCTGTTTGCGTTGTTCCATGTCTGCATTTGTTGCTTTGTATACTGCATGCTCCACTAAATTTCATAAATTCATTCCATTTATATTTCTTCTCAGCTCGTGCATATTTTGGGCCTGAATATTGAATTAATTTCCGTGTGCAGTGACGTTCAAAGTACTGCGCAGATATCTAACCTTAAATTGTATGCTCTACATAATACGTTTATAAGCACAGTATATCACCATTTTATATAGAATGCTTTCACTTTAGAACATTTGTCGTAAAATACATTGACATTGGGAAGTTTAAATAAAAATGCTCTTACAATTTCATTACATCATTCATTATGTTCACGAAGAAGCTCTTAGCTGTTAGCTATAGTGGCGACATTTTTAGCTGACCCGATTGAACAGACTATCGGTAGGCGAGACCATTGCCGTCATCGAAATTTATGTAACAAAAATTGAAAGTTTTGACGGATTCAAACATTAGTCTTAAGGTGTAGTCTCTTTCACCTAGACGTGGCCTTTTAAGCTTCGCTGCATTTTCCAGCTCCCATCATGGTAACATTTGACAAGAAAAAACTAGGTCATTTTCAGATGTGGATCGATCTACTCCGTAATGAAATATTGAAAATTCCCCATAAAAATGGTGAATATGTCGCGAAGACACTTCGCTAAGTTGGTAATGCTTTAAGTCAAGTGTCCTTTCGCGTATCTTAAAGTAATTTAATCAAAAAAGGTGGACTTTTCAGTTATGCCAGAAACGCAGATATTCTAAATCGTGTTCGGCCGACTACATAAAGTGACAATGTCGCATCTGTAGCTGGGGATGCAGCACACTGCCGGCCTCTGGAACAATCTACCAGCTGTGGTCTTTCCCACCGTACGTGACGACGCGCACAATCACTACCTTCTCCTTCCATCCCTCTTCCTGCTTATAACTCATCCTAAAATAAAAAAAGACCAAAGAAAAATTTCGATACGATGGCAAGGTAGCGTGCACAGCATAGAGATCGGTATGTCTATTCTCATGAGTTACAGCTGACATAAGAAGTGAAGCTGGCTAGTTACATACTACTTTGACTTAGAAGTTGCCGTTAAGTAAACAAAGGAAAAAGGAGATATATATGTAAAGGGAGAAAAAAATTTTAACAATTCCCGGTACTTTCCTGATAAGGTTATACATTGCCCATTTATCAAAACCGTTTAAATATCCATTATAATACAGCTTTGCTTTCAAGAGAAGTCCACACAGACACACATATATGTCCGTATAAATACTTAAGTACGGAGTTAAACAGATTTTGTTCCTTAAGTCGAAGAACATGATTGCAGTGAGCGTAATAAGATTTCGTTGTAGTTTCTTTAGCATGCAGCTTCTTTAACCTCCATATGCGTGCATGAGCTTACATTTGGCTTCAAGTTCTACGACCGATTCTTGTGTTAGTCTACAGAAATTTGTATGCTAAGCTTATGATTATATTATAAATACAACTCAAATAGTAGTAATAATTTGTTGAACATATAAATGAATGCATACACGTTTACATACATCTTCTTAACTCTCACACTAACTCAAAGCTAAACCTTATTTAAAATTGTGATTAAAAAGAAATAGAAAATGAAAATATTGCAGATAATTGCTTAGGATATAACAGCACTGCAGTGACACAATTATAGGGATTAATATATATACATATATGTACATACGTATATACGTTGCTTTATAAAATAAATATTAAAGAAAATAAAATAAAAAGAAAGAAAAGATGGGAAATTTCACTTTAGCAAAATTCGAAATATGGTAACTTTCCACAGCTACACAAGCCGCTTTCTGAATAAAAGTAAAAGCAGCGCCATCGTGTCACAACCATTGTTAGCGACCCCAAATGCCTCATTCGATGAGGATGCCAACGGCACTGGCGATGATTCGGATTCACGTTACGGCACCGGACGTTCACGTTATTTAGCGATGAAGGAACGACGCAATCGTTTAGCACGTAGCCGTTCATCGCATCAATTTGGCAACGACGATGACGATTTAGATGAACCGGTATCACCGACAACGGCCTCACCCTCCGCTTATTTAGCTTCAAGGTGCGAATCAAGTTTACAAATCTTTCCTTTTTTTTTTTAATATATATATTTTGATTTTAATTTTCTTTTTATTTATATTTAATAAGTTTCTTCCCGTTTTTTACATTTTTTTTTTTTTTTAAATATATATTTTTTTTAATTGATTAATTCCTGTCTACTTATTAAAGTATTAAGGAAAAATTTATAAGATAAAGAGGGAACGCAATAACAAAATTTCAAATTAATTAAAATATAATCAGGAATGAGCAGATGAAAGTTTTAATTTGGAAAATGCAATAATTCGGTATTTTTAACCGCAATACCTGCATACCCTATATTTGGGTGTTGTGTTGTAAATTTAAATCTAAAATGGAAAAGAATGTAGTGTATAATCTTATATAAAAGAACAGCAGCATTATAGTAGTAAGCAATATTTTATCATCATTTCAATTGAATCGGTAGCAAATATCATAAAAGAAATCATATAAGGAAAAATTTGCAACGTTTGCGACACTTAATACCATTTATTTACTTATCGTAACGCCTTCGTAAGGTGTATTAAAAACTCCATCATTTATCATTTCATGGATCAACAAATAAAAAAAAAAATTCAAAAAAAAGTTGCAATAACGGACTAATCAAGAGTTCTATATACTTTTTATTCATTTAACATAATTGTTTATTATATTTTTGAAAGTTTAATTTCACTCTGTTCTTTAAATTGAGTCGCATTTTTTTAACTCGTTTCCTTTCTTTCATAATGTTTTCAATCTCATGTTTAGTGTAACTGTGCGTTTTTTTCAGTTTTATTATCTTCTTATGAAAGCGTTTTATTTTGTATAAATTATGATATGCGAGTAATTTAAGTTAGTGTTCAGCTCGTTGCATATACATCCGTCTAGCAGATAAGCAAATCTTCGTCCTGTCACCTAATATATGGATTTCACAATTATCATTTTCAAGGTCGCCCAGAACGATTAAGTTTGATTGTTCATTTTGATCAAAATTGAGTTCATTGACAGCAATCTCGTATACAACTTTTTTCGTAACATAGTGCGTTGGTTCATCTCAAATCTAAATCATTATTTTTCCTCTTTCAGTTTTTTCAATGCTTTCCTATTGATGATCGCATTATGTGAACCCAGTCTATAATAATTTCCAGACTATCCTCGAGCACTACATAGGAAATTTCATTGAAAATATGAGTGAAAGAGCACCGACTACCAAGTCAGTGTTCGCCCAGAGTGGTTAATCAGTAAGGGCACGATGCTTATCTATTAGCCGCTTACCCGCTAGGCTGTTTACCTATCTCTTTCTTTCGCTTCATTTCTTTCTGCACATCAGCGAGTTACAGGAATAGAGTATATTCCCTGTGGGTTGGATTTAAAAAAAAAATCTCCATAGACAATATGAAAAACATGCTCAAACACTCGTCATGTAAGTCACTGACGTAAACATATAAACATTTTCCACAGGGCTTTAAAAATTGTTACCCTCACTTACTGTTACCCTTACTAGTTTCCAGCATTAGTTTATTCACTGAACGATTAACTTTCACAAAACGAGTTATCGATGATTGCTGGTATTTTTTTTGTGCCAAATTGATTGGAGTAAGAAAAACATAAAATTTTTTTTAATAAATTTTAAGACAAGTTCAAGGTCGGATTGCAATCGACCTTCACCAGCTAAGTGATTTGCAAAATAAAATGCTTCAAATTATATTATTTTCTTATGTTCGCTTAACAAAACATCTTAATAGGACTGATGTACAAACAAACGTTAAGAAATTAATTTTCCCCTTTCGCAGATATAGCGGTTACGGTACTTCGGATTTGGCTCGCAGTCGTTCATCGCACGCTTTGAAGTCACGAGAAAATTCTCCTATAACTGATCGCAGTACGACGTCATCTCGTAGCGCTATCGGTTCTTCATCGACCACTGCCGATAATAAAGATGGTGAAGCTTTAAGCTCCTGGGCTCGTTATCTAAAGAACAAATACGGCAACAAAAGTATTAAGGATACTCCAAGTGTTGGCGCGCGTGATGCACTGAGCAACAGTAGCACTGCTACGACACTGCCATCAACATCTCATAGCGTTGGAGGTAGTGGTAGTAGCCGTAGCCACGTTGCCAGTGATGTATCACGACGCCTTAGCCTAGGTTTGCCGTTGAGACAAGTGAACGAACTTGTTTCTTCTGATGATGACGGTTCAAAAAACGGGCTAGGCTCCCCTACCTCCCCTACGGTAGCAGCAGTAGCAGCTCACGGTATAACCGGAGTAGCAGGTACTACCCTTAAACAGTTGTACTTGCGCAAGCGTCAACAGCTGTTCCAACTGGGGGGCCGGGGGAGCGAGCCCGGTTCTTTTACTTGGCCACGCGGTTTAGCTGTAGGTCCGGATAATAGCATTGTCGTTGCTGACTCGTCAAATCATCGTGTTCAAGTATTTAATTCGAACGGCATTTTTGTCAAACAATTTGGCGAATACGGTAACGGCGAAGGCGAATTTGATTGCTTAGCCGGTGTAGCAGTTAATCGTATCGGTCAATATATTATTGCAGATCGGTAAGTGTACTCACATCAAGTCATCATATTGATTTTTTAAGCCGTATGTGTATTACATCCTATTCAGCTTATATTATCAATAAATCAAATAAGAAATTCAGTCTCTAGTTCCCTCTAAGTGCTCCTTATTTAAGAAGGTTTGTTAAATTCTTAATTGCTACCGACAGTTTCTTCTTGTCTGAAGCCAGCGGCGAAAAAGGGTAGCCCAAACAACACATATGGCTCCTTGGCTCCTTGAATATGTCCATGCCTTAATGACTTTTAATATAACGCATAGTGTCATAAAGTAGCGTATGATATTTACTTTTAAGAACAACATGCGCTATATTGCCGTTCAGTTTAAACTTTTTCATATAAACATCTCAAAGCTTCTCCTTTCAGCTTTGACATTCGTAATCTTGAAATGCAATTCATTTCAAAAAGGAAGAATGATGAAATTCGAATCTCGAACGCCTTTGGGCTGATTTGAACATATTCGAGAAATACAAATGTAAACTTATATCACAACACAACACTTTAAAAACCTGGAGAAGGACGGTTTAATCAATTTTAATATCTGAAATAGCATTCTTGACTCATATAGTTGGAAGAACTATCGTTTACCTTTCCTTCCCTTCGAACGATTTTCGGCGAAACTGATCCTTATCGAAACTTAGTTTCCACTGCAAGTGCTGAGATGCTATCTAGCTTACCGTTCAGGGCTAGTTTTGACCCTTAGAATTTGTGACATCGCTAATGTTACAAAAATAAAGATAGGAAGCTAAAATTTGACACCAAAATCCATTAAGAATTCCTAGGAAAAAAATGCTGTTTGCGGGAAGATAAATCCGAAAATCTGCTGCGCAAATGTTTGTCGAAACAAACGGCGTACTCGGACCAGGAATGGTTTCCATCATTTTACTATTACTAATACGTCGATATGATAATATTTTAATTCTAGTTTTGCTGTAACTGTGCGAAGAAAATGGTAAGGAGATGTGTTAGATTAAATGGGAAATAATTAGGAATTAAAATTTTGCCATCAATTGTCGCCGCATTTATACACCGATTAGCATCATCAATGATCTTGACAAACTCTGGATTATAGGTCTGGAAAATATCGTTACGTTGTGAGGCATTAAATAATTCGCAGCGCAGGTAGGCTTCGTGTTGCGCAGAAGAAAGGGTTGGCACTGTACCCAAACATTCATGTATGGTATTCTAGACTGGGAATAGACCCTTTCACTTGCATCTGGGAGCGCCGGCAAACGTTTCCGCCTAAGCCTTTGGACTTCCTCTGATTAAGCCATTAAGGCAGATGCGGACTCTAAATATCTAGAAACTGATCATTAGACAGAGTCTTTTTTATTTAAGAAAAGGCCGATCGGGGACATTTCCATCTCGAATTTTTGTTTATTGGTGGTGGATGGTTACTCTAAATATATCTAATACTCACATACAGGATTTCAATAAATTGTATTAATATTCGCCTCTTTGCTAGGTAAACTCAGGGCTTCAGTTATTGTAAACGAACTACGTTGGTTTATTTTATGGAAAGGCACGAAGAACGCACGAAACAAGTTTCAAATTTCTCTCTGATTTGTTACGACAATGAATAGACGTTTGGACTGCCCGTCGTTTAAAATAATTGCGTTCCTTTTGTTTTGCTATAAATAGAAAGATTATATTAAAATGGTTTTATTCTCCAGGGTTGAGTCAATCGAGAAAATGCTCTTTAAAATTTTAATGCTATTGTTTACTTAAACAACCTATCTCCCATGAACGTATGCATTTATTTTTTGTGGTAAATAACCTTTCACTTTTATAAGCTGTAACTTGTTGGCTTACTCTTTAATTTGTTCTAAAGGACATAAAAACCAATAGCAGAGAGACATTTAAAAAAAAGCATATTTTTAAGGCAATAAGGCTTGCAAGCGCAATATTTATTTATTTGTCCTTTTACGAAAATTTTTGTTTATTTTTGTTTTTTATTTTCTTTTAATAAACTTTAAATATTTTGCAGTTATAATCATCGCATACAAGTTCTCGACCCGCAAGGACGTTTTCTACGTGCATTTGGTAGCCAAGGCACCACAGATGGTAAATTCAATTATCCGTGGGGTGTAACTACTGACGCCTTAGGTTTCATTTATGTCTGCGACAAAGAAAACCACAGAGTCCAGGTAAGTATGTCCAGATCGTACAGCCAGTCAGGCAATTCCTTGTTGCATTCTATATTACTTTAATATAGAATTAAGTTGTAATTATTTCATTCGAAATATCACTTAAAAGTGTAAACGAAAATTCCAAGAAATAAGAGAAAGCATTTGCATAACCAATCGCAATGCACTCATATAAGATGTTTTAGTTTAATTTAAAACGTAGGCATTATTATCAAACTACATTTTGTCGGCAGAATCGTTTGTTAATTCATTTGTTTCATTTTCAAATTAAGTATTAGGACAAAAGATTAAAACGCTTTGATAATTTCATTTTAATTCTTTTCCATTTACTTTTCATCCCACAATTTCATGGTTTGCATTTTCTCTCTGTAGTGTTTTTTCGTGTGATTGTAAAGACATAGGAACGTGCATGAATGTAGGTAGGATGTAGGTGTGGGGCTGCACACGAAAATATTGTATTTTCTCAAACTGATTTAATTGAAATGATTTTGTGTTGTTTTTAGGTTTTTCAATCTGATGGTACATTTGTTGGCAAATTTGGTAGTTGTGGTCGTGGCGAAGGACAATTGGAGCATCCGCATTATATTGCCGTATCGAATACGAATCGTGTCATAGTCTCAGATTCGAATAACCACAGAATTCAGGTAATTTCACATTTCGCTGCGTACACTTTCAATTCGAACTTCCGCTTTCATAACCGCAGTATGAACGTTTGCTTCTTTAAAATAAGAAAACGAAGAGAAAAAGAGTAAAAATATTGTTTTAAAATTAAAATTTAACTTTAAATTTTTAAGCAGAGGCTTTTAAAAGGTTTTCTTTTATGCAAAATACTCATCTGCTTCTTGTTCCCTGGCACTTGAGATGATTATAACTCGACATGAAATATGTTTTCTTACTAACATCTCGATTATAGTAAAAAGGGATAATCGGCTTTGAGCAATCCTTAGGTCTAGCATTTTCGATGACAAAGTCTTTCAAGGCAGGCAAAAAATAAAGATTCTTTCTACTACGTCCTTCGCTGAAATGTTAGGCCTGAGCAAGTTATTAAAGATATTAAATCAGTTCGAGATATTATTCTCGGTTGCCTTTTCACACTTTGCGTACTGGACAACAAGTCAAAGTTGAAGTATACTTTTATTGGCCATTCACTGCTGATGACAAAAACAACTTCCTATTACTTTGCTCTATAATGAACTGTTTTGTAAGAGGAAACTGGCGAATTTTCAGCCTAGTCGTTAATATTTATTTGCCTATTCTCAAGTGTCGCTGCTTGAAACCAACAATCTTTTAGTTTAATTAGTTCCCGACTTTCCACAATTCGTTTCAGCCTTACTTGGTCCCCTTTTGCATAACCAGTTCTTAACTTTTATGCTATACGCTTTTAAAAGTTTTTGTTATGTCACAAGACTTATCAAGTTTATGCGGATGTACCTAGCACCCATAAAGACTTAACAAACATTCAACTCTTATTCAAGTTAATCTATCGGCTCAGCTGATATATGTCCACGTATTTTTGTGCTCAATCTATAGCTCGCAACTTTATATATGTATAGACGAAAATTGACACACAGACGCGCCTTGGCCGAAGGATAAACGTTATAAAAAATAGACTCAATCCGACCATTCCTCAATAGAGTGCTGCAAGAGAAAGATTTAAATTTTCTTAGAGTTTATACTGAATGAATAATTTTTTTAATCCGTTCACGCTTAATGGTTTTTATGAAAGTAGGTCTCTATATGGCAAAAAGATAATATATAACGTATTACAGTGGAAATTGATCTGTGATAATGATTTAATGGTTTCATATATAAATTGATTGTATCAACGTAAGTTCACATTTTGGACCCCAACTGCTACAAAGGCTCTCACAGAAACTTATTCTTTATGTGGGAAAAAAGTCCACATTTTAATTCTTTATAACGATATGAAGTGAAGACTAACAAGACATTTGATAAGGAAACTAATTCTGCAATATTTGGGCCATGTAACGTCACGGTTTGGGGAAACTATTTAACTTTAGGTAGTTTGTAACGAACATGGATGAAGAATTGCATTGGTCGAAATGCTGTGGGGTAGGATAATGGTCGCCCTTGCTACACAGTTGGTAAACAGAACTTCTTTGATAGGTTAGGAATATCCATCGATAGAAGGATGCTTTTCTTAGAAGCATACTTATGACTTTAGGTATTCTTTTCCAACTTTTTAACTTTAGCGTTGAAATTCTGGCAGTTGTAATACGCGACTATCTTTGCCTTATGGTACTTACCACTTCATCACTTTCTATTTAAACTTGCATGGAAAAATTTTTCAATACACACAGACGAGTCGACTTGTGTTCAGTGTAGTGCGTGTTTTCTTTTCGTCTGC
>NW_023998476.1:1449172-1517400 GCF_014805625.2 Glossina fuscipes
TCCCAACCTTCTTCCACACTTCCCAAACCTTTTCAAGTGAGTGGTTATTTCACAAATAATAAGCAATAGACAACAATAAGGCATAATGGCCCCGGGGCCGCCAGACAAAAACTCGAATAGATTTTATCTATTAAGTGGTACATCCCCCCAAAGAAAAAAAAGTAAAAATTCAGTTTTTCCGGTGTTGCCGATCAGCGGTATAACCCCTATTGATAAAAAATATATTGTTATTTCTTCAACCGATGCTCGAATAACAATTTTCCAAATTAGCCCTTTTGTTATAAAAAAAGCTCTAGATAGCATTACAACATACATCGACTCCATCTCATTTCTACGCGATGGGAATTTACTGGTCCTCGCTGGGAACCCGCGCGCAACCGAAAAACTCACAAAGGCCAAATCTTTAGCTAATCTATGTGCTATTTCAGCTAAACTATATGAGAAACTTAACTCGGTTCGAGGCGTAATTTATGCCCCTTGCTGAAAGCATGTGCCGGAAGATGAAATTGTTCGCGAAATGGGCATTCAAGGAGTGACTGAAGTATATAAATTAACCAAACTGAATGATGACGGAAAAACACGCTCTCCTACAGGAAGGATTATTTTAACTTTTGATCGCTATCGATTACCGCGAACAGTTGATGTGGCGTGGTATAAATGTAAAGTAGAACTATACATCACAAATCCTATGAAGTGTAAAAATTGCCAACGCCTGGGTCATACGGCAAAAAGATGCACTAATGCTGCATCTTGTGCTAACTGTGGTCATCCTCCACATACTGAAAGCTGTACCCGTAGTCTCTGCATAAATTGCAATGATCAACAATCAGCGTTAGACAAACAATGCCCACGTTTTGTACAGATGCGTGAAATATTAAAACTAAAACAGAAAATTACTGTAGCATGGGCGAAGCGCGACGCACATACCGGGAAAGATATCCATCTGCAGCCCATGGAATTGGCAAAAGTAATACCTATGCTGCTGTTGCCTCGCAAATCGAGCCTAGTAAGACTTTAACTGCAACTGCTTCCAATGAAAAACCTGTTCCACCATTAACCAAAAATTATATTGCGAGACCAGTTACATCACTTGCCAAAGATAATATTGAAAAAACCAAAGCAATTGCAAATGTTGAAAAAATCCAAACAACAACACATATGCTAAAATCTAATATACCAAATTCTCCAGAATCTCCAGCTCTCAACTTTACTCAACAAATCACAAGTGTTAATGAATCCATTCTTCAACCTTCAATTTCAAATTATTCACGTGCGTCAACCCGTTGCGCTTCAAATGTACCAAATCACCTAAATACAGATTATTCTGCTGGTAAGAATAAATCATTCACGAAAAATTCCTATAGTGACCTTCTCGACGGAGACGCTGACATGTCAACTTAACCCCCCCTCCACTCTGCTTACATGTCATTACAATTAAATAAAGTTTTTAAAATTCTACAATGGAACATTAAAGGACTTATTAATAATTTTGATGAACTCCGTACACTCATAAGTGATTTTAATCCAACCTTTTTATCGCTTCAAGAAACCCATTGTAGAAGCTCTTTTAATCCTATTCCATCCAAATCATTTACTGGATACTTCACGAATGCTGATCAAAATTCATATTCTAAACAAGGAGTAGGTGTTTTTATAAAATCAAGTATACCTCACAAACGCATAAATTTAAGCTCAAGTATACAGGCCGTAGCGATACAAATAATGTTAAATATAAAATTTACAGTGCTTTCGCTCTATATTCCATCTTCGCAATCGTTTTCTCAGCAAGAACTCTACAGTTTATTCTCCGTACTTTCCCCCCCATTAATTATATGCGGCGATTTCAACAGCTGGAATACCATCTGGGGCTCAACAGTGAACAACACTCGCGGTACTGTTTTAGAAAAAGCCTTTTTTCAAAGCAACCTTTGCGTTTTAAATGATGGAAAACCAACGGTCTTTTCAACTCATCATACTTTTTCACATAACATGTTGCTCTCCCTCACTTCTTTCTTTGGTTTCCTGGGCTATTTCTGATGATCTACATAATAGTGATCACTTTCCAATCATAATCGAAATTAAACTTTCAACGTCCTCTGCTACTCCAGCAAAACAGGCCAAATTCCTCCTAGATAAACCGGATTGGATCAATTACTCCAAACAGGTGGAGTCATTTTTGAACTCAAAGCCATTTAACGGAAACTGCAACCATGATGCTGCTATTATGTCTAAATCGATTCGCACGGCTGCTCATCTTTCTATTCCTCAATCCAACACCTCTTTTAAACGAGCTAGGGTTCCTTGGTGGAACAACACGCTTTCGTTTTTGAGGAAAAATAAAATGGATCTATGGCACCGCTTTAAGAGATGTCCTGATCAAAATCACTTGTTATTATACAAAAAGGCCAATGCTCTATTCAGGAAGGAATTACGGAAATCAAAGGCACTTAGTTTCGAACTTTTCTCGAGACGAATTCACAGAAATACATCAATGAAAGTTGTCTGGAACAAAATCAACAGACTTAAAACCTGAACGAAATTTCTGCCATCTGCACTCCCAATGGAACTTTAACTGACGCAGATGAGATTTCTAATTACTTTGGAAAAGTGTGGTGCGAATACTCCTCTGACAGCAACTTCTCCAGTGCTTTCATCGAAAATAGAAGGACTCCAATATCTCTTTCAAATAATATCGATAGATGTGCCATGGAAAATTGCGTATCTAATTCAGAACTTGGAAGATGTCTCTCCAATTTGAAGGGGAAGACACCTGGTCTAGACCGCATCTCATACCAAATGATCAGTGCTATGTCTAATTCAAGTGAAAAGAAATTACTGGACCTATATAATACGGTTTTTTTGACTGGCCATATACCCTACATGTGGAAACTGGCAACAGTTGTTCCAATTCCAAAGTCAAAAAATGTCTCCATCGCATCAGATTATCGCTCAATTTCTCGTTTATCTTGCCTCTCTAAGGTTTTAGAGAAGATTATGGCATTTAGATTATCTTGGTTTCTTGAATCCAAGAACCTGATAACAAAGCAACAAGTTGGTTTCAAGCGGGGTAGAGGATGCATCGACGCTCTGTTACATATTGATTATTTCACAAGCAAAGCAATTTCCGAACGAAATCACGTAACAATTCTCTCAATTGATTTCGAAAAAGCATTTGACAGAGTTGGTCGTCATGTTATCTTAAGACTCTTGAAATCATGAAATGTTGGACCCAAATTCTTCAACTACATCAAATCATTCATGTCGCATCGGCGGTTCAAAGTTAGAATCGACAATCATCTTTCTGATTCCTTTCCGCTAAAGAATGGCATTCCGCAAGGATCTCCTCTCTCTGTCACGCTTTTCCAGATCGCGAATGTGCGATGCAGGAAACCTACTGATGCATATTAACGGCTTACCAGTACTAAATGTGCAGACGCTCCATGTTCTCGGGCTCACGTTTTCAAACAATTATCGTTGCAAAGCACACTGCCTTCGGTTAAAAAACTCCCTTTTAACAAGTGTAAATTTCATACAGTACGTTGCTTGGAGAAGCCATGCGCATATTAACACTATCGCTTATCTTACCAAAATGCTTGTGTTAAGCAAGATTGAATATGCTTTGATAATTTATGGGAATAGCTGCAAATCTAATATCAACATCCTTAAACCGGTCTATCACCAAGCCGTTAGAGCAAGTTGTTATGCTTTTCGGACGACGCCCATAAATAATATTATAATTGAAACTGGTCTCCCAACTTCCCTCCTAGAAAATAGACTGTATGAGTTAAAAGCTAAAATAGTCCCTAAGCTTCTTAATTCAAACAAATCCATTCTCGGTGATGACGTAAGAAAGATTATTATTGCGAAGAAAATTCCAAAGTCACCATCTGCAATTGACCATTGTTTGTGCATCGCAAAGGAACTGAACATTCCCTTAAAAATTTTCAAATCTTTTGGTGTTAAACCACCCTGGATTTTGAAAGACTGCTCTTTTGACATCTCACTGTCTATGCACAAGAAAGAAGATACTCCAAATTACGTCTTCAGGAATCTAATAGCTGAGAAAACCCAAGTATTGGACAATACTGGTTGGAATCTTTTGTACACATACGGCTGAAAATCTCCTGGTCTGCCTCCTGCTTGTGCGGTGGTAGATGCTACAGGGCGCGTTCTTCTCAACCACATATTTCACGAAAGCACTTCAACTTTCATAACCGAAGCCAGAGCTATCCTTCACGCTGCCAACCTTGCCCATACCCTCATTGTTACCGACAGTTTGTCTGTATTACAAGCTACCCGGAACCCTTCGACTTCGAGATGGAGCACCATCAACAAATTAACGAATATAATTACTAGACCCGACGGAAAAATTAAAATGTTATGGGTACCAAGTCACATCGGTTTACTGGGAAATGAGCAGGCTGATCGAGCGGCAAAGTGTGCTGCTTCTGCTCCTCTAATTATGGATGACGTCATGGAAAAGTTGGATCTTCAAACATACATTGGAAGAAAAGTTAAAGAGAAAATTGCAGAAGGAAATTTACAATACCATCATCAATACTACTCTTGCATTAACCCTCAATTAACTCCACCTCTATATCCAACAAATGTTGAGAAAACCAAGATCCAAACACTTTCGAGAATTCGCCTTGGTCATACAATTGCAACTCACCAATGGATCCTGAAGAAGTCTTCTCCCCCAATCTGCTGTTGTGGACAAACTCTTACTATAAAGCACATTCTCTGCGACTGCCTCAACTTTTCCTTGGCTAGAAGTATTGCATTTGGAACGATTAACCCTTTGAACATTCTACAATCAGCTTCAGAACAGAATATCAATTCAATATTTTACTTTATTAATACTACTAAGCTTATTATCTAATATCCATTTATTTAAATTAGAGCCGATAGCCTGTGTTGCTAGTGCTCAATGTCTTTTTTTTTTAGTCTAAGAATTCAATTCATTAGTCTAAAATTAAAATGATAATAATAATAATATTTAAACTTGACCGAAAACCTCTGTGCTTGGAGCTAACTCTTGAAAATTTAAATGGGACAATCTCTCGGACTCTCTCGACCCAACCAAGCAAATTTAGTGATATTTTCACTACACGAGTTACTTTGAGCATAGTAATTTTGCGGATATTTTATTCTATTTACTTCTGCGCTCGTTTGTTACTTTCATGTAACATGAAACGGACACTTGTAGCGCTTATGCGAGTATACGCTTATATGCTCTCTTATTATTTCGAAGTGACTTTAAAAGATTATTTAATTAATTTTTTAGATATTCGATGTCAATGGCAAAGTGGTTTCCACATTCGGTGTCGAAGGTTCTGATGATGGTCAATTTAAATTTCCCAGGTATTATATTGATTGTCTATATTACACAATGTCATAAATTTACTAAATGCAAAGAACAAGTGCAATATTTTTCTGTTATACAACTTGGTTAAAAAGAATGCTAATTTCTGTTTTCATATTTGCAGAGGTGTTGCTGTGGATGATCAAGGTTATATATTTGTCGCAGATTCTGGGAATAATCGCATACAGATTTTCAATCCCGATGGTAGTTTTCTTAAAACCTTTGGCTCCTGGGGTTCCGGTGATTCGGAATTCAAAGGACTCGAAGGTGTGGCTATCATGTCTAATGGCAATGTATTTGTGTGCGATCGTGAAAATCATCGCGTGCAAGTATTCTAAGTTTAATTATCCCAGCATTTCAATGTAACGAAAGCGAACCAAACTCAATGATTATAAAGAATTTATTGCCGCCTTATCATTCATAATGTTTGTTGAATTTATTAAAAAAAAAGAAACTCAAAGAAGCTTTTGTTTATTCAGTAAAAGTGCTCTGATTTGTTTTCTCTTTTATTTATTCATATTTAAATCACATTTATTATTGTTGAGCATTAATTTTTGTTTTTATCACAAGTTGTAGTGTATTTTGAAAATTAAATAAATAAATAAAATTAATAAATGCAAGGACACCTTGCAAGAAAAAAACATGAATATCCATCTGATGCTTATGATACGCGATCTAATTAATTGCCATTTACGCACACTGCTGTCAAAATACTTAACGCAAACGTTGAGTAGAAAAATCTTCGAGTCATCGTTATCGATATTTTATCGTACTAAAACATTGCGTTACTTGAGGTTCTTTTAGGTACAGGGCTCTCTAGCTAATCTTTCTTCATACCTTGCCATAAATACTTAACTTGTAATTGTTTTTATTCGCCCCTACCCACACAATAACCTTTAATGATAGCTGAGACTTTATAAATTCCTATATATAAGTTCAAGTGTCCTTACATCTTAATCGCAAAAACAGATATATTTGTTAGATGAAACAGACGTACAATGCAATTAGCAAGTGGGTTGAGTACTTAACGTGCTGCTGGCTGCAATCCTATAGCTTTTTTTTTGTTTCTATGTATAGTGAGGACCAAAGGCCCAGGACCGTTTTGGTTACAAACTTTGGTCTTCACCAATTTTATATATATGCATAGTATTTTTTTAGTATTATTATTATTTAGATTCTTTTATTACTATTTAAATTCTTTTATCGTTATTCAACCTTTTATTGCATTTTCTCTCATTATTCAACTTCATACTGCATTAGTTTAAGCATATGAATACATGTATACATATTATCTTGGATTAGTTTGTGCGTATATTCCTTATTATATTTTTTTGATTAATCAACCGAAAACCGAAGGGGTTGCGGCATTCGAAACCACGTCAGCTGTTTTCTGTGTCTACTAATAAATGGGCAACGCCGATCATGACGGATAGCTCTAGTGAAAATGGCGATAGCATTTCCACTTTTTATTTTTTAATAGCCGTTCCCTCAACTTTTAAGGAGAGCGGAGTCACTCTAACAGGGAATGGTGAGGATTAGGGGGACTGGAAGCTGTGACGCTTGATTGGAGGACAAACGGTTTAGCCAGGGTTTCCCGTTAATAGGCTTACGGAAAGTTATTTGAAATTTGTTTCCAGTACCAACCTGATAATTATTAAATCGTGTAGCGTTAAGAAATTATTATAATTTTATTGGCGATTGTTTCTCTTATATTTTTCAGGCTTTGTCGGCTTTGCCTCACTATACTTTTCTTACTTGTTTTCTTAATGTTCTCGAGGCGACGGCTTTTATATTGTATTTTTTTTACATATAACGATAGGGAAGAACTCATAATACCTTATATGGGGAATGTGAAAACTGCTGTATATCGCACATTTCTGACAAATAATGTCCAAAATATTTTGCGATTATTGCGTAGATTTTTACCATTGGATGTCAGTCGATAATAGACCTTCAATCATGAGACTTTTTATTATGCCACGCCTAGGTAAGTAAAATGTTACAAACATTATAAAATGGTTCGCTTTACGAAACTTGATGGGTAATGACGTAGTTATAAACTGCTATAATAGAAATAGTGTTATTGCCTTTGTGATTTTTTTTTGGCTCCCACATAGCCGAGATTATCAATGCCGTGATTACCAAGTCGTTGACCGCGGGTTCAAAGTACAGCGCGTTAGACCTTGATCTTGCGTAGTGCGCGTCTGTTCCAAAACTTTTGTTAATAATGCTGTCTGTTGTCTAAGATCTTAAGTAGTTATCGATTTAGAGTTAAATATTATTTGGTATGCAATTATTTCATTTAATAAAACGTTATACGCTATGTTCGTCTCGTATGTTAATGTAAAAAAGCGTCAAAACTCATAAACATAATATGAAAACTGTCTCAAACAACTTACGAACAAGTTTATATTAGAAAGGAAAAAATTACGTTTATCACATATTTGCTTGAGTTGGCAAAAAATTAACTTTCGTTGTAGAGCAAGAAGGTAGCATAAGTAAGTTTTTCTTACTTATTTGCATTTAACACGAAAACCTAACGATTAAAATCATGAAATTTACGGGGTGCCTGTGCGAATTGAAATAACTTTACATTTAAGGTGAATGCGTTCATTCACACGTTATATATACCTATAAATATACGTTAAAGTCGGCACCTGTTTATTTTCCTATAATTCATTCTTATATTCTTTGAATAGTTTTATAAATTTGATAATGAAAACGTTAATGGTATAATGAATAGTTTAGTTGCTAAGCTATTGCTTTTGTTATTACTATAAACACTTAAACTACAATTGGTTAACATGCAACAGTAGAACGGAAATGTCACACAAAATGCCTTTTGAAAGAAAAGAGAGGACAAAGTTTAAGCGCATTTACGTGCCTATATCGGTGAGTAAATGTAATATCGGTAAGGCAAGTGTACATATATGTATAGTGTATGCATAGCTGTTCATAGCACGTATATGTGTGTAAGCGGATAAATTTTTGATTCTAGCCACTTAAATACACAAATTGATTGAATGGTACTTCGCTGCTACTGAAAGTGTTTTAATATCCTTTTAAAATCCATATCTGTACACATGCACACATATGCATACTTGACTGGAGGACCTTACATGCGTGTGAGTGGATAGGAGGCGAGCGTATGATTGGCTTAATGGATGTGCAAACTTTTACTACAATTTTAGGCGTTTCCGGTTTCCGTTTGTCATAAATTACTTTTTAAATGAAATGCCTGACCTTTGGCAAATTTATGACCGAAATTATTGCATGCACTTAATAACACAAATCTTGGTATTATAATAAATGCAATACCGCAATCACACGCTTATTCATTTCTTTGCATTTATTAGCGTGTAAGTGCATTACATTGAAAGGTATTGAATTTCGAAATTTCAAAATTAAGTGAATATATTTTCAAACTCGTCATAACGTAAAATCTGGTGGATGTCATAATGTTTTCACTGCATTTGCAACACATAGAACTGTTCGTCAGCAAGTTCATTGGCTATTCACTACAGGATTTTGATGCAAAATAACTACGATTGCGTGCTTGTTGTTGTGTCCATCCATACGTCCATCTATCCGTTTGTTAGTACGATTGCTCGCACTTTCATAAAAGTGCCAGCACATATTTTCCCCGTACACACGACTGCTTGTCTGTTCATCCACTTAACTGTCTGTCACATTTTGGTCTGTCTTTGCTCGCCATTATATGTTTTCACTTTTTTAATCGTTCATAGCCTTTATTTCCCGGCTTATCTACCTGTCCTATGTATCTGTGCACCTGCATTTACTTCACTCAGATAGTTCAACTTTTTACAGCCTTTATCCTACATTTTTTCATCAGTCAGTTTTTCCCTCCGTTGGGAATATATGCGTTTATTTATTCGTTAGTCTGTCTATTCAAGGTGACTGTCTATCCCTTCGTCAGTCCGTTTGTACTAACATGCGTTTGTCTCTCCATCGTTTCTATTGTCGGAATATACACTGCATGAAAGCTTGAAATGATGGCGTTTTTTTTAAACTCGTTTAGAAATTAGTTACGAAAATGAAAACGATGTTGAGAAATATATTAGGTGCTTGCGTTAGTCAACGGCTTCTACAGGTAAAAAGGATAGGGTAATGGAAATTACCAGTGTACCAGTTCGATGAATTTGACCTTTCTCTACATAAAATAATAGTCATATATTTAATAGTATTGATTCATTGAGTGTATGCCGAGCCGAATCGCACTGAGCGCTCAAAATTGTATTTTCGTTTTTCATTACTTTTGTTCACAAAATCTGCTGCAGACGCCCGTCAAACATGTTCAGAAGCTTTCAGTGATGCTGCCTCATCATATCCCAATTGCCGCTTTTGGTATCAAAGTTTTAAAAGTGATGTTACGGATTACCTGAAAATGTAAAATTTTTGGGCCCTTGTTGCAAAAGTTGCAAGGATGCGCTGATGCAGCTCGAATATGAAGTTCTGCGGCACCCAGGGTACTCATCAGACACGGGGCCTTCTGAATACCACTTGTACAGACCGATGCACCATGGAATGGCTGGCATGCAGCTTCGCAAAATTGAAGAAGTGCCCAAATAGCTCGATGATTGGATCGCTGCCAAACCAATATAAGTTCTTTAGGAAAGACTTCGCCATGTTGCCAAAAAAATGTTCCAGAACGTGTTGGAAAATATTTTGATTAATATATGTTGTACCAATTTTTCTGAATGATTGCCTCTTTCAAGTGAAAAAATGACCAAAATTAACGCAAGCACCTATTACATTCTCAATAGCTGAAGGCTGGAACAATCCTCAACAAAGTTTAAAAATTTTTCAATTTTTTAGGGGGTATTTACCCCACGTTGCAGTGGGACACCACAGGCAAAAAAAAATATTTGAATAGATCAATAAATACTTAACAAAAACTATTTCAATTAGAGCGTATTTAAAATCACCTCAAGAAAGTTTTCGAGGAGACAAACATGTAGTAGAATACTAACAGCGTTACACTTCTATGATAAGTGGGCTGTGTTGGGACTCAAGTATGCTAAAATTTCCTAGATGATTGCATCCTAAATAACGTATACCAAGCGGGCTTTCTATATTTGAACCTTGTAAAAACTGTGACTCGTTATATGCCAAATTTAAATATATAATCTGTGCGTTCATTCACAAAATCATTCCAATGTTAACCATTGAAGTAAAAGTGCTAAGCGAATGTGAGTTAAGGACCACCCTAATAAAAAGCATAAATTCACGAATCACCCTTATAAGTAAAGTAAACAAATATAAAGTTTCATAAACAATGAGTGTCATATAAACTCACTGTAAACACTTCTTACCGATATCCTATTGCACCCTACTACAAACATTTCTCACCCTACTATAAGCATAAGTGCTGGTTGTCGATAATTGGATAACCCGAGATTTCCTCCAAAATAGTCTGTTAAGAAAAGATAGTCTTTTACCGAACATCAGCTGCAACACCAAAGTTCCTAAAAAATAAAATGTGTTAAATAAAATAAAGAATGTTTGTGTGTTAATTAATTAATCAAAAAGTATAAAACCCAATAAATCCAAAAAAAAATAAAAACTTATTTAACTTGTATATATCGCGTCAAGGAAGAAGTTCATGGCATTTGTTTAGCAAAATTTAAAAACGCTTTTGTTCAAATTTAAAAGAGATTTTATTGAAACTAACTTATATAAGTTGGATTATCTTGTTAATATCTGTGTTTTGAAAAGCTAAGGCAATCAGTTTTCGTAGATTCCTTTTAAAAACGGCTTCACGCCGTCACGATAATTTGCAGATGGCATAATAAATGCTAGTCGGGCGTAAAAAGGTCCGTGCTGTACAGTAAATTAAAATTTCTCAATTTTTTCAGTTTCATTTTCTGTCGAGCTATAAGATTTGCATTTGTTCTGACATTGTTGTTATGGCAAACGACGTTCATTGGCGGTTCTCAATCTCTTCATAGTGGTGTAATTTTATTACGCTTCTGAAGCGCTTCGCAAATGTAAACTCTGTCCATTAATTGACGTGATAAGCAAGGATAAACTTTCCCTTTGTAGTCAGCCTTACGCAAGTCGTTTAGAGCATTTACGTAATATTTTTCTTTTATCAACCGGTGGTGACTTTGTATATGTGAAGCATTTTCCTCAATTCTTGGAAGAATTTCCTAGCATTCGGAAATGATTGGTGGACCAGAGTGTGAGGCATTTTATGTCATATCTTGTATTATGAGTTTTTCCAACGCATTAATGTTTTCTGACGCAATAACCGCTTTTGGACGGCCTTAAACTTGTTATACAAGCGATTCATAATAATAAAGCATGTGACTTCATTGTTAAAAATTGAAGCAAGTTGATCCGTGGACTCATATCGAAAGCCATAATAAGTCATAAGTCATTGTTAGCATTATTTTCAAGCCACCGCAAACAAAATGTTGAGACAGAGGTTAAGTGAAACTAAGCGTCAAACTTTCCAGTAGAAACTTCAAATGGCACGTGACAACACCTTGTGCTGCCAGACTTTTATCTTGATAGGGATAGTATCCGAAATGTTACGCGACTAAAATGCTACGGACTTTTTGCTTGAACTATGTTATTAAACCAACTGATTACTTACAAGTGCTAACAAGAATAGATGAAATATAATGGAGCTGAATTTGATTGTATGTACGGACATATTTAAGAATTTATTAGCTCTACGTCACGAAAATCTAATAAAATGTTACGTTTTATTAAAAGTTTTCTTTCATCAGGCGAACAACTATCATATGAAAGCAATGTCGATAATAAATACACTAAAAAGCGCGATAAAAAGAACTGAACGTAAGAGTAAAAGCATTGAGTGAGCTAAAGAAAGCAAAAAACTTATAAAATTTTATCAATGCGTCCGTATGCTTCAATAAAATACTATTCGTAGGAACAAGCAATTGATGGAAAACGTTTTTTAGCACAAGGAGTTAAATAAGGGCAAATTAGGCTCTAAGGCAAAAAATAATCGCTGGCGGTTATACAAAATTGCTTTTAAGCAGCGCCACGTATGTAGAGAGTACAATAATATATAAATAAACGTAAATGTAATTGAATGCATTTTCTCTATATCATCGTAAAATTATTAAATTTCAACGTTATAACGTTATCCCAGTAGTGGACTAACAAACTATGTTGACGTGTTATGTCTTTTATATACATATGTGGTGGTCTTGAAATGTGGAAAGAGAATAAACCAAAATATCCTGTAATTTCTTTCTCGTCAAGCTCTTACATCATACGCTCGGATGAAAAGGACTTATAAAAATTGAAAAGTTAATATGCACCAAGTGTTTCTTCAGTTAACTGTTTGCATTTCTTTTCTCTTTTGTAGAAAGGTGGGATTGAAAAAAAATATTTTGTTCGCATTTTTTTTTATAAAGGACTACGACCGCGTTAAATGAAGCATTAAAAGGGGATAATAATATGTATGGAATTTTTATTAAACTGCACCAGCAAAAAATTTTTTCTACGGGAGATGGTGTCAATATGCTTATATTCTATATTATATATATATTAATTTTAAATTTAACAAATTGACTGTTAGTACCTTAGAAAAAAAAAGAATATAAATAAAAAAGCGAAAAATATATAAAGTTTCTGTTTCTGTTATTATTAGATAAATGATGTAGAAGCGATTCGTCTTCCAAAACTATTCACATAAGTAATTTCATTAATTTACATACGAAAGGGATACATATGAACTTCCAGTAACGTGGCCTTTTTAAATACGGGCTTCACCGACGAGCTCTTACAGTAGGTTTATAATTTATGTGAATTTAGCTGACTCCACAGAACGTAAGATAGAGTAAACAAGTAAAAAGACAGAACAAAGACGTATTTTTCATGAAAACCCGTATATTGGGAGCTACCCGAAGCATCGTACGGCGTGATCCAAGTTTAGCAAACTTAATTTATTTCATAAAAATTTTATTATTTTTCAGTTTCCGAAATAAAAAAAAATTAGAAACTAAACTTTCTCCGCATTTAAGAGGTCACTTTTCATTATAACCCCTATATATATTAAGTATACATGTGATCCAAATTCCTTACCACACCTTTTTAGAATCTCAAGCTTTTCGATATATTGACTTTTTAAAATAGGAGTGATTGGCAAAGTGTACCGATCTGAACCGTTTTCAATAGCGTCTGCCCTTGGGTCAAAGCACCACATGCTAAATTTCACAAAAATCTCCCAAAAAATTGAAATGGACAGACATCGTACCAATAGACGGATATACAAGCTTAGCAATAAAAGTCGCGTCTATTTTAAGTTCTTTTTCTGGGTGTTACATAAGTTCGCACAAACTTAATATACCCTGTGCGAAAAAAATTCTACAGCCGGCTAAGGCTGATTATTGTACACCCTTTAATATCGATTTATTTGTTATAATTTCTCATCCGTTCTTCGTTCTAAAATTCCAAAAACTCGTTCTTACCATGTAAACGCGTACTTTTCATGAGAATTCTTATATAATAGAGCTAAGTTAGCTAAGCGTTTATAATACAGTTAAGGTTTTTTATTTTCCTGCTTCCAGCATAAATTTTTAAAAATTATACCGCGTACCAAGGCTCACATTTTATGGGAACGGAAGAGGGTTGAAACGTAGATCTATGTGGACGATAGTTAATGCAGTGAATTTATATGTTAAATTGGTAGTCTGGATTACTTTTCGACGTATAATAATGAAAACTGGACCATGTTTCAATATGAAAAGTTTTCGTTTGGTGACAACATTTAGGAAATTGGCTTAACTCCTCCAAATGTGTTGCAGTCACTTAATATGATATGACTTATTATTTTCCACCGATTCTTGTTGGGAAATATTAAAAGTAGCAAGTTTCTTTTATATAACGACTTGCAAAATAAGATGTTAGACGGCGAGTGGCCGTAAGAATAGTCATCCGATCCAATTAACTTGCAAGGGTATTCCTTTTTAGGTCGAAGCATGTCAATGTATCCATTTTCGACACCTGAAATCGCATCCTGTAGGATAAACTCGCGAATACATGGGCAGATAGAACATAATTCCAATTCGAAACATATAATACCAAATGATTATATACATAAGCTCCAACTGAACAGACGTTTATCAGAAGTGATAAAGAATACACCAGAGTACTGGAAGCGCTGAAGCACATATATATTATATATATTAATTGCTTATGGATACAATTCGCATGAATACTCCCAAAAGCGTGGTCCAACGCAATCTCGGATTGGTCAACCGTACAAATATTGGGAGTATAAACTAATCCGCTGGGTTTTTTTGTGGAGAAATACAGATTTATTTTAAAACAAAATGAATGAACAGATTAATCAAATCGTAGGCGATTTTTGAATGCTATCTCCAAAAATTGTCGAATCTTTTCCGTCTACCCTCGAATAAACAGCCAGTCAGGTGTGGTCTCAAGTTCGCACTATAGACATTTCCTGAGCGAGTTTGGCTCTGTGTGGCCGAATTTCTTCATACTGTGTGAAGAATGGAATTTTTCCTTCGCTAGAAAAATTCATCTTTTAATAAAAATAATGCCGGGATTACCCTCAGCGGCTATTCCAGGTGTCCTTATCTTCGTTATTTGCATCCTTCACCAGAATAAAAATGCTACTATCTCTTAACGTTATAATTCAATTTCCTTTTATTAATTATCCTATGTCACTAATTTAAAAATATAGACCGAATAATGCAGAAAGGCGTGTACTTGCCTACAAAGAACATAGCTGCTAAGAATTAAGTTCCAACTGCCCATGTTTAACTTAAATGATGTAGTGTCAGTGGTAATCGGACGAGATGGGCGGTCTTCTTCTTATTTTTCTTCTACCCACCTATACCGTACAATCCTAGAGGAAGATGACGGATTTTATTTCGAACGGTTGTGTATTATCTAGTCGGCGGTTCGACGCAAAAACGAGAGGATGTGCAATCTTCTTTTCCACTACGGCTCTATTTGAAATCGAATTGCGTTGGCAATCGGTTAGTTGATCACCTTTGAATTATGTCAGGTAACTTATGCGATTCCCATTCCATTCTGTTCTTACTTATAAAGTTCTTGCTTATTACATTCCTACAATACTTACAAGAGAATAACAAACAGATTGCTATAAAAAACAATAAGTGGGAAGTAAAATATACTTCTCCTAGTTTAAATACATAGGAACAAGTTATAACGACGTGGTGTACTCACGATATCATGGCTTCAGGCCCAGTTTTTATCCCAACTATATAAGCTATTGTTGATAGTGTTCCTTAGCGATGGTTTCGTATGGTTTAAACAAACCGTAATGCACGCCGCCCAGTGGTCATTTGGGATCTGGGTGTTGAACCGCATACACTGCAATATTATTCTTCGAATTAAACAGGGACAGCTGTACACCTATTGAAAGTTTCAAAAAACTATGTTGTATATGACTTAGTGTGGATAGCTAATACATATAACGAATACCTTAAACACAATAATTTTAAATGAGTAGATGTCATAGTTTTATTCAGCATTTGCGAGTACTTTTTACACTCGCACTTAGAAAACAGAGCGAACTACTTTGTCCTCTCCTTGTCATATCCTTAATGGACACTGATGCACATATATAGTATCTAGTGGGCGTATTAAATCCGAACAGTAAACCCGACATTTCTCTGCTCATTGATGGAGTATATAAAAATTAATGATATTCTTTATTGCAAGCTTAATATGCGTTGCATTCTCTCTATTATAGTGAGAATAACTTAAAAGCACTAATTTCTCGCTTTTTGCATTCTTTAGTTTAAAAGAAAATTCAATTCTGCTTCATCTCCGCGAATTTCAATAAAATCCTACAAGTTTTTGCGAACGTCAAGTAAAAACCAAAAGATTCGCGATATAAGTTTTGTTACAATGTAGACTTGGGGTTTAATCATGGAATAGTTGCGGTAGCAAATTTTTCATTCATGGCTTACGTTATCGGGAATTTAATAAACGGACGAAAAAGAAATACAATTTCAAAGCTTTTTGCGACTACATGTAAACGACGTTTCTGTATCAAACTTTTGGTTATCTGCTGACGTTTGCAATTTGATTATGTCAACTGCAGACAAGAAGTGGAAGAATAGTAAGGCATACGTATACAAGTACATGTACATGATATATGCGTATATACACATATACATATGTGAATTTTGTGCTTTATTTTCATTTTGTATGCCATACGAAACCGTTTACATTTTCAACTTTTCCATTTTTTGTTTTAAGTTTTTATTTATTTTGTTATTGTCTTCATTTCTGCTAACGAAAGTATATTTGCAGGTGAGATAAGGATCGAATAAGCAAAATATATAATATGCAGTGGGAGAAACAAAATAATTGTAAACAACTTATAATGGCTTGAATGAATGAAGACATGCTTTGGACATATGAGACATAAGAGAAAATTAAACCAAAGCTTTCTGTCGCCTTTTGCTTTTGCTACTTACCAATGATACAAGGCTCATGCTCTTTCGTTCTATTCTATAAATTGGTGAAAAGAGTGCAGAACTTTCAGTTATTATCTTAATTGATATCATTTGATTTATTTCATAACAAATGACATTTAAGACTAATTAATGTTATGCCAACGATCAGATTCGATATTTTGCAGATTATTTAAAGCGTCTCTCCTCAACTTTCGCAATTATGAGGAGTTTATATTTAGTTAATTTCTGCTTAAGATAATTTGTTTCGTGTAAGCTACTTAACGTGCAAAACACATACAACAGATACAGTAGAAAAAAGTACAAGTGAAACCTTCAAGTAAATTTATTTTAATCTCATGGAGCCTTATCTTCAAAGAACCTTGTATGGGTGAACGAATATAAAAGTATAACAAAATACAAAAATTTCATTTCATTTGTTTTTTTCCTTTTGCTTTAACATCAAACTCAGAATCCCCGTTAACGAGATCCCATGCTTGTCCCAGTGAAACTATTCTTCATGTGCCTTCGTTTGATGTACCAATCTTATTATCCCTCAGACAGCCATATATATCTCAAATTCTACTAACTACAGACTGCTCATAATGAGTTTACATGGCAATGCTCAAGTTACTAGAGTGGTTGCGGACCCATTTGTCTATCATCCACAGTTTATTAAACATAAGCAATCCGTAGATATGTTTTACGTGTGTGTCTGTATATTGCAAATATACAAAGATTCTATGTCAAATCGTAATAATTCACGAATCAGATATATCTCAAATTCCACAAAGTACACGTGTGCTCATCATGAGTTTACATGACAATGCCCAGTCGTTTCAATTATTCGTGGCACAACAACTCCAACACTCCACTCCATCATCCAGTGTATATTAAACATAAGCAATGCGTATACGTAGTTTACTTGCGTAGATTTATAAAAATGTAGTATCAAATCGTAACAATTCAATCAATAGACCAATACAGTCATGATAACCGCAACAATCCACAACGATCACAAAAATGATTGAAATTTTTAATTTTATCGATTTGCACTTCGGCATATCTACACAAGTGGACGAGAAATGTATTCTTGAAGAGGTCAAATGGTTTTTTCTCACATAAAGTTTAATAATCACTTTCTTCAATCTTCCTTTCTCTCTATTTTTACTTCGAAAGAGTCTGTCTGAGCTGACGAGTAGACAACGAATCATCATAATCATTCAAGGGCCGTGGTTTAAAATTTCAAGCGCCGCAGAGTTTTGGATAAATTCGATAGTCTTAGACACTAGTGTTTTACGGCTTAAGTGTTTTAGTCCTAGAATTTATTTTTCTGGCCAAATTAATTATAATAATGCTAATAGTGTTTCGAAAGGTAAGCGGGTTAGAATGCCATTTGAGTGTATGCGAATTCCAGGAAACCGCCGTTTGGAAGCTGAACTTCGCGAAGGTAATTGTTCGTAGGAGATGGAAGGTTCATCAACCAAAATTGGTTGAGCATCCTCAACCCTTTCGTTGTGCTATTTATGATCACACAGCAACCTGCGCATTCACTTTGTGTAATTTTCGGCTCGATTGGAAGCTGTTGCCCGCACAGCGTTTTTAAGTAAACATTAATATTTCTGAAAAGTAAGCTTTGCTTACATTTTTATAGGTTCGGGAAAATGCACATGAATAAGCCATTCAGGGCACTTTGTACATGAACATGAAACCGGTTTATTTATTTATTTATTTATTTATTCTCTATATATTCTGTAAATAGGTTTACAAAGTATGGATTTAAAGGCTGCGCAATAACTTGTATCATATGATCGCCTGTACTCAAGACTCTACTCGCACTTGAGATTTGAAACCGCAATCATTGCGTTGTTAGTCGCGATCCTTTGCCTATTCGGCTAAGCGTGTGTTTTAGAAAACACCCGCTTTTACCACAAAACATTAAGATAATCATTTTTCCCCCATACTCGTACGAAATAAAGTTATGCTTAACGAATGCGTGACCCATCGATGCAAATAAGTGGTAACTGAAACCATTCGAGCCTGGTGAGTAAGGCGCATGGATTAGAACTTTACTGCATTCTTCCGTTACATGCTTTCAAAGTGTCGCGACCGTGTGTTGGACGTGTGATGATGCGTAATAAAGTGCCTTGTGAAGCAAGTAGCGCCCATGACACTCTTTGACAGTATGCACATTAGTAGCTATTTGTGGGCAAATGGGATTTCCATGCTCATATATTTACAATATTAACCGCTAGTCATGCAAAGCATTCGAGAGCTTCTGCGCATCGCATATATTTTAACTTATCCGTTGGATATCCAAAGCTAATTTTACGTCTAGGAGGGTATATTTTTCTTACTTTTTAGATCAACTACACAATCGTAAGAATACTCCATAATGGCACGATATTTTCTAGATGAAGTCATGACAACTAATTTAGTTGCTATGACATTTTAACGCCAACCTGGTGTCTGTCTCCAAAGTTTTTTCTTTGTTTTTGAAATTCGACGTCATTTAATTAAATAAGTCGACGGCAATTTACAGTTATTATGCATAGCTAAGATTCTAAAGGGGTGACGTTCAGTGCACGTTTCTGAGGATTAAAACCGCACTAATCTAACATGGCAGGCATAGCAATAGAAGAATATGGAAAAAGTCCTTTTTTTTCCTTCTTTTAGAAATTTGAGAAACCGCATACAAATCAAAACTAAAACATTATTTCGTTTAAAGTCGGATAATGTTTTTCCTTTCCTCTGACAAGATTTTAACTAACAAATAATGTCAGACATGAATTAGGCTTGTATGGTTGCTTATGTGCTCCATTTACGTCCGTTACAAGAAATCTGCATCAAACATGCAACAAGCGGACCTACTTCGGACATTAATTTTAACTACAATGCCTCACCGTCACTGCACATTTATGTACATACCTATCATACACGAATATATGTATTTATATTTAACATTAATAGTTGCATGTGCATGCTTGTATACTTTTCGGTATATAGAAAAGTGTGTGTAATCGCCTTCGGATTACAAAAAGAAAAAAAGCAGAGCAGACCTTCAACCGCACATTTTTCATTGGTATTAGTTTTTCCCGGTTAATAACTGCTCGGTTGCTATATACATTGATGCATGACTACACTCGAGAGCAAAAAAATCGCACACTCCCTAAAGTTTAGCTAAGAAGCTTAAATTGAATTTACCAGTGACCTTGAGAATCAGTACAATAGTAGCAAAACAATAGAAACATCTAATATCGCTCATTTCAGATAGCGCTGTTCCCGCGAATTTGAACAGATATGAAAGTACAATAAAGCAATAAAAATTATAAAAAAATTTCTACTATACTATAAAGTAGATTTATTGTTGTTCTTTCCTTCCTAGTTAAGTTTATTAATGGTACGTACTATCAATTCGTCCACGTCACTTGGTGAGATAAGCTTTAAAGTCGCTAAGCTTCTCTAGGCACTTCATTTCCATTAAGCTCAGTGAATCAATGTATATATAATTATAAGCTGAGCCGTATAGAGTTGTTTGCAGAAACCTAAATTATGCCTATCACTTATCACTTCTGCTTGTTTGCAATAGGTTAGGAGTTCACTTACGCTTTGGTTCTTTACTGGTTGTGGGTGTGCCTCTGTGCTATTTGTGTGTGAATTAGTGTTTAATTAGTACTACTATTTTTTTAAATTACTTCTCCTTATATACTTCATACTAGTTTGTAATGTTAATTAGTATAAGAATTACTTTTAAGAGTCAATTGAGTTCGCCTATTAAATTATTTTAGTTGGTATTCTATTCTTTGCTTCCTTAACTGGAATTCGACGCTCTCCGAGATTCGTAGCTGCCGTGTTTGTAGCTCGTACTCGTTTTTTCAGCTGAATTGGATTAAGGTCTGTGGTTCAAGCAGGCGACTCCATAACTCAGCACATCAATATCCTTCAAATACTAGCGCTTTACAGCAGCGACATGTGGTGTTGCGTTGTCATGCATGAAAATGATCCGATAAATACCGAAAAAGACTTTTTCCAGGATTTCTTTGATGTAGCGTCGGGAGTCAATCCGCTTGATTGACGGTTGCCATTGGGCGCTTTGATAAACATAAGTTCGGTTTTTGTTTCCAGTGACATCCCTCTCTAAAACATGAATGAACAACCGCTAGGTGAGACACGCTCAGAGATGCAGCGTTGTGCGAAACGTTCACCGGATCTTCGGTTGATTGTCCATGTCCGCCCTTATTAAGAAGACATATCCCACACTCGTCAAAAAATAAGGCTACCTTCCATTGATCCGTTGTCCAATTCACATGTTGTCAAACCAATTGAAGATGTGCTTGTCGGCGGGCTTGGCAAGTTGCTGGTCTGTGCGCTGTCATGACTCCTTCGGCTACTCATCTTCTAACCGTCCTCTCCTTTAACATCCAGGGGCTGCTGCACGAGTTGAACTGCATTCAAGCGCGATATCACGCGACAATTACAATGTCGTCGCGCTGTGTTGTAACATGTTTTCAGCCATTTCCTCGTCACCGAGTGTAGCGCTGGTATAAACGAAACGAAAGGTATGTTATCCCTTTTCTTATTCCGAATCGTCTCCTACTCGATAAAAAACCATTCAGACTGCGAGTTGGTATGCAAATGATGTTATTTCTGCCAATCCTTATCCTTTTGACTCTTACTGTAATGATTTTGAAGGTAAAGGGTAAACATTAGGTGTTTTTCAAAAGCTAACAGTGTGCATTTCAGTTTAATTTAAATTTGTGACCTAAGCCTAATTTAATAAATATTTAGGTTCGAAATGAAAATTTAGAGAGTGTGCGACTTTTTTGCAATCGAGTGTACATCTAGGAGACCCGCTCTCTCGCTCAAGCTCACTTAATTTTACCTGCTTGACCAATCGTGTGTTAATGTACTAGAGCTGTTAACTTAAAATAAATATAAAAAGAAGGAAAAAAAGATAGCAAAACTTGTAAATTTATCATGAACACTGACCATGTGAGCAAAATTGGTTACAAACGGACGAACAACAGGATTATGGGGTTAAGTTTCCATGTTTCAACGTTTGTTCGAGAAAAAACAAAATAGTGTATAAAATACAGCAATCGTAAAGCAAACATATATCACACAACGTAGGAAAAAATTGTTTTATGGGAGGGATTGACCGACTCTTAACGTAGAATTTTCGGAAATACTTTTTCATGGAGCAGCAACAATCGCAAAATATCAATCGCTTTGTGCACTTACCTATCCACTTGTGATGTATATGTTTTCGTTTTCTTTTCCGCTTAATGCCCTATTGCCAATTGCAGTTATGGTTGTAGGGCTTTTGGTTCAAATGAATTACATATGGTGCTATTATTAATTCTTTGTAATTGTTATCTGCTTAATGTGCATGACAGAGAGAACAAAAATTTAATGCAGGCATCGGAATACGTCAACTATTCAAACTTGAAATGTTAAGTGTGTTGATTAACAAATTCCACGCAGTTCCAAGCAATCGGGAACGTGTGACAGACATCGCATTGCGGAAGTAAATCTCCAATTATTATGCTCATGGCATTTGGAAAACGGGAGAGGCAGATGCCTGCCTATTCACAAAGTGAACAACACATGCGAGAACACATTTCAAAGTTCAGTTAAGACTGCACTTTTGTGATCACATCCATAGACTACGTGTTAATCTTCTCTTTCTGATTCGATCTTATTGCACAATATATATATATATATATATATAAAGAGAGAGAAATATGTATACGTCGATAACTGATGAGGTGGAAGAATTTCAGATGACATTTGAAGACAAGACTTTAACATTGAAAAAGAGTTGATTACATTTTAACTTATCAATTAATGGGTGGGGATTTTTTCGCCAGCGGTTGGAAATATGTGCATAAGATTTAAGATATAAAATTATAATTTGTTGATTACAATATGCTCTACACCACTTATAGCACAAAGCATATTTAGTTTGTTTAGACTCAAGGTAAACTTATCTTCAGATTCGGAATCATTATCCGGACCAATTTAAGTTTGTCCGTCTATCTGTCGATCTGTCGGTTTGATATCTGCCCATGTATTTTTCTGCTCAACGTAGAGGCTGCAATTTTGGAGATGCTTTGACATAAGCTATTGGTCTTAAGCACCAAAAGAGAAATTCTATTGAAATTGGATTAGATCGACTTTGAAAAATCTCTTTACATGAAAAAAACTGAAATTTTCAAAGTTGCTAAGTAAGATTGTTTTGGCATTCTAAAATGATCTTACAGATTAGACCAAGCTTTGGAATACGAATTAATTCGAACTAACTCGAACCACATAGCTCCTCTCTCTTGGCCTTATTCCATATTCCAAGTCCTCTTCTCTGGATAATAAGGTCTTTGACAAACAAGCTTAATTTTCAACATTTTATGATGGAAATTTCTTCTATCTCTTCGATCCCACCATACGCATGGGTTTTCATGAACGGCCAGTTCTTATGTGTTAACAAAATCTAATTTGTAGTTTTTATAGGGGAAAAAGCTGGAAAATAATGAAGTCTTTGACAGGCAAATTAAGTTCGCTAAACTTCGATTAAGACAATCGTCGTCTTAAGTACCCTTAAATAGAAAGGCTTCCACGAAATGCCAATATAGCTTTTCATGAAAATAATATATAATTTTTGGTATTTTATCACCAAGGTAAAAGTTTTACGCAGTGGTTAGCGGTATTTAATAGTTCATATCGAGCTGTCAATTTGCCAACAGTCACAGCCGTTTTCAAACATAACTCGCAGCCATGAAGTTAAGTGAATGACGTGCGGTACGGAAAACATATTTAACTGGTAAAAACCCGTTCGTTCACGTCTTTTCAATATCGCACAAATATTTAGTTTAATATGTTTATCGAATTCTTTTGTTAAGAGCGTAATTGGTTCTGTTTAGTTGGCCAATCTCAAATTGAAATTGAACTATAAATTGTATCAAGGAAACAAGAGCTGCTGGTAACGCTTTTGAAATTAAGACCAAAAAGCAAAAGTGCTAAGTTTTAATTAGTTAAAGTGAAATTTAAACAGGTTCGTATTTTTCTGCATTAAGAAGTTTTTAGCTCGTAATTTATGCTCCGTTACCTAAGAATACTTAAACTTCACGTTTATCTTGAATTTTCTCTCCTGAGTTGTAGGAATAGAAATGCGCAAAATTATAAAAATCAATCGTAAAATTATCAATCGTGACAATTCCGAAGAAAGACAATTTCAGAAAAAGTCAGGATTGTCAAATGATATCATTAATGAATCATGTTTTGAAAATTTTCAGCAAAGCCTTATGGTAAATGCGAACAATTACTTTATTTTGCATTCAGGTTCTATTCGATAGCTACAGAAGTGTGCAAAGTTTTTTTGCTTTGTTCCATAAATCACGAAAAAGGTTTGATAGAATATAAAATGATAAGCTATGCTGAAAGACTTTTGTGTTGACGAACAAGACATACACTGCATCGAAAATTTGTATTGTATTGGATGAGAACCATAGGCGAAACTCTGCAAGAAGAACCCAAGAAAATTTTTGGGCTTTAGTTAATAATGTAAGCTAATATACAATAATGTCATGCATTGGCAAAAAAAAGGGTCAAGAAATGCATCCAGAAAAAGAAGAGATCGTAAAGAAATTATGATAGTTAATAGTTGGCCAAGGACAACCATTTTGCACCCCATACTCCTCCGTATAACATTTAAACTATCTCCGCCACATAGTATCTGTGATTATATATTTTACATTCTTCCAATTGTTGTTACTATGTATGAACGTGATTTTCGTGAGAACCGATATGCTTCTACCATAGCTTACCACAAATCTTTATATCTCGAATTATTGTTTTTTAGCAATTTTTCTCATAAAGTAATAAAAATTAGATCTGGTTTCCATATAGAGGGTTGCTCATTGTATCTGCGTTTATGTATGAGAGGGATAAGAGAAGCTAGTTGAATTATATGATATAATATATAATATATTTGTTTAGATTGGTCTGGGGTACGTATACAATGGTTATAGAAACTATGTCATATTTTAAACAGTTTGTTAGGCTTTGTGAAATTTTGTTCTCTTCTCTCCTTCAGGTTATCTTCTCATAACACATACTGCAGGCCCAGGATAAAGGGTGTATCCAGAATAATAGGACGGCTAGAAGTAAATTCATTTTTTCTTATGCCAATCATTTAGGATAATTTTTCGGTTCATTTTAAGTCGCCGTAGCCAAGTCTCTTCATATATTAATGAGTTCAAGCGGAGAGACTTCAACTTTGGACGTATATTGATCAAATTTGGTACACTGATATCCTTTGGTTGAAAATACATTGGAGAGCCGTGTTCGTTTTAATTTGTTTTTCCTGAAATTTTGTGAAGAAATCTAAATGCGATTACTTTTGTATCAATGAAATAAGGCTTTAAAAGAAAGTAAACTCTTTATCATGTCATTTAAATGTCGCCGAACATTTGCGCATAAATAAAAACAACGATGAAAGACGTACTACTACCTGCTAATCTCGTTAAAGGGAACAATTTTAGGTTAATTCTAAGACGAAAATTTCATTGATATTTGCTTTTTTGTCTAATGCATCGAAATACTAGAAATGTCTTTCCCCTCTTAGTACTAAAAGCATCAAAACCTTCCAAGTTTTAATATTAATAAGATCTGAAGAGAGAGAGAGAGAGAGAGAGAGAGAGAGAGAGATTCGTTCAATGATTCATTTGTGTAACAAGTGCATGGAATGACAATAAGAACTGTCGTTTTCTGTTTTAATTCAACAGAAACCATTGTAATGCATATCAGATACTTACGCAACAAGTTCATAGACTTGGTATTAATGCCCAAGAATAATACCAATATTAATTTTTTGTTTTTTTCTTCTTTTTTTGAATCCATAGTAATGATTTCTTTGTAATTTCTTATTCTATAGTTAGTTAGATTGATTCTGTGATTAATACAGAAATCCTTGCTAAGTCTTTATAAGAATGACGTCGAAACTAAAAGCAACTGAGATAAGCAATAAAGATGGCAATAATATCTGCGAAAAGTATTCAAAAATAATTTTCTTTAAAAATTGAATGCCAGTGCTATTCAATTGCAATTCCAATTGTATACACGAGACAAAATATTTCTGATAAATATTGTACACGTGTGGCAAAATATAGCTAAAGGTTTTTATCACGGAATGATTTTCGGTGTCATATACCATACAACACTAATAAGATTAGATTCTATTGAAGAGAAATTGTACACTTCGATGTACAGTTCTGATGCAGACGCATTTTTTTTGCACTAATTGCATTTTCCTTATAGTGCGTCTAATATAGTTAATAAGTAAAAATTATGTAAATAAAAGAAGTTAGTACCCTCCAAATAAAATAAATAAGGAGGAGTTATACGGGAGGTGTTACATTGAATTAACTTAACCTGTTCGGGACTAGCGTCTCGTGGAGAGAATACACCTAACAGGGGAGAAGTTCTTTTCATTCAATACGAAGAAAATCGTATCCGTAATCGATGTCTGTAAACTCGCTATTCGGCACATCGACTTGATAATTGAAAGCTTTAACTGATCGTTCTAGAACTTAACAATTTTCTTTAATGCGCACCACGTTTAAACATGCGTTAGTAAACCGTGGTATGTCCAAACGTGTCTTTCGCATGTATATGACATCGGACAGGACATCTGCAGTAGTAAGAAAAAGCTTATACGTGACGGTTGATAGGGAACGTGTTAACGAACAAAACCCAGTACGCGAGAGCATTTCAGCTTTCTTAGTGCAGTAGATCATGTAAAGGAGATATTATCCAAGAATTTATGGGATTATTAACTCTATTTAGATATTTCGAAGGAAAGTGTTACAGTTGAATATTAATGCAAGAAATGCCGTGGCAACATGAGTAATTTTGTAGCAGCCGTAAGCGCGGGAAAAATACATGAAGTTTACCGTTATGATGTCATATCAAATATAACGGGACTTTAATAGGACATTTGCGATGACAAACAACTGTCTGACTCTGGCCGGCCCATCACGGCCTGATGTCTGATTCACATAAAAGAAGCCTCGGCTTTTGCACCGACTCAAACTCGCTCATACACAAAACGATTTGTGCAAAGCTGAACGCATATAAAATGTTTGTTTGATCCTGTACGACTTGAATGCTCGATGCAAAATTATTTTTGAAAAAATGTAGTCAAAAAAGTTGCTTTTATATTTCAAAAATTATTTTCTTTCAAAATTTCACTAAAAAAAATAATTATTTTTATCATATAGTGCAACTGCAATTATATGAAATATATTTCTTCCTTTACTTTTTATAAGGATTGCAATAAATTGAAGTGTATTTCTAACAAAAATTTGCAAAAACCGATGTACAAAGAACATAATCAAAACAGATAAATTGAACAGAATTTTTAATAAAACGCAAATAAAAATTTTTATAGAGGACTGCAGCCGCCATGAAATACCCTAAACTACTTTGCTTAGTAGAGTTACTTATATTAACATCTCTTAACAACACCGTTATATGGAAAATTGTCTAAAAATGCTACGACCCGAATCACTTTCAATATATCTTGCTCCCATGGGCTAAAACAGGTAAGTGCATCAATTTTCATTAGCATATCTCGAAAACTTCGACCTGCACGCTGAATAATGGAATATAAAATGGACACGTAGACAAGCTTAGATCGATTTAGAAAGTGATTCTTCAACAAGCGGTTTTTCAACAGGTGACACAAAAAGTGGTTTTGAATCGATCGGTACAATGAAAAGTGGGTCTATTCCGAGCCCTGATGTGTGCTGCATACATCCGCAAAAACTAAAGATATTCTTGTGTCACAAGTGGCGTAGACTATAAAAAGTACCGAAACCATAACCGTAACAATGCTCTTACCTACCTGCTTATGAGCATAATTCTTTCCTACGTTCATTCATTTGTTTTTGAAATATTCATAATCGCCAAAATGAAGATAGAAACCTTACACTTCACATGTATTATACATGCTTATTCGGTATCGCCGGCGACAAATTCACACTACAAAAGCACATTTAACATAGATAATACTGGGAAATGAGCAGGCTGATCGAGCGGCAAAGTATGCTGCTTCTGCTCCTCTAATTATGGATGAAGTCATGGAAAGGTTGGATCTTCAAACATACATTGGAAGAAAAGTTAAAGAGAAAATTGCAGAAGGAAATTTACAATACCATCATCAATACTACTCTTGCATTAACCCTCAATTAACTCCACCTCTATATCCAACAAATGTTGAGAAAACCAAGATCCAAACATTCTCGAGAATTCGCCTTGGTCATACAATTGCAACTCACCAATGGATCCTAAAGAAGTCTTCTTCCCCAATCTGCAGTTGTGGACGAACTCTTACTATAAAGCACATTCTCTGCGACTGCCTCAACTTTTCCTTGACTAGAAGTATTGCATTTGGAACGATTAACCCTTTGAACATTCTACAATCAGCTTCAGAACAGAATATCAATTCTATACATTGCTTTATTAATACTACTAAGCTCATTATCTAATGTACATTTTATTATTCTTTTTTATAATTAGAGCCGATAGCCTGTGTTGCTAGTGCTCAATATCTTTTTTTTAGTCTAAGAATTCATTTCATTAGTCTAAAATTAAAATAATAATAATAATAATAATAATAACATAGATAAAAAGTGTAACTTGCATTCTTTAAAAGTTTGTGTAAGTATCCAAGTCCCTTTTTTTAATGTGAGCAATCACCCAGCTGGGGCCTCAATACGTGCATCATGTTAGTGGTTAGAAAAAAATGTAGGGAAAAGGAAAGAGACAGCAAGTGGCCGCAACGTAATGGATGACTGCCACTAAGCGTTCACTATATTTGTGACCAATTATGATCTATCGCACTGAGATTTGTACCCGCAAACACTGTCTTGGTAGTCGCGACTATTGTCTGTTCGGTTTCAAGGCAGATAGTGTTTTAAAGGATTCCAGGACTATTTAAAAGTTTAATGTAAAAGTAACTGAGACGCCTACACGCCTACGCTCAGCAAACCAAGTATATTACATTTGGACTTGCATTCATAAAATCCTGCTTGTGTTGGTTTATCAGCGTGTTTTTGGGTCAATTCGCTTCAAGTTTGGTATTCTGAAGCAAAGGCAACAAGCAAAGCAAAGAAAATAACAGAGATTATTGTCACCCAAGTGGGGCTAAAATAAGCAACAGATGCGATGTTCAAATAAGTACAAAGAAATTACATAACCTTAAAAAATTCACTAAAATATAATTTAAAAAACAAAAGTAAATAATTTTAAAATGGTAGATCCAGTATATAGTGGCTTTTCAATCTTCATCTAGGACAGATATTGCCAAAATAACAAATTGAAGGAAATTAATGACGCTAGTTTGCAAACTGAAGCCTCTTTAAAGCGAATTATTAATACATCGCTTTAATGCGACAAATTATTCTTATCGTTCAAGTGTCTTAGAAACCTCTTTCGCTGCAACCTAACGTAGTTTATCGAAAAAGCAAAAAGTTGTTTTATTCGCCTACCTATTTTTCCTTCCATTCCTCATACACTTTTCTTCTCTAGTTCCTTTCAATTTCCAAGTATTTTCTCTGTATACCGCCGCACGATACTGTGTTGTTATAGAATAATATAAGTCATCTTTTTTGAAGTTCTCAAGTTTATGCTTAAACGTGAAGATACCGAAAGCCACTAAAAGACGAGAAGACCGATTTTACCATTGCTCGAGTGAAACATATGTACCGTTCACTTTTTTTCGATTGCGATACCGTCTATTGTTTCTACCTTCGCGTTGCTTGGCAACACTTTTTGCGGTCTCCAGCATAAAATTAAGTGTTGAGGGAGTAGATAGGGGAAGGTGGAGTATGGCGAACGCCATAACTGCCACTGAAAGCTGATCGAAAGCTAGTTGATAGCTACAGATGAGACCGAATCAGATCAGATGAATAACCCAATTAGAGAGAGTTTTGCAATAGACGAAAATTTTAGTATACTGTCTACAAAAGCTGTTAACCTAAAACGTGGCACTAAAACTTTTAGGTGCATATTGCATTTCTGCTGTACTGGTACAATATAAAGCAGAAGAGAGAACACCTCCTTCCACCTGTTTACGTTGCAGATAGGTTTGATAAATCGGTAACTGCTAAAATGTATGCAATGTGCGTATAAATAATCATAAGCAATCTAAAAAGTATTGAGCCTACTAGCACTGATGGATATGATTATTTTCATTTTATTTTACTTTATTTTATTTTAGTTACTTATACATGAAAGAAAATTACAGTCGAATTCAGTACATCTTAATAGTGAACTAATACTAATTAAGAAGGATATGAAAGAAGAAAAATAATAAAAGCAAACTGAGTTAAAAATCATGTATAAATAAATAAAAAGATAAAAAAAAACATGTGCGCAGCTAGCACAGAAGCATACCCGCAACAATAATAGATGCAGGTTGAAAGTGAACCCCTAAACCATTGCAAACATGCATAAGCTTGGCAACCGATACGCTAACAACACAATATAATTTTCGAAATAAAAAAAAAACGAGATATTAGGAATGCAAGTTAGTTTAAGTACGACATAGGTAAATCGCGCGTATTAAGCAAAGCTGCTTTAATAGACTTGAAAGAGTCCGATAATGAAACTAAGTGATAGACATCATTTAGGATTCTGCAAACAAGTCTGAGAGGATTAAAGGGCTCATAATTTTATTTACATTGACTAAGTTTAACCAAGATAAAGTGCCTAGAGAAGCGGTTAGGAGCATCAAAGCTTATCTCACCAAGTAATGTGGGCGAGTCAATAGTAACATTTATGACTTTGATTAAGAAGGAAAGCCCAAGAACAAACCTTTCTTTCTTGAGAGACGGTAAGGACAACAGAAGCAACCTATTTTCATAGGGGGGAAGAGAGGCAATGGGGTCCCAACCCAAATTCCTAAGGGCAAACAGCAAAAATTGCTTTTGAACAGATTCGGTTGAATTTATATAGCACCTATATTAAGGAGACCACACAACAGAGGCAAAATCGAGTATAGGTCTAACCAAACACATGTACAGCTTTTCCGTAATGTAAGGATTGTCTAGCTTTTTAGACCACCTCTTTACAAAACCACGCTCGGACCTAGCGCTGTTTAACGAGGGCTCAATATGCAAGTTGAAACGTAATCTATGATCAAATAGAACGCCTAAATCTGTGAACGAATCAACGTCCTCCAACTTTTGGGAATCAACGAAATACCAAGTAATGAATGACTTTCTTCTTGAGAATGAAAGCTTCGTACATTTATTTAGATTTAGTTTCATAAGATTCAACGAGCACTACTCAAACAAGTCAATTAAGAGCTGATGTGATTGCAATTCTACGGAAAAGCATCATCAGCATACATCAAGATCTGTCTGGATTTAATCACCGAGGGCAAATCATTAATGTATAAATTAGTAAAATCATAATGTGCATATCACTAATGTATTATTAGATTCAGTTATGCGAAAATTAAATGATTATTTTAAATTATAGTATTCTGTGAGAACTCAACAATTCATAGATTCATGTACTTATTATGTGCAAAGGAGGCTTATACTTACTTGCAAGTATTCGTTTGCTCTTTTCATTAAAAAATAACATTGAATTCAAATAAAGTTTTGTTATTTCTTTAATTCGTTTTAATTTATTCACAGTTTACAAGCCTATATATATACGTATATACATAAATTTTCAAGTTTTCATATATTTCTATTTAATTAGCATAAATTTTTAATTAAATACATTTATATAAATATATACATAAATAAAGTTATATACGTACCTACGAAAAATCGATAGATATTAATTTTATCTCTTTTATTGTAAATTTCAGACATTTCAGTCCGTTTGATATAGTAGGCAAATTTAAGCATATTAGCTTCTCAGTCCATCCGTCCATTATTGATATAGAATTGGGGGGAAGATAGAGTGCAAGAATTTGATGTACGCACGATATTAGCTAATTCTTATATATTATCTTTGAAAATGATTGGAATTTGCTTGCAAACACCCACGAAATGCACACCGCTTTTGCCGACAAATATTTTTCATTACATTGTTTTCTTTAGTAACACATTGAAGTTAAGTTAGCCAGCCGGGTGAGATTCATGTTTTCATATTAAGTGCTACATGCAAAAATTTATATTAGCAATAGAAATCAATTTCTCAACATAATTCTCAACAGAATTCCCTCAATTGTAGTGTGTTGCTGCGTACATAAGTTTCCGTAAGACACTGTCAAGGTTAGAATTAATCAATAATGTGCAACAAGACGTCCGCCATTGCTAAGGAACTGAGCGATGATAAATGATGAGCATCGAAAAGTAGTCTGGATGTGAAAGTATGTATAGATTTTGATTTACCTTAGAGTTCAGAAATAAGTAGGAATTATTAAAAAGTGACAAGCGATTCAGTAATTGCAACATATGTATGTGCAATGATCGGTGTATTTTAGGTGATTATAAATTAAACCGTTCCAGTATGAAATTTTATGAGAGATTTTTTCATCTCCTTAAATAAAAGCGCACTTTACCTGTATTTCGTTGAAGTGTGCATTATATGATTAAAAATTGTTAACTATTTATGCAAATAAAATGCTATTTAATTATAATTTTAAATTTTATTTACCATTGTTGGAAATAAACAAACACCATAAACAGCTGTCATCACTATGGATGCAATTCATTCAGATAAATTTAATTTAATTTCTGAGTGTAGCCGCTTTATATAGCCGTTTTATAGGTAATTCTTGGGAGATTATTTCGAAAAACCAAGGAATTCTTTGGCTAAAACCAAGGTCAATTTCTTTTAAATTAATATATTAAAACTACTATACGCTTTCACTTGATATATAATATTGCCTCTTCTTATTTTTCATTTTCAATTATGTCCAAAAATATAAAAAAATCGTTGAAAGTTTGCTTTTATGAATTGATAGATTTGCAAAAAAATTACGAGCAATTTTAAGCTTACGAGACTGTATTTACCTTTATAATCTTAAAAGAAAAACGGAAAAAAACAGGTCAGTCAGTGTATTGGAATGAATTGCGGAGGAAGAAGTGAAAAAAAAGAAAATCATTTTGGAAACAATTACATACGAATCGAATCAAGTCAACCTAATTCTGAGCAAAGAGACGGATTATATGTTCATAATTGCCACGTATTTTAATTACATTAAACTTTACAGAGTCTGAAAATTGTGGTGAGAAAACAATAATGTTCACGCTTACGAAATTGAAATCTTTCGCTATGCGTTAAGGTGAAGTTCGAACTCCACGAGCAAGGATATAAAGAACTATAAACTTATTTTTTAATCGTGACGATTTCAATAGACGGAACAACTTAGAAAACAATAAGATAAGGCTACGGCATGATGCAGTGGATAAACGCGTGGCTGCCAAGTCGGTGATCGCACATTCGTACCTCAGTGCGGTAAACCATACGTTATAAGTGACTATGTAATTATGTTACATAGACTTATGTTTGCCTTGCCTACTTTGAGTACTGAAAACTGTTAACTTTGCTGTGCGTTCGATCATCATTTGAGCTCCTTAGCAGCTATAAGAGTGTTGCTTGATATGGCTAAAAGTGTAATTGTCAAATGAAATGAATAAATAAATAAACAAATAGCATTAAGCTTGTGCGGATGTATACAACAAACAGAAGTGGTTGGGATGGACTCACTTTTTATTGTACCGATGGGCACAGAATTATTTTATGAATTAATCTAAACTTGTCCGTGCGATTTTTGTGTTCAACCTAGCGACCGCAATTTTAGAGATATTTTGAGAAAATCCGGTGCTTTGGTACAAGAACTAACGGTGTTCAAACGGCTGGGATTGGGCCACTTTTTCAACCACTGCTCATATAGACTTGCATCTCGACATATGTAAGAAAATTATGTGTTTTCTTGTCATAGCTTCTATTATAAATTGTACGTTTCATAGTTCAATGCAATTATGAAAATAAAAGTCGCTAATAGGAATTCTGTTGTGTAGTAAAGAAAAATGTGATGGCTCTGTGATGCTGCGCCTATCAGTCTTGCCCTTGCACCAAATTTATGCTGAATTATTTATGTCGCCTGTAGTACCAGGAGTGTCCTAAACATGCACATATCTATTCCTCCCTTTATTCTCTATTGATTTTAAGTTCGACGGTAAGACATATTTATTGCTAGCAAAATAAAATTTTACCTAAAATGTGTGCAAAATTTAAATTCTTTCTTTTAGTGTAGTATTATCTTTTTAATGTTTTTTTGTTTTATTTTTTTCTATTACTAGCAGTGTGCTAAAGTGCTGTGAACTATTATAAATACACCGGGTTTACATAAATAGGCGATATTCCTTTTTTCATAAAAAATTTAACGAAATCTTTTTTAAATGAAAGCAGTATTTACACCTTCGCAGGCATTAAAGGGAAGATATAACAGTTTATGTACACTTGGTCAAGAACATTTATGCGCGTTGTATATTTACAGTAAATAATTGAAATAAAGGCAATTATGTGGGGTATGGGAAGATTGTCCAAATCATCAGTCAGACTTGCAAGCCACATGGATTTGTTACTTTTCCTCTCTCCTTCTCTCTCTCTCAGTCTAGATATATACAATGATTGTTCTTTGCGAATGGCAAAATGGAAGTTATTGTTCTGCAATGAAAAGTAAATAGAAAAAGTAACGAAGAAGAAAATGTGTAAAAAAAGGCAAGAGCAAATAGAAGAATAGCAGAAATTAATTTAGTTTGTGGTTATGGGAACAAATTAATTCAAATTAATATTGCATCTTAAACTCATATTGCGTTACAAATTTTGAACTGATTTTTTTTGCAAATTCAACTTTCGTTTACTTATATAGAATACTTTCGCATCCTATCAACAAATGTTTGATGCACTATTTAATCATTACGGCAAGCTCCTCTGCCCCCATAAATTCTGTCATGCTTAGCAACAACTCTCAGCTAAGTCAATTTATTTTATGATTATACCAGAAATACACAATAGTAGCTGAGTTAGTCAAAAATGTACCGATTCCTTATATATTAGCTGCTCTTCTTTTATACCCATCTCGAAAGGATGGCAGGTATATTCATTTTGCCATCATGTCTTGGCTGAACAAACATCATATATTCTTAAACAGCACCAAACTCAGACTTCGATTTCGATATTTCTGTCTAACCAGCTGTCCATCCATCCGTCTGTGTAATGCCTGCTCCAAATATTCTCCAGCCTGCAAAAATGTAGCTATTGACTTCAAATTTAGTTGGAACATTGGAAGTTCTTCCACACATGTTGGCATTGAAATTGGGCAAAATCGGTCAAAGGACCAGCCCACAGCTCTACGTAAACTAAGAACACCTTCTTTTCAAAAGGAATATAAAATTGATTTTTTCCTCATTACTCATAACCTATAGTAGATAAACGTACAAAATTTTAAACATGCATTCCATTGGTAATGCTGCAGCAATTTCACAAAAATGCAAAAAGTTGAGTACGCCTACTTAATATTATAGTGTATCAAGATTTAATTTCTTTTCAATACCTTCATAAGGCGCAAAAACAAGTTTTAAAAACCCCATAAAGCACATAAATTCTTGGCGAGCTTCAAATTTTGAATGCAGCTAAGCATGTCCGCCTGTCCGTTCGTCCATCTGCCCAACTTTGTAGAGTCTATGGTAAACAGTCTACCATTTGCAAAAATGAAGATATCCCTTAAAAATTTGTACAAGAATTTGAAACTGGCTTAAACTTTTCCACGGAAAAGCCTAAAGCGCCTGTGCGACAAAAACTTTTATTTTAAAAATAGAGAAAATCAGCGACCACTTCATACTATGGGGCATGAAAATTTAATTCTTTTACTTTTTTAGTCTTTTTTAGGATAACACTGATGGGTCCAGACTCGTTCACCAGCGAACATAATTTTCTTACTTGTTCTTTTTTTAAATTATGATGAAACACAGCATAAAAGTTTTAATCTCACATAGCGCTAAGGTCAAAACTAGCAGTTGTGATTACCCTGGTAGCTAATGAATGTAAGAGCAAAATTGTGAATGAAGGCAGATTAGTTCTCAATTTCACTGATTTGATTATAATGCTAAAAAAGTGAAGGCGTTTGAATATTTAACAACATTTTAAAAGATGTAAAGCTGGTCTGAAAAATTTTCGGCTTAAGACGAAACAAGACGTTCTTGTACTTTTCAGCAACGATACATTTCGATACTTTTTTGTCACGACGATTAAGTATGACACTCCAAAATGGGGTTGGTTTCCGCGAATGCCCTTAAGAATTTTTAGAATTCATAAACTCGAATTTTCAGTCATGCTGTTTTGTCATTGCAGTCTTCAACTTAGGGCTCGGTGATTTTGCTCCACTGTAGGCAAATGCGACAGGGCGAGTCGACGTTTGGTCAACTTTCTAATGCCCAAATCTTGATTCAAAGTGTAATGAACACGTTTCTTGAACGTGTTCTCTCAGATACATTGTTTGATTGTCTCGTATGTCCATTGTCGCTGAAGCTGGTACGTCCACGTTTCAATTTTGTTGGTCAAAGTTAAATCTGTGTACGCAGTGTCTAACTTGTCTTCAAGAGATGTAGGGATATTGCCTGTCAGCAAAAACTATTTCACGATAGCCTGATGCTAAATTTTTCCCATTTCCACGGAGACATTCATTACTTGTAAAGCACATCAATAAACATTTCTACAGAAAGGTAGTATGTGAGAAGAGTCGCCTCTAGCGGAATATTATTTTCTTCTTGTTGTTACTTTTATATCTGTTGTAGCTTACAGTTAATGAGCGAAAAAGCAAAAGTTTTTTTGCTTTTAAAAACAAAGATGTTGTCCATTCAGACGTGTCCTGCCTGTACGAACTTTCGACAATTTTGCCGGGAAATTATTTACAAAGCATCTCGACACATGAGTTATCTTTGGATGGAAAAACGCAAATGCCTTAATTGATTCATTGATTGAATTTGAAAGTGATCAGGAACATACATAATTTATAGGGTCTCCGAAGTTTCTTACCGCAAACCTTTATGTTCGTTTAGTCGAAGGTAATCGCGCTTTTAAAATGAGGTAAACTTCTACAAAAAGACTTTGTTATATTTTACAATATCATTGCGACCAAGGCGATAATGGTTTACAGGCTTGGGAAAAAATTCGTAGTTTTTACCGTGAAGATCGAAGCTTTAATAGTAAAGATGTATCGCGCTCTAGACGTCCAATCCTTGATAAAATCGATAACATTATTTTGAAAAATTGAGAAAGATCGGTCTATTTTACTAGTCACCGGTCCAGTCGCTTGCATAAGACCGAATGCAAAGAGATACTCGATGTCTACCTATCTCATGACTTAAAAGTGAAAAAGTAAGTTTCATCTGCAAAAGTCCGTTGGAATGATACACAATGGCCGCCAGTTTTGAAAATATTCCCGACAGATAATTAAAAGTACGCCATATATAGCAATACTGTGCAAAAAATAATGTGATTCAAGAGAGATTAAGCTGCACAAACGGCGGCGAATGGTTGATTGACGCCAAGTGATGTAATTACTTGACAAGATAGTATTGTATAAACTTCTCATTATGAATTATTCCAATCTGGCCAAACGATTAATATCACTCTACCTTCAACAAGAATTGAAATATTAATAATGGAAATATACAATTGCCCAGAATTGATCAACACGAAAGGCCTTGTATTTCACTACGACGAAGCCAGATCGCACCTTTAACGACTCGCTAAAAACCGAAAGCGCTTTGTGCGGAAGTTTCGATTGATTTATCGCGTCGACAGTAGCAGTATAGTACGTGTGATAACTACGTGTAGCGCCACAGACGTTTGGTCCAAAATGTCTCTTAAGATACTGGTTTTCTTTAAAAAAAATCTATGAAACGTTTTTGACTTTGATCCAAAATGCAAGTATTTGACGTAATGAAATTTATTTGAAATATGAGAAAGAATTTAGTTTGATTTTCGCTGAAGAACGCCACGAATTTTTTCTTGATTATTTTCAAATTTCTGCATTTTTCTACGGTAACAATGTTCCCTTTAATATATACAATGAATTACATGCTTTTACTTTTGAAATGCTTAGGAATGAATAAGAAGTAAAAGACATTTCTAAGGTTATAGTTACGATGGTTCCATTGTTTTGATTTCTTATGAAACGAGCATTAATTACTTCCTTTTTTTTGTGCATCTGTCATGGTTTGTTTTCTATCTATTTGTTTGCTTTAATCAAAAAATTTGTTTATCGTACTTGTAAAAATTGCTGTCAATTTTTTATTTGATTTTATTAGCACTTGATCATCTACCATGAACTTAAATACCGGCAATTAACAAATAAGGAAATTGAGGTTTGGATCAAAGCTTGTGAAAATCCTATTCAATTGCTTGAAATGTCTGTATTCAAGTTTTGCAAACTAAAAGTATTTTATAAACAGTTTATCACGAGCTGTAGATGAATACAAATGGAAAATGGAAAAAAAAGTTTTTAGTACACAAGAATACGTAACTGGTTTACTGGTACAGGTTTTTAGCCAAAGGATATAAAATAAGTAACAACAGCCAGTATGCCATGACGAAAGAAGTACTGTTAAACATGATCATCATCGTCATCGTTATCGTTATCATTGTTATCACATCACGTGTTAGTTAGTGGGTTATACGTCTGTAGTGTAATGAATTTATTCCAGTTCTACTGCGTTATGTTGGGCCCTTTACCGTTGTTCGTCGTAAACAAGCAATTGTTGATTGATTGTGTGGGTTAAATCATAGCAGTAGTTGTGTGTTAAAAGTGAACATGTAAAACGGTATGTGCTAATGTTTGTGTATTTACGTATGCGAGAAGCAGAAAGAAACAAAGAATTTGTGCAACAAATTTAAAGTCAATACGAAAAGACGAAGTTATTGATTTTTTTCTCATTTCAGTGGAAACGTTTTACACAAACTACAACTGTCGTCGGCAAAGTGTCCATAAAAAATTTCCTTTCAACAAGTTCTGACTCTTTTGTGTTAACAAATCAGCTCAAAGGCACATGTGGAAGCAGACACCCAAACACATACTGACATACACATACAATTGCAAATACTTTTGCACAAGTCCTAGAAAACTGAAATAAATGGAAGCAAAAGGCAATAAAATAAAAATAAATGTTTTCTCTTTTTTTTATTTCAAACTTTATGTTAAAGGTGGATTTTCCTTTAAATTTCAATTCCGCAATATTTGTTGTGCATGAAACAGAGAGGAGACAAGAGCCATAGATAGGGATATGTTCATGTTTTCAAGCCATTTACAACGCGCAGAAGAAAGCTTCAGAAACCTCATAAGCTATATTATATACTTATCGATCAGCATCAAATTTTGGATATACCTAAGCATGTCCGTCTGTCTGTTTATCTGTAAACCTTCGCTTAGCTTCAAAAATGAAACTATTGGCTTCAAATTTGACAGCATTACTGGAAGTTCTTGCATACAACTTAATATTAAAAATGGGCTAAATCGGTCGAAGAACACGCCTACAATGCCGCGTAAGTTGAAAATAAGTTGGCTTTCGCAAGAAAAGAATAATTTCGATTTTTGTTCATTACTCATAAAGGAAAGAAGATAAATATATCAAAAAAACATTTAACTGTTATGGGCGATGCTATGGTTTCTGTACAAAGATGGCATAAGTCGATCATGCAGACGTAATATATATATTTATATATAATGATGTAATTTTTTAGCCCAAAACCTTTAGAACGCCCAAAAACAAATAAATATATTGTTAAACAAAGTCAAACTCGGAATGCGCTTAAGTTCATCTGTCCATCTGTCACTCTGCAGTATCGTTGGTAAAAATTGTCCCATTAGCAAAAATGGAGATATCAAGTACATTATTGGCTAAATAATTTTAAAACGACCAGAGTAGATCAAAGGCCACGCATGCAATACGACAAAAGTTGAGAAGATCTATGCATTTCCGTGTTTCTTGCTCCGTACTCCCAAGCTGCAATAGATACAAGATACAAATTTCATTCACACCCGCCCAATATTATAGCGAATGAAAATTTGGTTTTCTTCCTTTTTTCTTGAATTTTTTTCCAGGATTATGGTGCCGGGTATAAAAGATTCGGTCACGACTGTATATAATTTTCTTACTTGTATTAAATTACAATTAATTTATTAACTTACCGCCTAATTCGTATGCTTGTGATGGCTTGAGCATTATGCACAACTGTATTCAGTTACCATTACGCTGGGCGGAGGGCCCCGTTTTAGCTAAGATCATATATTAGCACTGCCTCTCTTGCCTTGAGTTGCGGTTATGTGACTCTTGCCAAAGAGTAACCGTTGAAAGGCACGTCGAAACTCTGGGTTGAAAATAGTGTAAATGATGGGATTGAGAGTTGAATTTAAATAACCCAACCAAAGGAAGAATGATGCAACGGTTTCATTGATTTCGCAAGTTTTACACAACGATAACAGCAAGGCCATAACAAAGAACGGCAACCAGCAAACAACAAATGCTCCCGTAATAATGGCCAAAGTTTGCGCTGCCTTGCGTTCACGTTTTGCTTCAATTTGTTGACGTCGTTTAGCCAGTCTTTGGTGTGGATTCGTTGAATGTGAAGTGATTTGTTCTTTGTTGTTCGCGGCCGCAGAAGAACGCGGACTTACCGAATTCAGTACGATTGCGGTAACATGCTGTTGAAATTTTGATGTAGTTGCCGCCACTTGCTGTGACACCGTTGATACTTCCATAGGCATGGGTGAACGCTACGTTGACGGAAATGTGTGTTACCCGACAACACATGTACAAACACACACCCGCACACAATAAGTGCATATTATAATAAAGTTGACAACGATGACGCCACATGAAATGAAGTAAAAGCGAAAACACAAAGAAACCAAAACGAAAACGAAAACTTTCCATTAGATTTATTATTGTTTCATTGCAATTTGTTTTTGTTGTTTTATTTTTATTTCTTTACATAATTTTTTTGTTTTTTTTTCTTGTTGAGTGAGAATAATGAAACTAACTTCTTCATTCGCGTTGACGGCGGCATTCTCATCTGACACTGTGGTTAAATCGGTGCCAGCATGACTTTTACTATCGTAATTACTGGTACTGAATTCCGTTTCCTCTCTCACATTTAAATTTGAGCTGCCTGCGTAATTAAAAGCAATGCTACTGCCAGTTGCCTTCTCAGTCGAGACATTCTTAGTGAAGCAAATTTTCAAACGTTTCCTTTCCTTTTTGCTGTCTAGATCCGGCTGAAAGATAATAAACAGTACATAGAATTTTACAAACATTAGTAATCCATCATGTAGGCAAGTGTGAACCAATTTATTAGTCGCAAAGTGAAATAAAGAACACAGTAACACAGTAAATACTTTACACACAAGAGCATCATAAACATGCATTGATTACGTATTCAATATGCCAGCATTATAGTTAAATATTTTTTCCTTTGTTTTTGTTTGCTTTTCTTCCTGAATGTAGTGCTGTACTGTCTTATCTCTCCTTTCCGTGTTCCGTGTTTTTATTCTATGCATTTTTATATCCGCCACAGAAAAGTTGACGTTTCGCTCGTATTGTGAAAACATTTGTAACACCCAGAGAGAAGCTCAAGCGTCGCCATAGGGTATCGATCAGAGTCAACATTTTGAATCGATTTAAGCAAGTCTCTTTGTCCGTCTGTTCATCTGTAGTAATATTTGTCGTAAACTATGGCCCGCTTGTCCCGGGTGTCAAATTTGGGAGAACCACTGATAGTTGTTGGATGCAGTTTGGTATTTTTCCTTCTTCGTTCGATCTTTTGATATTTGGTTATGAATTACAATAAACGCAAGATAAAAATTTCCAAAAATATTTTCAAAAAAATGATAAAAAGTCAGCTAACCCCGCTCAAGATTGTTCAATGCGAAAATTCTGTTTTTTTTTTCTATTAATTTTAGAGTTTTTTTTTTTTTTGGATAAAAATGGTGGGTAAAAAAGATTCGATCGCAACTGAATATAATTTTCTTATTTTTTTTTTGTTAGCTTATGTATACGAGAACAAAGTAAATATGTGTGTATGCACATATCTACGAGCATATAAAGTAAACCTCTTCAAACATTACTTAAACTCGTGTACTAAATACATGAACTTATTCTCTTAAAATGGCTTTGAAAAAAAAAAAAAAAATTTAATTTACTATATTAACCATCGGAAAATGGTAGTGTACTTAGCGCGTCGTTGCGCATATGCTGAATATGTGTACATATTCCGAGGAGCAAAAGTCGTCCCTCGTTTTGGCCTCGCAGGTTCTTCGTCTCTGAGGGGGAGCGCTAAAGTGTTAAGGTAGGTTAAGAATAAGGATTAAGTAAAGGACAAGACGGACGACGGGAGATGTGGGAACCCCAGTCAGAAATAGAGGTTTCTGATTGAGGTTGCCAAAAGGGCAAAAGGCAACCTTGACGGGAGCCGTAAAGGAGCCAAATAGTCCAATAGTGTCCAAGGACAGACTGCTCCGGTCGAGTAGGGGAGTCAGAATGAGGAGTGAGCTGAAAACGACAACAGATTAACTGAGCAAAGCCAACAACTTATTATTAGAATAACAACGAGGAGTTAAGTTTAGGCGATGAGAGAGTGCGAGTTGAGTTTAGTATCAAGGAATTCTTAATGTTGTTAACTTCCGCTAAACTTGAAATTTACAGAAAAATTTGAGAAAAATGAAATAAATGTAAATATTCAGCAAAAATATAAATTCTTATGAATCAAAGCCTGGTGCCGCTGAGTTTACCTCAGCACCAGGGAATGGGGAAAAGCCTTCATAATATCTAAGGTAAAAACAGAAATCACGGATTACATGTAGTCCACATTTCCGTTCTTTCCTGTTTTGCAAGAAACTATTAAATATTAAGTTAATAACGTTTGGCTGTGCTAGAGTAAAGGCGCCTGGAGCGAATACAATTAATTTGTCTACTGTTGGACACGAACTTCTCTTAGAAATTAATGTAGGCCTCGTTAAGGTCGGTGTCAAAACTTATGTAGGTGTCTATTCAAGATCGTAAGCAGTTTTTTTTGGTTTAATTTTCTCGAATTGTTGGGAAATGGTCCATATTTTCATTTTAGGTAAGAATTGATATTCGGCTTTCAAAAATTTCTTTCTTCTTCCTTCTTCTTTCTAAAAGATCCATCGCGCACCTATCCCTCCGGTCTCAGGATTCTTATGAATCCCACCGTACTCTTTGGTTCGGATAATCATACCGTGTGCGGCATTATAAAGTGCTAGCCAAACAGTTGTTATCTGATTCTGCGGACGGCCTCACATTCACATAGAATATTATGGGAAGTCTCATCCTTTAATAGAATCTACATACATCGGTATCGGAGATACCTATGTATCCTTCTTAGGTGCAATAGTTTCTCCGATTTTTTCGGTGCCCATCGCGAGACCAACCTATAAATATGAATTCTTAATACGCCACAGAAAGGTTCAGGGCCTATCGCGGTCCTTCATCATAAGATGAAATTTATGATGATTTTTTAAACTTTTCGAGATAAAGGTAGTGGGCAAAGATGAATATATTCGTAAAAAGTAAGAAAATTATCAACAACAAAGTTTAAAAAGGGCGAAAAACCTTAAGTTTCATATTTCATAATATTGAGGAAATGTGGGTGCATTTATGAATTTATGTAGGGTATGCGTGGAAATTTTTATCCTGCGTCCATTGTGATTTATGAGTAACGAACGAAAACCCAGAAGATGGAGGTGGCCTTAGTTTAGGTTGCATTGTAGAGATATCCTTTGAACGCTTTCTCCCATTTTCAATGCCTCTCTGCACGCAAGAACTTTGAGCCTTTTTGTTAAATTCGAACGTGATGTCTTTATTTTTGCGGAAGAGCGCAGGATATCGCACAGATGGGCAGACGACAGATTGGCATGCCCGCCTGTCCGTCTATCTCTCTGTCCGTCAAGCTATCGATTTCAAATTTGACAGAAACATTGGAAGTTCTTGAACGCAGGTCGATCTTAACATGAGCCAAATCGGTCGAAGCATACGCGCACGGCTCCACCGAGAACTGAGGACGCCTCTGTTTTCCAAAAGGAACAAGAACATGGTCTTTTGGCCATTACTCATAAACTATAATAGATAAATGTGTAAATATTTGGATGCTTATTCTATGGGCGTTGCTATAGCACCTATACCAAATCGGAAAACGTTGACCACGCCTAGCCTATATTATAGTGTATCAAAATTTAATTTTTTTTCAATACCTTTGTAAGGCTTTAAAACACGATAAAATAGATAAATTCTTGGCCAGTGCAACTAAACATTTGTGTTTGTTTATTTGTTCCTGTATCCACCTGTTCGTCTGTCCATCTGTCTGGGTACGCATGTAGTGTTGTGGCAAACATTCTTCCTTTAACGAAAACTAAAACATGGCTTATAAATTTGCAAAGAATTTAGAAGTGACTTAAATTTTTCCAAGGACACGCCCGCAACGCTTATGCTTTTATTTCGGAAAAATCAACCGCGTCTGGTTCTTATTATAGAACATGAAAATGTAGTTCTTTTTCCTTTCTTTGCTTTTTTAGGATAACAGTGTGCAGTATAAAAGGTTCGGTTATGACCGAATATAATTTTCTTACTTATTTTTATGTGATTTTGGAAAAGATGACTTTATTGTTGGTGAACACAAGGTAATAATCGTTTCTTAAGAAACTATAAAATGTAAACGACTTCTGCTGCGCATTTCTCAAAGAATTGTTTTACAACTTTTCCTGCCACAAAGCCAATTTATCCGCATCGTTGTACAGGCGGTGGATATAAAAATTCGGAAAAAAAGCAAACAAAAGCTATCCCGTAAAGCCGTAATAAATAATGCAGTTGATCGTAGAAATTTAAAGGACAAATTTAATATTTCCTTGTACAAATGGTAGCAATTTGTCCCTGCCTTCACTATTAAAGCGCTTTACGATCTTCTTTATTATGCTTCATGTTTAATTCGACATAAAATCAATGATAATTTTGACATTTCTAAGGTAATGAATATGATTCTGTTAACCCTTTACGACGAATCGGAGATACCTGAATAGGTTTGGGAAATGTTCATGTGTGAAACAGCAATAAAAGGGTTTAGATTTCCTTTCTTTTTTTGCTTGTTTACAATTTCGCGTAACTGCTCTGAGCAGATAAATTTAGATCATCAGGATAGCTTTCAAATACAAATGCAATATGCGTGTGAAGGCCCTCTTATCTTCTCCCCCTGCACCAGTCTGCGCAACAATTGTGTCGTGCTAAGTGCTAACGTTTATGATATATAATAGCTTAAGGTTTACACCTGTGTTAACAGAGTTCTACAACGCTTAATCCATTTGATCAATAATTCCTGGGACGAAGTACGAAAAACAATTTTTATTTTTCCAAAAATCCTCTTCATTCTTCATCCTTAGTATCTCTTAAGTGTAATGCAATATGTCCAGTGCTTCTCTGACATTTTGACGTTTTTTTATTAACCGATTTGTACATGAATGACATGTACTTAAAAGGCGCCCCAGTTTCTCCAATAGCCTCACCATTTCATTCAATTTTTTTATAGGCAGCCAGGTATGAAGAGTACGGAGAAGAGGCTCACCAGTGCGAATTTCTTCAATTCGTACATTTTGCCGGTATAGTCATTGATTTGTGGTACGTTTTTTTGTTTGGCTATGGATATAAACGCTGCTTCACCATCTAGCTGATAATGTCGTTAAATTTCTTAGTAGGAGCCACGGCTTAAGAGCAAGCGACCAAATTGCGATAAAACAATTCATTTTCTGCAGCGGTCAAACTACCAACGTTTTCGAGACCGTGTGGCATAACTACACTACCAGTCCAACAATTGCATCAAATTGTCAAACAGTTAAAGATGTTGTTCGACTATTTCGGGTTTTCACAGGCTCAGGCCTCTTATTTGTGGTTTTTTATTTATTCACGAAAGCGAGCCCCATACCGTAGGGCAATTTTCTTTGAAAAATCATGAGTGCAACAATGAGAGTGAAAACCTTCTAATTTTCATTTGCTAAATTTTTTTTTAGATGCAATAGAGACCATTGAAAATTAAATAACATAAGAGAAAGGAAGGAAATGATATTCGAGTACTTTTGACACAAAAGTAGGAACGTGTCATTGTCATGTCAGTTCTACGTTGACATTTCAAATATGGTGCGAAATTTAAAATGACAGGGCCGTGACCTTTTAAGTTTTTATTTTTAAAATAAATTATAACAAAATAATTTATAATAATTTTGTCAGTCACTTTTCTTAAAAAATTCGGGTTGACCCGAATACAATTTCTTTCCTTTTTTTCTATTTTTATTGCTGGAAATTTTCCATTGTATGTAATGAATGAAATCTATTATCAAGAGAACGGCTGCGAATTTATAGCCCCTCTTGCCTAGTCTGTTCCACTCAAATAAAAAAGTAAATAAAATATAAAAAGTAAAATAAAAAAAAAATGCACACTTTAATCAATCAAACTTTACCTCTTTTGTCTTAGCAGCTGCAGACCGTAACCGCTGGGTACGACGTTTGATACGTTTGCGTGCAATTTTATAGATTTTCCAATATAATACTAATATTACTAGTAGTGGGACATAGAATGAGCAACATGTAGCAAAAATCTTTAAAAAATAGGGGAAAAAATAATGATATTTCATCAATTGGTTCAGTATCCTTTTTTTCATTATAAAATTAATATCAAATCAAAAGGAAATTTTACCTGATAGGCAACATCTTGCGAGACCATACATTTTTGTTTCTCAATTCGATCCATGTATTCGGGATCTTTCCAACCGAACTGTGGTGCCAGCGAGACGATCACAGCAAAAAACCATACAGTAAATATCATGCAGAATATGCGCCGTGGAGTTCGCAAATTGTGATAATCAATATTCGTGACGGTCCAATACCTAAGATATACATCTCAGGGTATTATATTAAATAATGCCAACTCAAACTCGATCGTCCTTCTAAAACGTCATTAAAAAGCAAGTCAGAACATTATAATCCTTCGATCCTTATACGCGGTGGTGTGCAAGAAATAGATCTACTTGGTCCATTTTTAGTAAGACTGATTTCTTTGCAAATTTACTATAATGAACCGATTCTCAACATGAAGCATTGAAAATGAGGTCTTTTTACCACATAAAGGCTGAGATTTCGTAGCAACAGTTACAGGAGAGGCGCTCCAAAAAAATTACGCCTACCGAACTAAATTTTTCATACCAACTTACAATGTCAAAATATGACTGTTCAGCGGCTTTTGCCGGAAATTTTTAAAAATTGCAATTTTTTTTTTCATATAATAATTTTTTAATACAAGGCATTATACGAGTAGTGGTCGAAAAAGTGGGCCTATCTGCAATTTTTTTTGTCAAAGCACATCAATGTAGCCAATTGCTTTAATATTAAATTGCGACATGTAGATTGAACATATATTTGCATGGCCACGCGGCCACAAACGGACAAACGCACATATCGAATCGTTTTCTCGATCGATCGAATGAGCCTAAGTTAAATCCTCCTAAGTGTAGAGCACAATTATGCGGCAAATTGAAAGAAAACTGACGTTGATAGGATTGCTATATTTGATTGCATCAATGAAGTGAATTTTGGCCGTTACAAATGAGTTAAATTCGTTCTCAATCTCTCTCCCATCTTACAGCGAAATATTTGGCTTAATGCAGTAAAGCAAATAAAAAGTCGAAAAAAATCCAAATTTTTTTCTTTTTTTTTATTACTGAATAGTTCAAGAATGCAGTGAAGTTGTTGCCAGAAATTTATGTGCACCATTAGTAAGAGACCTGTTGAGGTACTTTAAAATGTAGAAGGTGTGCAAAGATTTTTTTTTAGAAAAGTTTAAAAAGTTTCTCGCTACCTTACAAGAAAAACTTATTTAGTTCAAGATGTGCATAAATAGTCATACTTTGCTCGATAAAGAAAGAAGAGGAGTCCTTTTAAGTAGGTGTACTAATTTTTTTCATTCACAGAAACAGGCATTGTAAACTTTATACAATGTATTAATTTGGCTTGAGCTGGATGCTCAGGAGCATTAGAAAACCAATAGATGCGAACGGCAACTTCTTTAATACATAAGCTACGAAGACTTAGTATTCATTAGGTTTGTTTAGTGCTTTTCCTTTTAAGTGCTTGTATTAAAAATGCATTTTAAGTTGATCTAATGTCAGAGAACGATTAATTTCATTCTAATATTCGCTCTACTGCACTTCTATATATCGCATAAAAGCAACCGCCGTACATAATTCGTCTATGCCCTCTTATAAGATCTTTCTTTGAAGCATAATAACTGAGGTATATTTAATAACAATTAGTTGCAAACGTTATGCATGAGACGAACTTACGTAATTGTGCTTTTGTAAGTCTAAATATTTCGTAGAATACCCGTCATAACGGCTTCGAACCCTTTCGGATCAACTGCAGCACTTTCGCGCTTTATTGATTGCTCTCTATTAACTTTATTTAATTATTCTTGCTCTGCCACACCGCACTTCATTAACCTCTTTATATTTCTACACTCCCGGTCGCCAGCTTTACGCCTTACTATAAGCGAAATATCTTCCTTAGCATGAGATTTTGAGTCCATGTTGACGGTCTCTGGTTTGCATTACCATGCAAAAGACAACGGGAAAGACCCATACTGAAAACAATTCTTGCTTTTCGCCTTAAGGAATTTATCGTTGGTCTCACAAGTAACATTACTATCACATGAGATTACACTGCTACTCATAGCACTACACTTTTTGGGTTATCTTAGGGGCTTCATTGTTTGTGAAGATGATAAAGGGGTTTATCGATTCAAGCTTTGTTGAGTAAAATTAACTACCATGTCGCAGTTCGTCCTTCAAAAAACTATCAGTTAATAAAATTAAGCGAATATAGATTTAATTATGAATTATTATATATAAGCCACTTGGCGATTTTAGCAAAAGTTTAAACATTGTAAACAATCATTTCTCAGACATATGTACATCAAACTTGATTCATATTAAATTAATTTTGTTCAAGGCCCGTACTCTGACAATGCCTAAGCCTACACTAAACATTCCTAAACTAAAACACTTAATTAGAACCCTTTAGAAGACCTAAAAAAAATACTAAGCGCAAGCTATTTAGCGCTTATATACAGGCGGCTCAAACATTTGTCCCAGCCGAACCAAATTTTTGGTACTAACTTCTTACAATGACAAAATGCTTCTACTCAATTTCCTTTCAATTAAATTTCGAAAATTGAATTATTTTCCATATAACGGCTTTGCAAAATGAAGGGGAAGCTCGAAAAAGTGGACGGATGCGAACCATTTTCAATGCGTCAAAGCATGCCAGTGTACCAAGTTTCATCCAAACATCTCAAAAATTATTACCTATAGGTTTCTTTGTTTCTTTAATTGGAAAGCATTCAGCTTCAGCTTAGGTTCAGCCCAATTACATGACCTTGAGAATAAAAACTAAACTAGCTGCAATTAAGGAGAAGTCTTAAACTACGAAATTAACATATATGAATACGCAAAGAACAACTCGAAGTCCTCATCTGGATCCATCATTTTGTGAAGTACATCGGTTAAGATTGCACCACATGATACATTATTTTATAAGTTGGCGGAACGCATATCAATAACAATTCAAATTTTAGTTAAAAGATGACGTCGGCAATACAGAGTTCTTAAATAGAGCAAATGTAATGGAACCAACCCGATCTGATAGAAAGATTACGTAATTGACATCATTTCGATTTTTACAGAGAGGCCAAAGTAGGCTAAAAAGTTCATAGTTGAACGCGCGAATAAAATTTTTTATCGGACGGATGAGAAAATTAAAGTTAGTCATTATCATGAAGGCAATGTCTAGGACTAGCCTGTGTTTCTCGAATGACGACAAATATATACGTAGTACCCCTTTCTCACAAGGTGGTAAAGAAACCCGTGGATCGGAACATAAAACAAACAGGGACAGACATCAGACGTACGGATTATCAATCAACGCAAGTAAATTCGGAAAATGATTCTGTATCGACGGGTATAATAAAAGATCTCTTTGTCTTAAGCCCCTCTGAGTGATCCATACATCCGCACAAACTTAATGTACTTTGTATCACAAGTGGTGTGAGGTATTGTATAATGACGTTAAAAATATGCAGCCCTAGTAAGCGTTTTTTTTTAATTTTGCATTTAATGTTTAAAATCTCTTCGCCCCGTTGGAATGTTTGCACGCAAACACAAATGCAGAAATAAATTAATTTTTATATTACATTTGAAGAGAAAGTAAAAGCGTTAACATCTCATCTATATGTATAAGAGAGGATTAATTAAACGAAGATTCATTGGTGAACACGTTCACGTATACAAAGCTCTAACATTAACGTGACCCTTTTTAAAATTGAAGCAGATTTAAAATTAATGAAGAGCGGTAGTGTGACCTTTTTTCTATCATTAAAGAACCATCACAAAGAATCATTAGTAACGAGTAGTAATTGATAATACTATGGAACAGACATACCGTAAATGCGATTTAAACTAAAGCAAAAACTTTCCGTCTAGTATATGAAAATTATTACACATTAACACTTACCTATCTGCCGCTATAGCTACTAAATGCAATATGGATGCTGTACAGCAGAGAACATCGCATGAAGTCCAAATGTCGCACAATTCCGGTCCCAGTATCCAACCTTTGCTAATCTAAGTAATGAAAATATTTGTAGTATTTCTCATTCCAAAAAAGAAAATTAAAAATAAAATATCTAAACACTCGCACACACACATTGCCTTTAATAAATTTTAATTTATATAATAACAATAACTTTCAAGGTTCAAACACGCACACAAGGACAAATAAATTAATGAATGAGTCTCTTAGCTCTCAACTTCCAAAACTTTCCAAAACTCTGCATTCTACATTTAGACGACTTGTTTTTGTTTTATATGCGCACAGCAGATGTGTGCTATTTTATTATGTAGTAGTAAATCCTTTGCTTTACGGTTTATACACTCTATTCTCTTAACCTTCCCCAAAGTAAAAAGGTTTACTATTGTGCCCTACATACAGGGTATATTAACTTAGTGCGGTCGTAAGCAGCACGCATACGATTCAGAATCATAATCTGAATTGATATAATCATGTGCGCCTGTCCAGATGCCTGTCAATGTAAATTTGTGCTCAAGCTATAGGCCACAATTTTTGAGATATTCGGTGAAATTTAGCACAGTAAAGTGTTGTCACCCAAGAACGAACGCTATTGAAAATTGTTCGTATCGGTGCACTTTTTCGAAAAAAATTGCAATTTTCAAAATTTGTCAGCAAAAGTGGCTAAGTAGTAGTATTTGGGCATTCTAAATTGGTATGGAAACTTTGAATCAACTGGCGTTATTTTTGAACCATCCCATAAAGCGAAAATTAAAGTTCACACGACAAAAAGGTACAATTTTCATGGCTTCATGAAGAAAATTAAATGTACCAAGTTTGGACCACTTCTTCGAACACTCCCAATGATTCACGACGAAGTATATCACAATCGTAGTTTAACAGAAAAAAAATTAAGTGTGCCAAATTTGGAGCAATTCGGCCTATTTTTGTGTCCTAACCGAATAGCGATTTTCACGAAAATTGATCCATTGTGGAGCAGGAAAGTCTAAGTTTTAATATGTGGTGATCGAAATTGACCCATACCATTATAGTAATTTAATACAAAAGTGAACGCTCCAAAATTTAGACCATTTACCATCATCTTATTTTTGGATCCTGCCCTATGTGACGATTAAACTTGCATTATATTAGGTTTTGTGCCCTCTTCCCCATAAAAATATACACGGAAAATACTCCTTTCTATATAGAAACAATATGTAATTTTTTGTGTTCTATGATAAAAATTATGTTAGATAATGTAGTGTAGGGCATCTAAAGATCGGCATTGCCCGACTATAATGTTCTTACTTGTTTTGTTATTGAGTTTGTTGTATTTATTCCGAGCAACAACATAGACACGTCACTACCGGCAATACATTTCGTTCTGTGTGCTTCGCTCAATAACCCTGCTTCAAATTACAACTGATATCGGGGCTTTCTTTTATGAATACTCCTTCGGAATATGAAAATTCATACAAAATAACTATGATAAGAATTTATTTATTTTCTACTATAGCCAGTGACCGATCGTAATGCCAGAATGTACCCCTGAGGGTTTAAATATATTTAAACAGCTCGAAATCTCATTAGGCTCTCCGCTGATTCCTTATCTATACTCGTTAGTGTCTGAATTCAAAAAATTGTTTAGAAAATCGAAATTTAATACATAAGCCTTCATTCAGTTTAATTTTAAAATGCGGATCTAGTATAAGAACAAGCGTAATTCACTGAATCTACGCGCATATTGTATGATTGAGGGAAATGGGCGGATCTTTTTTGCTTTCAGTTGCCTAATTTTTGGTTCACGTGGTACGTTATGAAAAATTTGCAGACGAAAATGTAGAAAAGCTGTCAAGTATTATATCTTTTTAGTTTCAGTTTGTTTTACATAGTGGGCGTGGATGTAAGCAGGTCATAACCATTTTTTAAGTGTGGGTTTTTAATCGATCAAAATAATGTTTGGGCACAACTTCAGCTTCTTACCTCCAATTTTGCGATTGTGATGATTTCACAGATCAAAATAATTGCTTTTGACAGAAATAAGTAAATGCAAAACATCGGCAGTTGTAGGGTTAAGAAGTCGTTTTCACGCATTGACTAAATAATAAAACTATTTGGTATAAACATACACATAAATTGCGTGATGTATATACATGTATGTAAAAAATGTTTATATATGTAAACAAATATCAACTATTTATATATATTTATATGTTTGTGTGCGAATGTTATGCAAAGATATAATTGCACGCAACTCTGATTGCCTTGCTAGTTGTGCACCAAGTGGTTTCCGTGAAATGTGAGTGATGGTGGTGAGTGATGTGCTTTAAGATTCATACTGTGTCGACCGTAGTGCTTGATATTCGGTTGTGTGTTTTCATTTTTTCTTTTATTTTGTTTTGTTTTCGTTCATTTCATTCAGCGTTACATTAACGAAATGAAATTATTATTGTTGCACACTTACTTACCTCGTATACGGCACCCAATGGCATAACTAGACAAGCAACAAATAAGTCTGCTACTGCCAATGAGACGACCAGATAATTAGCAACATTTTGCAAGTTGCGCTCTAGTATTATGGCCGCAATTACAAAAACGTTTCCTAGTGTTATTGTTGTTGTTGTTGTTTTTGTTCATTGTTATACCCATTGTTGTTAAAGATGTATTTTCCGTTCATATTTGGATGCATTTGCAAAGTCCCAAGAGTGTGTTCAGTTTGTTAGTAGTGTTTGGTTGTTCGTACAAAATGTTATGTGTATATATGGAAGTATATATGTTTGTATGTTTATGTACGGGTTTGTATAATAGATTTTTGTCGTTCGTTTGTTCAATGGAGATATTGTTCACATAGAGACGAATCACCCCAGCAGTTAAGGTATTCAAATCAAGTCGTTAAAAGCGGTACAGTTGGTGTTGGTGGTAATTGCGGTTGTGGTTGTTTTAGAAAAGAAGCACAATAACATAATAAAGTAAGAACAATAACAAAAAATAAAAACGCAATGGTTAAAAGGTGTCATTTGTTTTTACCGCATTAGCAAAAACCCAAGCAGCCCGCCACAACACACAATCGCCGCGGATTTACATCGTTCGACGGTAGTCGTAACGGCAATTATTTGCGTTGTCCCCGTTGGTGATTTGGGTTTTAAGTTGACATTTAGAAATAACAATTGTCGACGTTTTTGTTTTTATCGTTAGTTATATTGTTATTATTGTTGTTATTGTTGTTATTATTATCATTTTCATTGAAAATAGAACCATTTGTCATTGTCATCGATCGCATGGAAAAATGGAAGGAGAAGAAAATAAGAATTTTGATAAAATATCATTTAAAATATTTTTGCTTTGCTATTTCTACTTTTAAACTCTGGCGGTTATTTGTTTATAACATTTGTGCCTTGTTCACATAGTTGTCGCAGTTAATTTATTGCCCGAAGGTAGTACACCCAGGTATAAAATATGAATGAACGACTTAATTAACTAAATGGTTCGTTCATTCAATTATTTAAAACTATTTTACAAAACTTATATGTCCATGACATCGACAAAAATTGTGTTCACCGGCGAGAAACGATTAATAACAGTCTTTATTTACAGAGATAAAAAAGCGCTTTCAAAATGAAAAGTATGCAAAATCCCATTCACAACAGATATACACACAAATAATGTTATAATAAATCCTCATTAAGACGAAACTTTACAATTATTGCATCCACTAGCAATGCAACGAACCATTTACGGTTAGTAAAATTTTGTCAAAATATACATGGGAACGCCTTCGCGGCAGCGTAAGGTTCTAACTTGGTTTATATATTTATATACTTACGTAAGAAATTCAGGCGGAATGTAATAAAAGTCGAATTCAGTAAAGTCGTGAAAACATATGTTAAGCTAGATGCTAAGACTTAACTTTTAAAACACACAAGATAAAGACCGAATAATAATAACAAAATATATGTAGAAAGCAAGGCAAGTGAGAGAAAAAAACACAACAAAGTAAGAAAGTTATACTCGGCCTGGGTCAGTCTGATATTGAGGTCATTGCGCATTCTACTGGCACACCGCTGCAAAGAGAAACCTAGCTCGAAAAGGGCAAAGGCATTATACGTCTAGTTTTTGCAATTAGCAGGAAACTACTTAGGACGGTATTTATAAGAAATTTGTTTGAAACGAGTACACCTTTCAAAATTCGTCTTGCTGTCATTTGCTTTCTCTTCGTATTTTCCTTACATTTTGCAAATGTGCATAAAACAAAAACTTATCTATTTGCTCTTTAAGAACACTTTCTTCCGTCATTTTTGTCATTTAATCGCCGACGCTAATGATTTCAAAAAATGAGAAAAATGAGAGAACAGTTTAATTCCTCCTTCCAGGATAGGAAAGCCCTGTGCATTAATAATTGCTTTCTTTGTGGTCAACATCTGCTTTGCGGGAATTCATTAAGATGCTTGTTATGTTTGTAACGTTTCATTTGTATCCTACATGGGGTAGATTAAAATACATCCTAATATCAGACGACAGCGTAAACATGGTTGAGTTTAATGAAATTATGAATTTTGGACTCCAAGCAAACGCCTTTCGCTTAAGTCTACAAGGCAACGGCGAAATTGCGTAAATTTGTAATAAAATGTTGATATAAAAAAAATCTTTTTAGTGTGGAGTTCCAAGATAAAACCAAAAGCGTATATAACTTCCCCCTTTTTCCTGACTTTAGTTTTAAATCTTTTCTTTCTTTTTATGTACACGTATTTTCTTTTTAAACCTCTTCAACAAAATAATAGCAATAACAATAAGAGCCCGCATGCCTTTGGAAGCTGCACGTTCTTGGAGAGCACTCAACTTAATTGTCGGCAGCTACTAATTCATAAAACGTTTTGTAAAAGAAAGTGCACTTAGGGACACAGAAGTGGGTTCACATATACACGGCTAAATATATACAGATATACATAAAGATAGGCAGTTATACAACTACTTATACATAAACGTTTATACGTTTACATACACGTATAATGTTTATAAATTAAATATACATATATATATATATCTAGATATATATATAATAAGCGATTGCATGTATCTTCGTCAGCCATATCTATTCTCTACGCTATCTAATAGTTTTCCCATTCAGTGTTACTTGGCTATTGAGTGGACACAGACGCTAACCGTGGAAAGTTCAAAATTGCGTTTTCGGCATTGATTGCTTTTGTTTTTTGATTTGAAGACATCTGCTGCCGACGTCCATCAAACACTTTTAGAAGCTTACGGCGACGCTGCTTCACCATATCCCAACTGTCGGTTTCGGGTTCAACAGTAATTTTGATGTCAATGACAAAGAAAAAAAGTTCGGAGACAATGAATGGCAACACTTATTAGACGAAAACCTAGCTAACGCTCTGAAAGAACTTTCAAACAACTTAGCAGCTGATGAATCAACTGTTTTTAGACATTTACATGCGATGGGAAAGATCTAAAAAGGAGGGAAATTGACTGCCACACGAATTGACTGAAAATTCCATTTCAAACAATTTCAACGTCTTGGTTTCATTGCCTGCTAGCCAAACAAAGAAGAGTTTACTTTGGCATGTTGTGATTGGAGATGAAAAGTGGGTCTAAAACGACAATCCCAAGGCCAAAAAGTTATGACTAAATACTCATGGCCATAAAGTTCTGCTGTGCATATAATGGCACTAGCATGGTGTGGTATATTACCAGCTGCTAAAACTGATTGAAACTGTTACTGCAAACATCTGCCAACGACAATTGAACAAATTGAACGATGTATTGTTGCGAAAAAGATGCACGACAACGCTTGGTCGCAAGTTACAAGAGTTGTCACGAATACGCTGTTGTAACTCGAATGAGAAGTTCTGCCGCATTCGCCGTATTCGCCATACGTAGCATCTTCTGACTACATCTTGTTCAGTCGATGCGGCATGCCTTGGTCGAAACGCGGTTTCGAAACGCGAAAGAAGGGCGAAAATGGGTCGATGATTGTATCGCTGCCAAACTAATATTGCTCCTTCGACACGGTGGCGCCGTGTGGCCTGAGAGATGGGAAAAAGTAGAAAATGGTGAAAAATATTTTGATTAATATACATGCAACAATTTTTCTCAATGAACGCTTCTTCCAAGTGAATAAATTATCAAAATACATGCAAGCACCTAATATATATATGCACACATATATAAGAACGAATTGAAACAATTTCCTATATATATATATATATATATATATATATATATATATTCTTCTGTACTGTCTTGCATTACAATTTTAATGTCGTACGTACGTACATAAAGCGAATTGTTTCAATTCATTCTTTCTGTTAAGCGCTCAAGCAGAAAATGATTATCTTCTGAGGGCATATTGACAAAAAGCTGATTAAAATTATGCTCTACGACCATGTGTGATTATTGGTAATCTTTAGAGAATTGTGCTAATTTATGCAAGCGTGATTTCTTACATTACTTACAAACTAAGCGTGTGGTGAAATGAAAAAATTCACGTTTCAAACAATAAAAAGGAAACTGGAATTAACTTTTACTTCTCTATGTTCATAAAATGTAATTTTATTGCTATTGTTTAGCTTGGCGTGGTGGTATTCAATCTTTTCGCAACACAATATTTTTATGGGCCGGTCTAGTCCGTAGACGCTCTTTCGCTTTTATTCTACTCGCCTGTATATAGTGTCAGTTATCGTCGTATTTACAGGTTTGCTTTCAAATATTTAGGAAAAAAGGTATACAATTATACGGTGCTCTTGAAACAATATGGCAGATGTGTAAGCAGCGAACATGAAGTGAGTGAGATAGAGAGGGGCATTAGTGTAAAGGAGGTGATATATGGTTGGTGGAAAAGAGGCACACAGAAAACGCCAGCAGCGGAAATAGAATGGCTGCATTAAAAACAGAGGAGAGGGAAAGAGATGGATGAAGATAGAAAGAGAGAGAGAGAGAGAGAGAGAGAGAGAGAGAGAGAGAGAGGTAGACAAAGTGACGCTGGGTTGTTATACAACTACCTGGCACCTAGGATAAGATATATATATATATATAGTAAATATAGAAATTTTGATATACACACTATACAGCAGAATCCGTGAATTTAAGACAGACACATTGCTAAATTCTTGATTCTGAGTCGGTTTACTCATACTTATAGTGTTGTCCGTGATCCCGTCTGGGCTATGTTGTTGAAAATTTTAAAGCATTAAGGGAATGATGGGCATGAGTCTCTTCTCAAATTCAATAATAGAAGAGGACACAATGTGCCACACAAAAAAAAAAAAACAAAAATAGAAAAAATTATAGCAGCTCTAGGCTGTTGAGCCTAGAGCCCGTAGCTGGCATCGATATAAAATTCGATTTATGAAAATTACCTCGGTGTTAGCCCCCTTTATACAAATAAACGAAAGGAAAAGCTTTACGATTTTTGCACTTAATATTCGACTGACGAGTGGCAGGCCTTAAAGCGAATTTAATTTTACATTTACTTTTCGATAAAGTTTTCTTTTCATTCTAATCTATACTGAGTTCCGACAGTCATCCTACACAAATACGTTTTCCTCTCACCAAAAAGCGTGACACGCACAGACGTCCATATCCGCCATATCTTTGTAATAAATGCGATGTTTATATAAAAAGTGTTTTTTTATAAACATTTTTTTCTTTCTTTTTTTTTTTTATAAACAAATCATTGTGTCAGGTGCTTTGTTAATTTACACTCGAGCTTTAGTTTTTTTTCTGTTACTATTGTTTGGTTTGTTTGTTTGCTTAGAGAAAAAACACAAAAAAAAAAGCGATGAAGTGTTTTATTGCGCTTTTACCCATTCACTTAGACGCAGAGTGTTGTTGTCGTTAAAGGTATATATAAATCAAGTGTTTTTATTGTTATATGTCGTTTTCAAATAGAAAGTGGTGTGGCGGGGGACTAAAAGCGGACGTAATTAAAACGATTATAAATAGTTTTCACGCTTTTCGTTCACAAATGCAAGAACACCTATACACATAGCCAGTCATATGAAAGGAATTAATCAAAGGCAAAAGGTAGGAGAAACCATTTAAACTGCAGGAACACAATTTTGAATATCGAACAGTTTGCCAATCGTTAAGGTGATGCGCGTGATCGGAAATTTTAAATCAATATTTGCTCCAGTATGTACAAGTTATTGATACAATGCCTTGCTTTTTACCGGGTTTATGGCAAATATGTGTAAAACATACTTGTTAAAAAGCTGAATAAAGCTGAATAATCGAAATGTTTAACATCGCTGTCGTTGATATTTCATCTCTTATCGGGTAGAATACGGATGTCCCGTTGTAACAACAGTAGTTTTAGTTGCAATTTCTTCCACGTTAACGTGCATGGCCTTAAATGCTGATTATTGACATCTATTTCTTCATATTGTGATATACACTGATTGATTAAACCTTAAAGGCAACAATGTCCAAGTTATCTATATCCAAAATTTCGCGAGAGATGAATGGATTAGATGGGCTTTGTAAAGAAGCGAATTTTAATATAGAGAATTTGTTTTTCTACATTTAGTAAAATATTGCTGTCGATCTATCAGATTTCAAATCTAGTCTATATACCATCAGTTTTCTATAAAAAACTTTACGTAATCTCTTTAGGCTTACTAAAGTCAGAAGATCACAGAAAAGTTAATCTAGTCCCTCTCCTTTCAATTATTGAAAACGCTGTACTTTGGTCAAAATATTTTCAGCATTTCAGTGGCGCATCCTTGCAAGAACGCATTAGAAATTTATGTTGTTTTGCCAAACATACGTACATTTTTTTGCTTTTTTACCTTTACTTACCAATTATGGTGATGAGTATCATTAAACCAAGAGCAATCGACATAGCGATTATCTTCAACAATACAATAACATCTTGCGGCAGCAGCAAGTCATTTTCTTCAGCGCCTATCTCTGTCATATCATCGGTTTCATTTCCACTGTAATTGCCTTTGTTAAATATGGGAAAGTTATCGCTTTTATTGCTACCATTGGCGATGGCTTCCTCCATATCCATAAATAGCAAACCATCGCTTATCAAATAATTGTACGTGGCCAAATTAACCATATCGAGTTCATCCAAATAGTCGCGAATTTCCGGCAAAGTCGTTGCAGTCACTGTACCACTTAGCGTCTTTGCGGATATGATGTTTATGTTTACTTCAGTCAACGCTTCTTTAAATGACATTTTTGTGTTTTTCCTTGGATGGAACAAATCGTTAGTTTTTGCTCTTGTTGTTGTTCTATTGTTGTTTTTTATTTCGAAGAGTAAGTATATGCACAAAAAGCGACTTCTGTTGCTGGTTCAGTTTGAGGTAAATGTTAATTAAGCTTCTAAAATAGGTTGTGTTGCAGTCTGTGCACAATAAGCGTTTTGTTCACAATTATCGTTGTCACTAAAATCTAAAAGATAAACAAGAAGCAAAAAAAAAAAAAATATTTAGAGAAGAAGCAAAGAGGAGAGAGAGAATGAAATTATCTGAACAAGTGTTACAAGTTCAAAGATAATTATTTCGAGATTTTCATTATTTAATAATCAGACGGAGTACTTTAATAGCATACTAGCAACGCGCGCTAAGCGCATTCTAAATAAAAGATAAGAAAGAAAACACTGCCATTACAAACAGCAGCAGTTCTTAGATGCTTCTAAACGCGATCGAGTTTTTATGCTTTCGTAGATAAGTGCAAATAAAACTTAAATATTCATAGAAAATACAAACAAAAGCTAGTTATTCCTTTTTTGTTAGATTCCTATCAAAAATGCTATGTTGAGTAGAAGATTTCGTACTTTATGTTGTCATTAAAAATTTACTAGTGAACGTAGAGAGCAGTGGGGTGCACTTGGGACAGCATACAATTTGGTATATGATTTGATATAACAAAGCATTTTTTGGGCTCCCTCTAGTTTGACCATCCCTAGAAAAAGTAAGTCTTTGAAACTGAGTCCAAGACATACAAAGTTACTGCGCTAAATTTGAACGAGGTGGATCTATTTTTCGTTCTTACGTGCTTTTGCCTGTATGTACGATGTAATTTTTGATATTATAAGTGAAAATTGCACTAGATGAAGTAGCATAGCTTGGTTAAAATATATTTTTTTGGTACAATAGGTCCCTTTAAGGGCGCTAATAAGCGGAATTAATTCTTGAGAGAATTCTTCGCTTGCTTTTAATTAGTGATCGATTGATAGACTGATTATCTATTGAATTCTTACTAGGTTCAAAGGTGACAAAGAAATTGCGATTTATTGATTTAAAGAAGAAAATATAAGTGAAAACAAACATGATGTCAACCATAATAGACTACAGAATATATGTAGATAAATGAATATGAGCTTATTTATGCATTATTAATAGTAACAAATGAGGAAAAATTAAATATCAAGGAGTATTTTGATTACATTTACCTATATTTGTTCATGGCTAAAAAAGGTTTAACAGTTAGTGCAATGTGACGCTTTTCACCTTATTAACGGTGGAAAGGGACAAATCAAGTAAGTGTTAGTGAGCACTGAACATTTCACACATAGGCCGAAACGGATTGAACAACTCATAATTGGTATGCAATTGTGGCGGCTGTAAGAGCAGGAAACATCTTGACATCCTATTCGCGATGTAAATGTGATAAGTTCTAATAAAGTCGGCGAATAGACATCACCTTTCATTAGCTTAAAGAGGAAGGTTACACCCAACATTTCACGCTTTGTTTCGAGGGTAGGTGAATCAATAAGCTGCAATCTATTATTATGCGGTGGAAGAGATAGGGCAGGATCCCATCCCAAACCTTCGCAAAACGAACATCGAGCGGTCCCGTTGAACAGACTCCCAGAGATCAACATGGCATCTATAACTCTAGAAAGCCAAACTATCGGCGAGCATTCAAGAGTTGGGCTAACTAAAGAACATGACAAATGGTATCTGGTTACCTTTGGCCTCTTCCCTTCACCCTTCACCCTTCACAATTTTTTGCAATTTGTTTTTTTGTACGCAAATATGATTTACATTTGATATTTGCTCTTGCTAAAAAGTTTGACGTCAATAAATAAATATGAAAATGAATAATTATCCCGTTATTCATAAGCAAAACTATATAAAGAACATTCCATTCACATTTTCTGTTCAGGTGAGTACTTTAAAATGCAGGCGATGTTTTCAAAGAGGTAATGTTCATGCCATTTGAAAATTTCAACGAAATATTCGTTTTGAAAAAGCTGCCAAACCGTGGTTCCATTCTAGGAAAAACTAAACTCTTGAAAAAAATAATTTTTATGTAACTTTAGATTTGCACTTTCATGTCTATAAAGCCGAATCGTGTAAAAAAAAAAAATTACATTTGAGCAAGTCCACGTCGCTCAATCATGGTATAATATTAAGCGACATATCTGATAATAAGAAAAATTTTAATAATTTTGATCGATTCAATGAAATCGTGTTAAAAAAGAAATTCCATTTAATATTTTACGCCCCAAGACTACGATACATGTTTCTACTGATATGAAAAACATTTAGTAAATTTGCAAAGTATTCACTTATTCTCAGGATGAGAAAGGAGTTTATTCGCATATTACGTGGATTTCCGTTTTGCTTTTTCTTATTATTAACAAGACTATGGAAATTTTTCATTCAATTATTTTTTGAAAGGTATGCAATATGCGATGAATAAACATCTATCTACCTTAACTTGTTAGTTATGAAAATCTCTCTCTAGTCGTGCACTGGAGAATAATAAATACTTACTTGCCTTCAAAGGAATAAATCAATATTGTATCCGGGATTACGTTTCAATATAAAAGTTTGAAATACTCATATGATTATGGAAAAAATTGCAGAAATACAAGGTGTAGCAGAACGAGCAGAGTTCAAGCTTGGAAAAGACTTATATAATTTTTTTTTTTTTTTTATTTCGAAATCTGAATTGTACAAAAAATAAGGTGGACTTAGTCTTAATAGTTACGAGGCCTTGAAAATAGAAGGAAGACCGCCCGGATAAACAGATGTTCATTAAAAGTAATAGAAAACGGATCTGATGAGGCCACACAGACTTGACTCGATAACATTAGAACATTAGAAGTGAAGTCATGCGAAGCCATATAAATTCTTTAATATTAGAGTATGTCTGATATTTGTTGCCTTGCGACACCCTTTATATTCATATACATGTACGTATACTTCTGATAACAATACCTGCTTGCATTCAAATAACGTTCATAGAGATGAAAAATTTTTCAAAGTCACATGATTTATGTGCAAAAGAAAAAACTTTGCTCCGAATGTCAACGCTTTAATATTATTGGAATGACGATATCAAGCAACGTCAGCATGGTTTCATCCAAGTATGCAGTGCAGAATAACATATAAATAAATATACAATGCAAACACATAAACATACCTCCACACACGCGCTTTCTTTTTCTTGATAAACACTTTCACACATGGCAGAGCCAATTTTACGAATACATATATATATGTATATAGAGATACACAAATATGTTGAGCCTTTGTATACTAAAAGCGCATACATGTGAAATGTTGCGAAAAAGTTTTAGTTGGCTTATCTCGCATCTTCGGTACCCATCACTTTTCTGCAAAATTTTCTTCATCTGAGTATTTTTCTGCGTGTTTTGCCAAAGGAACACCGAAGCAACCATAAAACTACATAAGCAGCGTAATAACTAGAAACTAGAAAATGTTTTACGCTTTGGGATTTGAAAAACGTTTATTAACAATTTTCGAAATTAAATTTACACTTTCCTCTGTACTTTCCTTTAAGTACTACATTTTCTCTGTTCTTGTAATTTTTTTCGTTTTCGCACCGCATGTGAAGCTTTGCAAAGGCTTGCAAGAATATAAGAAGCGTTCTGTTTATTCTCTCCATCCCATTCAGGTTTATGTTGGCGAAATGCCAGTTACTGTTCTTTTGGTTTACGTTCGAATTTAATGTAGCCTTGTTGTTACGTAAGAAAATTGGACAAAACCTACTAAGACTTTTCTTAGAGTTGCTTATAAGAATAGCAGAAATTTTCAGGAGAATTTCATTTACGGCGATGAAACTTCAATTTATTTTCTGTTTTAATTTAGTCTAAATTTGCTTTTAATCTCGTTGTGTGAACTTATATAGTTACGCGCTAAGATCTACAAAAACTTAAAGGGCTCATGGGAGTCATCTCAATAAAACAATAATAAATATATTTACTTTATATGCAGCTGAGTTAGTGGCTCACTGATCACAGTTCAAAAGAATGAAAATATCGTCGCCGTATGTAAAACAAATACATCGGTCTGTCTCTATTACTTCAGTTAAGTGATTAATGCAAAAAGGAATTGACGGACGGCCTTCCCTTTGGCCGATTGATAGAAAATGTCTGGTAAATTAATTAATACATGCAAAAATGGAAAAGGGATATGACGAATAAGTTTTCCCCTTTTACCTATTTTTACTTATTTTGAACACATGTCACGGATGCCTGCGGGTAATGGTGGTAATTGATCAACAGCACAGTGGAAGCCTTATGGCGGAAGCAGTCAGTTGATCAATTTGTGAGTCCTGACTGCTTGGGTGCGGCCCTTCGGGGAGTACTCGTGGTGGTTGTGGTTGGCGAGTTCCTAGCTAAAATGGAGCAATTGAGTGCAGCTAGGCCTCGCCATTCACCAGAGTGGGGTTTATTGTTCCATACACAATAAACTGTTCTGGACTCTGGTGCTGTTTAGGTCCCTATTCTGTGGGGATTGTCTAACTCGCCAGGGGGCGTAGTACGCTTAAAAGTGGCTTGGGCCGCCGTGGGGTTAAGCCTTTCAGGCAGGAACCCACGTTAAACCCTTGCCACAAATTCTGATTCCCGAAAAGATTAAAGAGGATAACAAGTAAAACTGAATTTTGAGGATTTAAAATTTATTTAGAACAAGAAACCAAAGGTTTTATGAAATCATCGCTTAAAAAGGGCGGGACTTTTTTACTTTTTAAAACACTCGATAATCGGTCATAGAATCAATGAATTTGAATTTTTTGAAAAAAAACTTCTTGTAACTACTAGAAAGTCTTCCCGATTAAAGTTTTGAGTAACGGCTTCAATGGGCAAATCGACTTTTTGCTCCACTTAAAGAAATCGAAGTGACATAAAGCTTTTTGGACATATTTTATGTATACTTAAGGAAAATGACAAAAATTGACCAGTAAGCTTCCTATACACCGGTTACGCGTAGTTTGATATTAGACAATAATGAAATAAATTAACAAATGGACACACATACATTCTATAAGAAATTATTACTCATAATGCGCATTTATAATCATGAGTAAATTCGACAAGAACGGATAGACGGATCATGACGTATTTATTTTTCATAGGACAAAGTTTTGCGTTTTCTCATTCACTGGTTAATAGGCTAATTCAGTGCTGCCACTCAGTTACCAGCATTGGCTGCACGAGTACAAAAGTTATTTAGAAAGAGGTAGAAAGACCACAGCTAAATGATAAACATATTTGCGCGATATCGAAATTCAAAGTAAAATCTACAAAAGGTATTCAGAATATGTGCGCTATAGTATTCGTTGGCATAAAGTTTATTTCGGTCAGGCAAAGAATAGTAAACGTGTGTATAAGCTAAATTTTGGTTTTATGGCAACTCTCCTCCACTGTAGAAAACAAAAGTTTGTGAGCTGACCAATTGTTATGAAAGTAACTGTTCGGGAACCGACGACCGTGAATATAGTGAACACCCAAAAAATGTAGTTAGAACAAAAACTTTGAAAAAAAGTGCCGGATATCATGTCCAACAAACAAAAAGCTTGGTTACGGGAAGTAGGCGACACTCTAAAGATATCAAAAGGCATTGTATGTACATGAAAACTCCGGTATTAGAAAACCCTTTGCTAAACAGGTACCGCATTCACTTATAACGAAGCACACTTGTAGCCTAATCGTACCGTTGGCAAAGTTGCATAAATTGAAATTGGAATTGCTATCTCAACCATCTAGAAATCGCAAAGAAATATTCCAGGGGAACCGATCAGTATCAGCTGACGGGCGCGCAAAGCAAACTGAAGAAAATTTTACATGTTATGTCAAATCGTCCTATAAAATACACGTCGTAACGTTCAACAAGCGTTCGACTGTTTGCAGCTGCCAAGACGTTTGCGTTAATGTTAAAGAATAAAGTCGAATTTTGTAAAATTTTTCTGTTTAAATATGATCAATCACTGCGGCTATGTTCCATACATTTAATGCGGTGACGGTCAGAAAGTAGCGAGGGAAGTAAAAGAGATAAGGAGTAGCCACAGCCTAGTGGGTGCTGCCAAAACGCAATGTTTCTCTCTTTGGGAATTATCTTCGAGAATTGTGGTCGGTGTATTAACTGCCGTATAAGCTATTAGTTGCCTAACAACACAAAAAAGGAATTAGAAATGACGGTACTGTTATTTTTAAGTTTTTTATGAAAAGTAAGTCATAATTTCGGACAAAGGAAATTTGTCAAATTTCCTTTATAATAGTAGTAGTACTGCAGTTTCCTACAGTTTGCAGTTTGTTTGCCGCTGATTGGAATAATCTAGATCCTATTTGAAAAAAGATCGATATGAGTAGTCAGACAGATATGATTTGATTTTAAATATACTTTATTTTTACTTCGAATTTTTACCTTCTGCATATTTCTTTGTACTTGAAACTCTAAATGGTCTGAAAAAAAGCGAAGTGTGCAAGTAATTTAGATCTAAGTTAGGTTAGGTGAATCATTGTCAAGTGATAAAAATTGAAATAAACTTTGAATTTTTCTCCTTCCCATATGTAAATATACATACGTTCGTATGTGTATATGTTGATAAACTATTGTGTCTATTCAAGCACAAGTTTAACGTACCTGTCAAAACGTATTCATTTCTTTGTACGCATTATGTGTAACTACCTACGTAAATGTGTATAAGCACATATACTGGCATTTATTTATATTACTTTTTTAATTAGCCCTGCTACAGGCACTGTTCTAACCGTGTTCATCTTTAATACAATAAAAAAAAAAACACAATTGTATTTTTTTTTTCAGGCATGTGCGAATGCTCTCGGCATTTTTATATATTCATTTTTTTGGCGAAAGAATTTCTAAATCGTATTTACAACAACAGCGAAAAACCAACACTTATATAATACCGTACTATACTCGTTTGCACAAAGAGATGAAAGACTATTTTTAAATATAATAACTGCTTGGAGGTTGTCAGTTTTCCATTTTAATGCAATTTTAGGTTTCATGTATGTGTCAACAACATATTGCAACGCTAAGTTCCTTTAGAGATGAATTTAAGACTTAAAGTCACTACAAAATGCTCAGCATAAAATGTTTCAGGTAAACTTTATTAGATCGAAATTGCGTGCATTACGTTAAGCTTAAGCAAATGTATTTCAAAGCCGTATGAATGCATAGCAACAACTGTGCGTATTCAATACATACATGAGTGATAATGAGGATAAGGTAAAGGCACGTTTCCTGCGAAATATATGAAAAATTAAAATTTTTTTTTAAATATCATCATGACTGGCAGTCAAAATCTATCTATTCCTTCCGCCTCTACAAGACAAAAAGTTAAGGCTTTATATTGAAAGCTTATAAAATTCAATCGAATATAATATTGCGTTAGTAAAGTAGAACGACCGCACAAATGTGTTTCTGAATAAAAAATGAATTCACATAATTCTGCGGAGAGTTTGAGCTGTAGTGGGTTCTACAAGGCTTGAATATATCATAAAAAAGCGACGGCATGGTATTCAACGTTAAGTTATTAATACCTCTTACTTGCTTGCACAAGTAAGCTGGATTACTGCGCATTGTACTGAAGGCTAACTGTGTCTGTAAGTATGTAAGTATGCAAAGAGAAAAAAATGAATAATACTGAACTAGCTGAGCGGAATATTTGTAAAAATATCAACAAGTCAGTAAGCCATCCTGGTAGATGAGTGTAGGCAGAATAACTGCTAAGTTAGAAAATGTTTTGCTATTACTAAATAAGCAGAATTACTGACTGACTTACTTAGCTTATGGAAAAAAAGCTTAAAATCTCTGCACCAGTACTTTCTCACATCCACCATCGAAGAATAAGGATTTATTAATTCTGTGAAATCCCTCAGAAGGACCCTTCCCCGTAAAGTGTATGCGTTCTTGATCAATTTCAAATTCTGAATCAATCCTGGTAAGCTTTTCCGTCGGTACGTCGGGTCCTTCGACTGTGATAAACATACTCTTTTTCGCAAGAATAACAGTATTGGCTTGTAACTTGGTGAAAATCTGTTGCACGCAGATTGTTATTGAAAATGCATCAAATTGGGCAAAGTGCAGAGTGCAATGCAAACTGAAAACAAAATGAAAATTATTTTTTTGGTCATTACTCATAAAGTAGAAGAGTAAGAATTGATATCTTCTATAAGCAATTCGGGATGTAAATGGCAACAATCGCCCGGGCAAACCCAGCGTTGAAGAGTATCGGACTTTGATATTCTTCGAGTTATTATACAGATCACTGAGGGGATGACTTTTTTCATACCGTATGCAACACCTGGAAGGAAGTTTTAGAGAACCTATATAATATATACATATTCTTGATCAGCGTTAAATTGTGAATTGAATAAGCCACGTCTGTCCGTCTACTGGTCTGCTTTATCGCAAAAATGAATATATGGACTTAAAACTGTGTAGAAACATTGAAAATAGGGCA
>NW_023998476.1:1517410-1536597 GCF_014805625.2 Glossina fuscipes
TACGCATGATTAAATATTCATCACATTTAATCCGCCCATCAGCAATTTATAACATATTTAATGGAAGTTTTATTATTAAGAAAATTTAATATTTTATTGAATATTAAATATTTATTAAATTTGTATTGTCGTCATACTTATTTGCATAAAGCAAAGAACACATGTACACAGATCTGCAGAAAAAAGAGAAGAACGTTTTTTATTTTATACACCATGCTGAGCGAATATTATGGCTGTGGCAGCACTTTAACGGTATTCTCGAAATTGTTATGCAAATAATTCGATCGCCTAATGCCTGTCTATCTGTTCCCTTGTCTTTGCACCTGTACTAATATGATTTGATTTATAGGAATTTCGAATTTTTTACCTTATGTGTTTTAAATATTTTATATTGCTGTCATAACACATGTCAAGAATGATTGTATTCACTCCAAAAATAGATTTCAGCTTAAAAACATTTTGCATGCATATTTTATTTTAATAAAAACTGTAAAAAACGAAAAAATAACGAGGCGGACGTATATAACGCAAAATAAATAAAAAAAATTTAATCAAACAATCACTAAAATAAATAAATCCAACCCTCCTTTCCGAAGACCCAAACGAAGGACTTTGTGATTTGCTGAATAACAGAAGAAGAAGAAGAAGCAGGTTTCAGCGCAATAACATACCCACAAGATTCAATTCTGATATAAAAATGTTACTACTTTTCTTGTTTAACTCGAGTGAACGCCCAAAAGGCCATAATGCGGTTAAAACTAATAGTAAAGCGTAACATCCTTGACGGTTAAGGCGATTAGGTGAGTACAGGAAAATTATCGCTACAAGAGAACAATTCTACAAGTAATTGATCGATTTGCACCGACTATTAAATGCAACATTGTGCAGTAACTTCTCAGCCTGATAACGCCGGAATTTATATTGAAATAACGCTTCATACAATCAACTAGACTGTGCCATCAACTCTCTTGTATTCATTAAACATTGCCTGTCCTTGTCCAACTGCTGACTTATTGCTTATCTTAACAACGCTGGCATTCCTTAAAATGTCATTTTAAATCAAAGATATTTTCCGAACAATAATTTTTGATATGAAAAGTTAATCTAATAAAAAATTAAAAAAGAATTTCTAAAGTATCCCTTAGCAAGCAAACAACGTTAGTGCAAAGTGCAAAAAATACATATAGCCCATGAAATTTGAAAGGTCAGCCTTTTTTTTGAACATGCTATGTATTTATATGCTTATGTTTTTATTTTCGACTGCGGCTGTCAACCATAACCTTTATTTAAGAAATAAACACATGAAGTTGTATTGAAACCAAAATCATTTATATTTTTATAAGAAATAAACGACGAGTGTCGTTATATACAACGAATTCAACAACTGCACATCACTTTTAATTGCTTCTCTACAGCAGAGACGTATAAAGAGAGGACTCTCCCGGCAGATTGAATGGAATTTCGAAACAATTTTGTTAAATATATCGGCCTCGAAATTTCATCTAAAAATGGTATCAAATGAAACGTGAATGAACAAGCATGCAATTAATACAATGAAGCCATCTTTATAACCTTCTGCAAAAGGCTTATTAAGGCATGTTAGGTGTTTTCACAACTCATACAAGGCTTAAAGTACGGCATGAGTAGTGGAGCCGAGATTTAATCTTGGAAATAAGACGTAATCTTTTAAATTTACCTTCGTATTAGGCGTAAAAGACCACTGAATAGAACTAACAGTTCCCAAGAAGTACTAAGAAGGATATTTATAAATAATAACAACTAAGAGTCTCGCAATGAAAGTGCAGCCAAATTTTGTAAAAAAAATGTCGAAATGCTATTCAGATTCTTTCAGTTTAATACTTCAAATATTTCATATCATAAAGGTTTTCATAATGCGAGAATTAAGAAGGAATGGAATGTAATATAAAGGAATAGAGAAGGACTCACATAATACAAGTATTCCCTTCACTAAGTTATCCGGCATTCAAATATTTTATGCATTATTTTCTATCAGTTTAATTAGCACATAATACTCGCTATCAAAAGAAGAACAAAAATTTTTTTTAAGATGGATAGAGTTCCCCTGCTGTTGCATGCAAACTATTTTTTTTTTTTTTGATATATTTTCAAACGATGATAAAGTAGAAAGAACAGTCGACACCCTAACAATGCGTGAATAATTATTTTCATAACAACTAAAATACTAATTTTTTGGACGAATGCGACAACTAGATCAATGTCAGATTAATAGAATGAACAGAATTGTACACTCAATTGGACATTGTAATATAATAACTGCGAAGGCATATAAGAGAGATAACACCGACATATATTCATGCGTAGGCATATTTTTCAGTTCAAGGAACATTAATAAAATTGATTAAATCCGTCACAGTTGAACTGCAAATATATATTCTCTTTTATTTATTTATTCGCGTTCGCAGTTTATACGTAGTAACGGTGAGAATAAATGCATTAACAATATGCACACATGCACAAGTAACAACAACGGTAATAAATTCGAAACCAAAAAATTGTTTGAAAACAAAATTTTTTTCTTTTGATGGCGATAAGATAGATGTGACAAACTTATATATTATGCCGACACTCTGACGTAGTGTTGGAGAACTACGCTTACCGTTGTATCTTTTTCACAGGGTCCAGCTTCATATGCTTTTTTTTCCAAAATTTCTAACAAATCGTGCAAATCCTTTTTCGTCTTTATTTGGATATATATGCCGTGCCGTGCGTTAGGTTGTACGATTTATGCTGTAGAGTATATTGAATTCGTGCGGATCAATGTGTCACTTCGCAAAAACCTCAGATAGGCTGATAGTATGTTTCAACATCATTTACTAATAAATGTGAGCATGTCTCTCTGTTTGATGTCCGTCCATGACATCTTATGTTTAACTTATAAATCGCAATCCTAGAGATATTTTAAGAAGATTTGACATAATGACATATTTTGCCCCAGAGACAAGAAGATTATTGAAAAAGGGGCAAGATCGAACCTTTACGTACTGCTCCATGATCACTCTTTATGCACTGCTCTATTTGAAAAAAAATGTTTGTATGGCGCGAAAACTTGCAATTTTTAATATTCCTCGACAGAAGTGAATAGAAAATTTCGCACACAAAATAGATGCAGAAAATTGCCTTAGAAGGAGCCACTTTGGAAACCCTCACACGTAAGCACATTTGTACAAAAATGGTTATAAGGATGTGTAATTTATACAGACGTCTCTCGACGTCTCTTCCCGCACTCCTTTCGTACGCACGCGGTTGACACACCTTGAGAGATTAATCGCAATTAAAAAAAAAAGGCCGAGGTTGTGACATTTCATTACGAAAATGGGTTCGAAAAGGAGTTTTGCCCAATAAATTTGTTCTCTTCCTTAAACTAAATAGGTCCATTTGACGGCACCGTCCCATATAAAGGCGTTTCAAAAATTAGTGTTTGCAAGATAACAAAGTCCAGTTCCTTGCATATAAAAATTAACTTTAAGAAATTTGGACCCAGTCCATGTAGGTTTTTGGATTATTTCCCTATATAAAAGTTGTCACGAAAGCGAAGCATTTACGTGGTACAGTTGTACGATTTTTAACATTTTTCTAACTAAAGATTTGAATTAAGCGATTGATTGCCAGTTTTATGCTAAAATACGAATTAATTAATTTTTGTAGTAAGTGAAGTCGCAAAAAATATCTATTAACTGTGGAGACGCGATGAGAATTTCGAATGACTTACCTTTTTATTTTTTCATTCTTTTTTAAGAAAGTGAGATAAAAGGTTTAGTTTTGGTCCAGTATTTGTTTTGATTTTCGTTTCACAGTTCGGTTTTGCTTTTAAACTTTGATGAATAAATTGACTTTACAAGAATAAAATTTTACGAGAATAAAGATTCTCTGTAATAAATGCCACATTTAATTTTTGCTAAGTGTACACACAGGATACTATTAGTAGCGTACATTAAGAGAGCAAAAAAAAAAAAACAAATATTTCTTGTTTATTTTTTGATTTCTATTTGTTTATAATTTTGGGTAAACTATCAATTCCTGTTCACTTTGTTCGCCTTATAATTATATGCTTAGTATTTACATATTTACAAACGCATTAACATAACTAAGAAATGTCAAGCACTAGGAGAATATGTGCGGCATGCACAATATCCCTGTAGGCTCGTACGGTGATGCTGTTAATGAAAGATACATATGTATATAGACATGTAGATGCATTTATGTTTTATTCTCTTAGTCTCGTTGCAACTTTCAATTAATTTTTTTAGATAGTGTTCACACAATTTACTAAACACGTGTTTATCTGTACTTAAATATATGTATATTTATATGCGTATATATATATATATATATATATATATATATACGTGTATATACGTATATATGTGTATGCATGTGTGTGTGTGTGTATTCGCATTCAGGTGCGAGCGTGTTTATGAGTGAGGTTTGCTTTTTGTTTGTTTTGTATACATATATATATATATATATGTATGTTTTCGATTTATTGAAACACACGCACATCGATACACACTCACTCACATTCGCACACACACACACACACACACACACACACACACTTTCAATGAAATACTTTTCACTAGTTATTCAGTCACGTACACTGCCGTCAAATTCATCTATTCACGTTTCGTTTTAATGATGAACTGCTCTTTGAAACAGTAAAATGTCAATTTTTATCAGCTGACTTTATTGTAAAATTGTTTTCTATGTAACGCGCATATGCAAACTTGTGTAGAGTTTGAAGATGTGCAAATTTTCATCGTCAACGAAAAAAAAGAGAAAGCTCAAGGATGACATATTCGAAATCTCCACCGGAAATTGTTTTACTCTTCTCTCAAACTCTTCTAGCACCAACTAAAAACTAAGAGAAATTATCTAAAAATCTTCAAAGAGTAATTCACTCTTTTTTTTTTACATAAGATGAACACTTGTATCTGTTGATTATTAAGAGATTCTTGAAAGTGTATATAGATGAGACCGTAGATTATCAAAAAAAAAAAAAAAAAAAAAAAAAAACAAAGCAGAGCATCTTTTCAAATTTACGAGTATAAAGGGAAGAAGAGAAGAAAGGAAAAAAAAAAATGACAACCGAAAAAAAACTAATGACATTCGGTGACGTGAAGGTGAGTTTATATGAATTTTCCTTAACACACTCAGTCCTTATTAAGCATAAGATTATTATTCTGAAATAATAAATGTAAAGGTTACGACACTTCAACATGGTAATGATGCTGGTGATGGCGATGAGGAAATGATTATGATGTCAATGATTATGACAATAATGCCATTGTTGAAGATAGCAAAGATGAGCACTAAAGTGTAGTTTGAATAAGGTTTTGCGTTTAAATTTAACGTAATAGAATTATTAACACACTAAATGAAATAAATTCTAAAGGATTTTTGCTTTCATTCTCTCATGGCAATAATGGTGCAAAGGATTTCGCTTATTTCGTGTTAAATTAGAAAGATTTAAAGGAAAGAAATTCATTTCAAGATTGTTACGATTTTCTTTGAACACCATTACGGTTTTTTTTTTTCGAAAGCAGTAAAGGTCCCATTGTTTTTTTTTTTTTATTTATCTTTCTTTTGTTTAGAAAGAGAAAAAATATGTAAAACTTTCGTAAATACATAAAATAATTTCTTTGTATTATAAAACTTATGAAAACTTAATGTAGGGAAATGACGGAAAAAGAGAAGAGGGAGCATATAATGTATTTTTTTTCGAGGAATAGAGGCGAGAGCGTGTGCAAAAATGCGGACGCAGTGTGAAAAGTTCAAACACACAAGTTGAGTCCCTTTGTCCCAATTTGTAAATATTGTTTCCTTCTTTCTTTCTTCTATGATAGAGGTCAGCAACCATCAAAGAAGAATTTATCTTTGAAGGGAGCGCAAAGGAAGAAAAGGACAATAAAGACTCTTTTCATATGAAAGCATTTTATACTAATTCGAAATCAGGTATCGGGGAGTTTATTTTCCACTTTCGGAAAACTCTTAATAACATTTGACCCCAAAAAATTTGCTATTTCCTCTACTTCTACTTCAATGAGCCTGTTGGACATTAAGGTCTGTTTTGCTATCGCCATTTCGCGCGATTTAATGCTGTTTACAATATTGTTTGGGAAATGCGGCGCGATAGCGGTACACGAGATGACTTCTGGTCTTTTGCCGTAAACATAAAAATGTCTTTGTTCAAAATTATTAATTTGTTTTTCGGCATGTGGCGACCATGATACAAGCGACGAGGATATGTTATCTACTTATAAGCATGAGTAACGAGTAGATAAACATCGCAACTACTAAGTCAGTGTTCGTGTGTTCAAACCCCAAGTGCGGAGGAGCTTACTCCGGCTATAGCTATAGTGAGTGCTCAGTCCGTAAAGGCATTTTACTTATATTAGGCATAACGATTAGATACACATCCACAAGGCTGTTCCCGTCAACAGTCTATATATTTCTTTTCTTCTTTCTTTCTGACCGTTACTGCAAGTCACGAATAGAGGACCATTGTTGGCCATGCTAAAAGCAAAATAAAAAATGCAACTCGTAGTGGAAACTGATAATAATGAACAGAACCGACATTTTTTGGTACTGCTTATGCGTTCCGTCAGATATCAGACAGACTAGCCAATCCCTTCCCAAATTCCGCATTAGGCGAAGTTTCGATGTTCGACATCTCCAATTAATTGGTAAATGCTTTGCTCCTTAAGAGCAGGTTGGTCCGTTATTACTTTATACGTACTTTTTAATGGCTTTGGGGATCATTTATTATCAAGCTTTATTTCAGTGTGTGTTATAAGTTCTCAATCTAACCTTTTTGTCTTCAGTTTCAAACGTGATTTGTATCCTTTAACTAAAAATATATAACAGCATGTTAATTCCATTTTCCCGTCCCAACTCTTGCAATCATAACCGTAGTTCAAGGCCGCAGGAAGCGAGGCAAGCGAAGAAGACGGATTTAAAAAGTTAAGAGCATATAAGTTGAAGAGCTGAACTTACAATCTTATGCCGATGCAATGTGTAGGTCAAAAAAATGCTCTTGCCTTAGGTTAGTAGGAAGCGTATTAAAAATTTTCACACTTGTTTGGTATTTTCCGACTGCAAATGAAAGCTTCGTTTTTCGGATTTTGAGAATAGCTTCCTTTTGGAAGAGGCATTAAAATCTTCTTTTTTTAAGAGTAAAATTTCTCCGCAAAATCTATCTGTAAAACTTATGCCTATCCCCGATAACTGGTGATATATTCGTCTAGTCAAAAATTTCGCAAGACCCATAGGAAGATTCATAAAATTATAATTCGTTTAATCCGTGATAACTTTTAAATTGATCTATGTATGCCGGTCTGTCCGTGCGTCTCACAGTCACCACGATTAAGGTGTCAGTTTCAAATGCAACGGGTATTTTTGAGCGCAAGCTGGTATAATAAATGAGATAAACCTGTCAACGCGCGTATAGTATGACATAAACTGAGAGCGGTTCTGTTTTCGAAAAACAAACAATTGGAACTTTTGCTTATTAGCAGTAAAGTACAGCAGATACAACGATGAAAATGTTTCTCTAGATGCCGTAGGTGATCTTGAATAATGCGTACGCAGAAGGCTGAAATTTTCCATATTTACTTCGCGAAACACTCTATTCTTTACGTGCAAAAATGGAAAAAATCGGCCATGCCCACAGAAACTTACAATTGATTGAGTTTTACTTTTTTCACTCTTTATTAAGCGATTAATATTTTCTTAATCATACCAGGGATATGGGTATCAAATGAAAAAACTTGGAGATTAGAATGCGAAAAACATAGCGGTTGGTATTCATTCATTTATTTATTTATTTATTTCTTTTGTAAACAAAATTGAGTTTAAGGCGTTTTCGCAAATGCCCACGGGAGCAAAATTTTACAAAACAGAAAATCGCATTTGCTAGTATGTGTTGTGCACATACGGGTGCTGTTATCCGTCTTTCTGTGGTTACAAATGGAAAAATAAAGTCTAAAGAAATTTATTTAGTGAATATGTTTATTATTTATTCATTTAATTCGCTCTTAAGTTCTGTGAAATTTATGATTTTTATTATTATTCTATACTTTTCTAAAAGATATTACTTCTGATTGCGGTGATTTCATTTGAAACCATCAATTTCGGTTCAGTCATAAGTCAAGGCAAATAGAATGGAAAATGTATCATTTGCTATTGCCTGCATTTCGCTTTACTTGTTTCATTCGCATTATCTTTCGCTTCGTAAATCCAATTTCGAATTAGAATTTCAAGCTCCAACATCGAGAATTAGATGTGATCATCATCAACACTGACCGCGATAGCTAACAAAGCATGCAATTCCTGTAGACTTTGTTTTATCGCAAAGTACGGTTTTTTTGATGACATTAGTTGCTAATATTGAATAGCTTCCAAGAAATCCAGAAGAGTTGCCTTTTTATACCCATCACTGGAGGATGAGGACACATTGATTTTATCAAAATATTTGCAACGCTAAGAACGAGTGTTCGTGCACTCATGGCACTTCATCGTATATACATATTCTTGGTTAGCATCAGATTTTAAATCGATATGTCTGGCTATCTCCGGACTGTCTGCGATAAGTATTTTTGTGGTGGCAAAAATGAAGCTATCGGCTTCAAATTGGGCAGTCAAATTGGCATCTTTTGCATGCAGATTGATATGGACACTTGTCCAAATCAATTAAAGGATTTCTCACAGTACGACATAACCTTAGAGCATCTCTAGTTTGAAAAATAAGACAACATTTTTTTGTTACTAATAAACCATATCAAATAGAACGGCAAAAATTTGTATTCATATCCTTTGAAAAAAATTGGTCACGCCTACTTAATGTTAGAGAATATTGAAATTTAATTTTTTGTCAAAATGTTTGCAGTATCCAGAAAGACGTTTTAGAGAAAGCGGATACGCTTTCCAATCCGTCTACCCGTGGGGCAGTTACTTTCTTTGATAAACGTACTCCTGATTACAAAAATTAAAACAATTTGGTAAAACAATTCGGAAGCCGCCGCACGCACTTTGATATTGAAATTGGGTCAAATGGGTAAAAAAAAGCACCCAAAGTATAATATAAAAATGGATAACATCTTGGTTTTCCGTTGTTTAGTCCATTACGTGTAAACTACAACAGACACATGACAAAAATTTCCTCGTATATCTTACAAGGATCGCCAACATCAGTCACGCGCATGTAGAAGGAAGAAAATTTAGCTTTTTCGCTTTAGTCTCTTGCAAGATAGGTACAGTCGCAGCTGCATATAATTTTCTTACTTGTTATTATCGTAGAAAATTGAAATTAAACGTGAATGAACACTGAGATCATATTTTAGGTTGAATAGTGTTATAATGTTATTGTATTTACTTGCTTATCCTAGTTCATGCTTTTTTAAAATTTTCCTTCCCCAGTTTCAACTGCTGATCTACCTCGACAAAATCACATTCTCTAAATCGTTCAATCGCCCAGTGTGTTAATAGAAACATTATAGTTTTCAAATTGAATTTGGAAATGTTTTATTTAAGCACCACGTAGTTTAACCTTCTACCTCCAACACATAATTAGCGCTGCTGCCCTAATGATGCTTAATTGGCCGTGTAGCTCGAATTTGAAATGCGTTACTTTGAAATTCTTTGATGATTCCGTGCAGACATTTCGAAGAAAACTGTCCACATTCTTAGACAAGTAAGGTTGTTGGCTGCTACCAGCAAACGATTACTGAAAGTTTTATGGCTTAGTCCATCAGCCGAATTATAATTCTGTTATAACATCTCTTGTACTTGATAATTATGCGAGTATATCTTGTAGTTTTGCGCGTTGGCTGGCCTATCGCTTTATATTTACAATAATGGTAACAAATAAAATGAGAGAAAAATTGAAAAATTAGGGAATTTAATTATACCTTATTATTATTAGTATTATTATTATTATTGCAATGTTAGACTAATGAAATAAATTCTTAGACTAAAAAATACATTGAGCACTGGTAACACAGGTTATCGGCTCTAGTTTATAAAAATTCATTAGATATTGAGCCTAGTAGTTTTGATAAAGTAATATATTGTATGGAGATTCTGCTATGCAGCTGATTGTAGAATGTCCTTAGGATTAGCGGCTCCAAATGCAATAATTCTAGTCAAGGAAAGGTTAAGGCAGTCACAGCGAATGTGTTTAGTAGTGAGAAAAATGTCCACAATTGCAGATTTGGGAGGAAGACCTCTTCAAGAGGCGAATCCTCTGAAATGTTTGGTATACTTTTTTAAAAATGTGATGAAGCAAAGAAAAATTTTTGTCCAACTTGGACACGCTTTTGCAAAATATGAATATTTTTGGGTAAAATAGGGGCATATAGCCTATGTCGGATACATATTAAATATTATGTTGCACTCACCTCGCTTCACTCAAACGTGTGCCAAACAATAATCTTGCGTCCAAAATGCACGAAATTTTAGTGATTACTTACCAACGCATACATAAACATGTTCACAGACGTTTGTGGACGAGTATTGCCATCTTCGTGGAAACTTCTTTAGGTCTTGCACTTATCTTAATTAATCGCTTGTTCGATTGTTTCAAGCATTTCTCACCCTAAAAGAGTCTGAACAAGATTGTGGCTGACCGTATATGATTTTAATTGATTGAATTATCTTGCAGGCAGCATCATCTTTTCTGTTTTGTAGGGAAGTGCATATACGTCTATGGTCACATGCTTGCCTATTCAACTGCGCACGGTAAACATATTACTGGTACTAGAATTCAGAGTGCAGAAGGTCAGAGGGCATTTCATAAAGCAGGTCAGTAGTGGGCAGTAAGTTATTTGAAAGAACTCTAACAAACGATTGAGCGAGAAATGAAATTGACAGTTCATGCTTTAAAACTAAAGCTACTTTGGGTGTGCATAAAATCAAGAAAATGCCTTAGAACACCTGTTGAGCTAAAAAAGTAAAGGAAAATTATGCATAGATTGTATAATGAAACCTTTTATTAAGTTTATTTTATTTATTTATAAAAAATTATTATTATTTTCCATCGAAATAGTTTCAAGAAATTTATGACTGTATTCGCAGCACAAGATAAATGCGTAACTGCTGCGTAACTTCGTTGCTTTTTAACTTATAATTTGAATTTTCATTATCATTGCAACAATTCAATATGTGTGTGCAGAGCACATGCAATGCGGTTATTGCCTCGGATATTTGGAATTTCCAATTTATTCATTTCGGACAGACAAAGTAGGTATGCGTGCTTATACATATTTATATACTGTAATTAGTAGGTATGCCGGTATGCACATTTCTGTATTCAAAAAAGTTAAAGAATTAGAAAAAAAAAAAAAAAAACCGTAACTTAACCATGAACGCACGTATATTTGCACATGAATGCACAGAAAATGAAAATTTCATAGAAACCTTTATAAACGAATAATGCCGTAAAAGCATGTTCATCATGCTCATGCAAGTAAATGCAAACTTTGGATAACTTTTCATACTCGTAAGCATGTACTTGAAAATATATGTATGTATGTATATATATATATATGTATATACATATATATATATGCACGTATAGATGGATTTTAGTGTGTTGCTTGCTTGTTGATGTTTAGAAATATTTTTTGTCTGGTCTTTTCTTGTTTTCGTTTTGCATATTTCGTAAACGAGTCATGAGACAAAACAAAATATGATGTTTAGTTGAAATTGTATTTGAGTTCTCTTTAAAATACATATAATTACGAGCTTTTTCTTATGTTTATTAGTCGCAAATGATTTAAAAAAAAAAAAAAAAAATTTGGAAATAGGCTAACGAAGGCAAAGCGCTTGTGTATACGTACGTATACGCGCCATATTACTTGCGAGATTTGTGGAAAATTGTTGAAAGCATTATTTGCATGATGAACATGAACATAAGTCGGCACAATGAAAGAACAGTGCACCAGACAAATAATATTATGCATCGCACTTAGAAAAGAAGACAAGAGTTATGTTAAATTTCTCATTTCATTCCATATTTTAACGATCTGGTAATGCACATGTATGAGTATATGATTAAATTCTTAAATTTTCTAATTGCTTTAATCGTGTCCGTTTGCATCGTCTTGTTGCATTCGTTGCATTCGTTTTTCCTAAAATGTATATGTGATTGGCTTGTTACATCCTCTATAGAACATGTCTAGTGTGCGTATGTATGTAATGTAATACCTAGAATGAGTTGAGATAACCCCGTCTTCTGCAACACATGAACCTCTGTGCATGTTCAATCTATACATCGCAATTTTTGAACTTGTTTCATGAAATTTGATACACCGACGTGACACCTTCTATGGCCACGAAGTTTAATTTGTACTATCTTATAATGAAAACAGATGAAAATCAAGTAAGAAAATTATGTTCGTTCGTGACTGAATCTTTTATACCCATCGCCGTTATCCTAAAAGAGACAACAAAGTAAAAGAATTAATTAATTATAATATGAAATGGGCGTGGTTGATTTTCTCAAAATAAAAGCGTTCGTCACATAAGCATGTTGGCGTTGTAGGCGTGCCTTTGAAAAAATTTAAGTCACTTCCAAATTCCTTGTGAATTTGTAGACGATATTTTAATTTTCGTTAACGTTAATGCTACATGCGCAGACAGATGGACGGACAGACGAACAGATGGATGGAGGAACAACCGAACAGACGCCTATGTTTAGGTGCATTCCAAATTTGAAATTGGGCAAGAATTTTCCTATTTGATCGGGTTTTAGGTATTGAAAAAAATTAAATTTTACTCCGCTATTAAGTGCCATTAGGCATATTAAAATTGAGCTTGTTAAATTTCAATCAAGTCTGTTGACATTTTGCGCATCCTCCAATATATGGTCTATCATGAAAAGTATGCCTCTACCTGAAATTAAAATATATGCTTGTAGGTGCGCTCTTCCACAACTGAATGAGTAACTTTATTAAGCGCAGTGGTGTAGGATACTTTGAAGTCGGCCATGGCCATCTACATTGTTATGCCCATCACAAAAGGGTAAGGAATATATTCGTTTTGTCGAAATGCTTGCAACGCCCCGAAAAGAGTTTCAAGTTGTATATATTTTTAATCAACATCAAATTCTGAATCGATTTGAGCATGTCCGTCCATCCATCTGTGTAATGTCTGTTATCAACATTCTCCAGTTTCAAAAAAAGAAGATACCGCCCAAAAATTTGGAAAAGACAAGCAGGTCAAAGAACACGCCTACAATGACCACACGTCTATCCAACTAAAATTGACCTCGCCTTTGCTTTTTGTGTCTTTTACTCGTTGCTGATAAAGTACAACAGATACACGATATAAATTTCCGCAAAATCCTTCTACAGGAATATCGAAATTCAGCCACACCCTCCGAATATTGTAGAGTACGCAAATTTATATTTTTCGTTTTTCTCAATCTTTGATAAGATAAGGATGAGGGGCATAAAAGATTCGGTCGCAACAGAATGTAATTTTCTCATGTGTTTTTACTTGTTCTTGCTTGTTTATATATAGATCAGTCAATCAGGCTCGGGACCGACACATAGATCTTGTCTTTAACAAATAAATTATTTTTACAACGCCTCATCGTTCAAACATTGCGACCCCAAAATGTCATGTTATTTCGATCATGCATTTTTGAATTTACGAGCAGTAGGTTTGCGGACACCACTTTTATTGTCTTAAAAAGAACGGAAAAATCTAGATTTCGTTTATTGATGAAATTTTGCTTTTTGATAGAAAAAAAAATGCAGTTGAAACTCACCATTCTTTGAAAACGCTACGTAGACTCTTTTTCGCCGAAAATAGCGATTTGTTGATTTTAAACGAGATCCTACCAACACAGATAATGCTGAATGCCGAAATGGGCGCACGAAAAAAGTGTTTAGACCGCACAACTAAAAGTGAAGAAATGAAGACCGATAACCGAAAAGCGAAGCTTCAAAACACAGCACAGTATCCTAAAGAAATGAAGAGGTGGTCTATGAACTTCTTGGATGAAAGTTTGGCAAGAGAAATCCGCGTTTATTTAAGGGAAAACGAGGAACGGTGAAATTTGGATTTCGAAATAGAAGGACATTGCGAAAGAAAAGGCTCCGATTAGTGCCCCTCCACCAACACAATGCACCGTCTCACAAATCGACGTTTGTAACGGCAAAAATATATGAATTGAAGTACGATTGGCCGTCCACCTAACATTTTCTCCAGCAACTAATACTTGTTGGTTAGCATTAAAATATTCGCTGTGCTATCCCCCTCGCAAGGTACATTAGACATTATTCTTCCATAGTAGCGCTGATTCCATTCGATGAATTATATTCTGTTCAGACGGAATTTAAATTTTTACTACGATATCCGTTGCTCTTTGCGGACAGGGTTGAAATTTTAACTAAACGGTAACGCAACTTAACTCAATGGAAGATGTATTGATGATGAAGAACACTTCCAATAAAATTCTTTTCTTCATTTTCCTCTCTTTTTCCGACAATACTAGTCCAATTTTATGAAGAAACATCCGCCACAAATGACCTCACATTCCTGACTATTGCTCTCTTCCGCTTTGCAAATAATTTTAGCACTTAGCACGCTTATGTTTATTGCCTTTTAAGAAAGCTTGTAGCACTTTATGTATGATGTTAAGAGTTCGCCTGGCCTGCACCTATTTATTATTCTTCTCAATCATTCAGCAGCACTTTCCTTCAAACTATCAAGAATAAGTAACGACGTTTTTCACGAAATATTCGAATCTCAATAAAACAGTCCGCTATTATACTTGTGTGTGACGTCTTATTCTCCAAAACAGTGGGGGTCTTCGCAACGTAGGAACTAAAAGACAATCTGTCCAGTTGAGCAGCCGAATGGATAACAATCGTGACCGCCCGCTTAGTGTGCGGTAACATTTACTTTGCCCTTAGCTACAGCGAATGCTCAGTCGGTGAAGGCCTAACACTTCGTGATTGGGTATACATCCACTTCCCTCACTTCTTTCTGATCGTCACTGTCTTACACATAAGTGACTGAGCGGTCGTATTAAAAAGCAACAAGTAAAAGCACTATAGTGGGTCAGGGCCTGTCATTAAACGCTTTACACCCCCGTTAAGGGTTAGTACGGATAGACGGACAGACACACTCGGCAATAGGAAATTAAATTAGCCTGTACCACAAGTGCTGTAGTGTATAGAAAGTAGTGGTAGCAGACAACCAGGGCTAGTTTCTCTGAACGTTTAAATATTTGCAAGAAAAATTACACTGTGTTAAGTTAATTAGTTGCAAACGCTTCTTCTAACGCTAATAAGCCATTGCACAATGAGCACTACACGTAACCCCAAAAAAAGTTTTTAACTTATAATAGATTCGTTTCATTTTCAAAAATGTCAAATTTCTAAAATGCAAAAAGTCATATATAATTCGTCTACACAAACTTCCTCTTCAACTGATTGCTAAAAATGAACATGAATTTCTAACTGACTAAATAATACCCAAAGCTTTGCATTTGCAACAATAAAAACAAAGTTCTTGTATATAAAACGATAAAGAAAAGTTTTTTTTATTGAAATCCCGGAATGTTTATGCATAGATACATGTACGCACACGCAAACATGCATGTTCATATACGTGTGCATATTGACACGTATCGAAAGTAGATCTATAAATATACTAGTTTGTAAAATGTGCATTGTGTAGAACGCAATATACTACTGTAGATAACTTTATTGTGAAGAAAGTTAAGTGTCATTTCGGTCAATAGATTACACTTGTGCAGTTCCTACTCATGTACAAGCAGCGTGTGCATTTTCATTCTTTCATCCAATAGTTGTGGTTCTTATGGCTTTCGGTTTTTACTATCGGGTGAGTTTGAAGAGCAAAAAAAAAAATAAATATATATATATATATATATATATATATATGTACATATATGTAGTGTGGGTGCCTGGTACATGTGAACATGTCCAAGTTTCGATTCAATATCAGTTCTTGATAATTTTCAAAAATTTCCCTTGCATGCTGTCATCAAATGTCAGTTGAAGTGTGTAATGTTTTATAAAAGGGAATCCCCTTTATGCATATGAAGTGGTATAATTCATGCAGTAAACGAAAGCAGTAAAAGTGCAATATACTGAAAAAGATCCAAACAAGTTTTAACTATGCATATACATATATAAATGATTGTTGGTTGTATTATGTACACGTATAAAATCTTATAGGATTTGCAATGTGTGTGTGCAATGTGATGTGATCTTTATTTGTCTTGGCATTTCAATAACATGATAAACGTCATTGAATAAAAGTACCTTAAAATATTTGTTTGCATCCATTAACGGTGAAAAGCGAATATTGAATACTGAGATGATTTAGCTATGGATCCTTTCATCATCTAACCACACAATTGTTCAACTATTAGTTGTTATTGTATCACGAAGTACGCTTCAGAGACAATCTAAGGAAAGTTCGGTTTAGTTAGTATAAAAAATATTGAGCCCACTCACAATATCAAGATATTTATATGCAGTCTATTCCTTCAATTCAAGTTTTTATACTTTCGATTATTCTTGATCATTTGAATATCCTGGATGCTTTTGCTTTTATTCGTTTCTATTCTATCCGACAGCTATTGCCTGTCTCTTTCTCTTTCCACGCTTCTTCCGAAATCACTTTGTCCACAGGAGAACGTCTGCTAAGTGGTTGGTCACACAAAAAACGTTTACGCTTGTAGGCCAAAAGTTTGACCAAATTGGCATACGTTGCAGTTAAGTGGTCGTTCTACTATATCCGTCACTTGAGTTTTAAGAGTCCACGCACTTTTGCTTTTGCTTCTTTATGTAAGCAGACAAATATTACTTAAAACAAGCCAAGTAAATTGTATTCGGCTCTCATCGAATCTTGTATGGCCATCACAATTTATTTACCTTGTCGCCTGTTTTCTGATCCATTTGGCCCATTTTCCTTATCGACCTGCGTGCAAGAATTTCGAATGCTTGTACACAATTTGAGAACCTATAGAATGTTTACTAAATGCATTACACTAAGGATATATATATACCTTATAGGACCTCTGAAGCGTTCTTATGGATCTTGCAAACATTGTGGGAAAATGAATATACCTCCGTCCGTTAGTGCTGATTATAAAAATCATGTACAGGGAACGTATCTGAAGGCTTCCTACTTCTTCCTTACGAAATGACATTGAATTGAGAGATTTGTACTGACCTACACCAATGTACGGCGGAAAATTTTAAGCAGATCTTTTTTTGGAAAATGCGGTGTATAATAAGTACGGTCCCGTAAAATTTTGAATACAATCAAATAGAGGACTAGGTAACAGAAATTTAGCGACAAGAGTATATTGTACTCTTTGAATAGTTTCTTTATAAAAACATTTATTAGAGTAATAGGAAATATTAAATTTTTTGATCTTTTTTAACCTCACTTTGAATTTTCTCTACGTATTCGCTATACTAAGTAAATTGAAGACCTTCCTTTTGCTTGTGTTCATATTCAATGCAGCTGGATGGGAATAATGCTATTTCTATTGTTTCGTAGACCATCTAATGTTTTGTCTTAGACAGCATAGGTATCTAAAATTCGTGCCTAAATCAATGAAGATTTTTCTTTCTAGTTTTGTTTCTTTTTTTTATTTTCTTGCAAATAATTTACGTGCAAACGTATGCATATCTGAATAGTATTTTGTTTGCCCTTTTTACAAGGATATGTTTTTTCTGCTTTTGTTATATCAGTTTCTACAATCAACGTTGTCCAAGCAGCGCAAAACAAACAAACAGCTTCAATACGATGCAAAAGGTTTAACATTTCCACTTTGACACTTAAGACATCGTCCTCTTAGTTTTTGTTTCGATTTCACTTTCCTTTTATTCCATTGTAAACAAACGATGTGACCACATATGTATGTGCGCATAGACAATGTGCGTTATATGTTACTTCAATTTGGTTTGATTGCTCTTCTGGTGGTCTTGTTATTCTTATTCCGGCGCATCGTAGATGTCAAAGCTCGACATTCTTAAAATGGACTATTATGGCTGCGTCCCTCTTTGCTTCTGCTTTCAGTTTGCTATCATCTTTTGATTACATAGAGTATTTTACGGCGTTTGTTCTTTTCATGAAATTTCTTTCTTCTTTTTTTTGTTTGCTTCCTCTTTCGCTTACACAAATACAACCATCAAGAAGGTATTTAATAATTTATGTAAGCAAATTCTCTGCAGTTATGTATGCAATGCAAGCTCTCAAAACTTTTTCGAGAAATGAAAACTATTTGAATAGCACACAAGCAGTAATAGAAATATCAAGAAGGCTTGGAACAAAAAGAACAACAAAAAGAATTAACTTTCAATTCTTTATTTTTTTTCTCCCTATTAAGAATGCAAGAAGGAGTCGTGGAGCGTAGAAAAATAATATAGTCACGAAGAATGTTACAAAGATGCCAAATGTATATCATTTTACGTTTATAACAACATGTGTATGTGTGTTGAATAAAATTCAGTAATAAAACATACACAAATAATAGATACCCCAGTTAATACATTTAGTCGGTTATTAGCTAAAACCCTTTCAACGAGTGTATGAACTTCGTAAATACTGTGAAAAAAACTTTACCCTTCTTTCAAAACGTCGACATATTGTTATTATTATTATTATTATTATTATAATTTTAGACTAATGAAATAATTTCTGTACTAAAAAAAGACATTGAGCACTAGCAACACAGGCTATCGGCTCTAATATAAATAAATGTACATTAGATAATGAGCTTAGTAGTATTAATAAAGTAATATATAGAATTGATATTCTGTTCTGAAGCTGATTGTAGAATGTCCAAAGGGTTAACCGTTCCAAATGCAATACTTTTGGCAAAGGAAAAGTTAAGGCAGTCGCAGAGAATTTGCTTTATAGTAAGAGTTTGTCCACAACTGCAGATTGTAGAGGAAGACTTCTTCAAGATCCATTGGTGAGTTGCAATTGTATGACCAAGGCGATTTCTCGAAAATGTTTGGATCTTGGTTTTCTCAACATTTGTTGGATATAAAGTTGGAGTGAACTGAGGGTTAATGGAAGAGTAGTGTTGACGATGGTATTGTAAACATCCTTCTGCAATTTTCTCTTTAACTTTTCTTCCAATGTATCTTTGA
>NW_023998476.1:1536697-1642659 GCF_014805625.2 Glossina fuscipes
CATCTGCAATTTTCTCTTTAACTTTTCTTCCAATGTATCTTTGAAGATCCTACTTTTCCATGACATCATCCATAATTAGAGGAGCAGAAGCAGCATACTTTGCCGCTCGATCAGCCTGCTCATTTCCTAATAAACCGATGTGACTTGGTACCTATAACATTTTCATTTTTCCGTCGGGTATAGTAATTATTAATTCCTTAATTTGGTGATGGTGCTCCATCTTGAAGTCGAAGGGTTCCGAATAGCTTGTAATACAGACAAACTGTCGGTAACAATGAGAGTATGGGCAAGGTTCACAGCGTGAAGGAGAGCTCTGGCTTCAGTTGTGAAAGTTGAAGTACTTTCGTGAAATATGTGATTGAGAAGAACCCGCCCTGTAGCATCTACCACGGCACAAGAAGGAGGCAAACCAGAAGATTTTGAGTCGTCTGTCAATAAAAGATTCCAACCAGTACTCTCCGAAATTTGTTCTTTCAGCTATTAGATTACTGGAGACGTAATTTGGCGTATCTTCTTTCTTGTGCATAGACAGCGAAATGTCAAAAGAGCAGTCTTTCAAAATCCATGGAGGTTTAACACCAAAAGAGCGGGAAATTTTTAAGGGAATGTTCAATTCCTTTGCGATGCACAAACAATGGTCAATTGCAGATGGTGACTTTGGAATTTTCTTCGCAATAATAATCTTTCTCACGTCATCACCGAGAATAGATTTGTTTGAATTAAGAAGCTTGGGGTCTATTTTAGCTTTTAAATCATACAGTCTATTTTCTAAAGTTGGGAGACCAGTTTCAATTGTAATATTATTTATGGGCGTCGTTCGAAAAGCATAACAACTTGCTCGGTTTAAGGATCTTGATATTAGATTTGCAGCTATTGCCATAAATTATCAAAGCATAGTCAATCTTGCTTAACACAAGCATGTTGGTAAGATAAGCAATAGAGTTAATCTGCGCATGGCTTCTCCAAGCAACGTACTGTATGAAATTCACCCTTGTTAAAATAGAATTTTTTAACCGAAGACAGTGAGCTTTCCAACGTTATTTGTTGGAAAACGTGAACCCGAGAATATGCAGCGTCTGCACGTTTAGTACTGGTAAGTCATTAATATGCATCAGTAGATTTCCTGCATCGCAAATCTGCTTTCGACAAATGTGCATTTTTTTAGATTTTTGTATGGAAATTTTAGCCCCTGACGAGTTTGCCCATGCGGAAAACTCTCGTCCAATACATTCGAGGATGTTGATTGCCTTCGTACCATCTTTTTCTTTTGTAAAAATGTATATATCGCCCTCATAGAAACAATGTTCCACTCTTGGTACATGACAAAAAATTTTGCTAATTTCGTTGAAGGCGATCTGGAAAAACGTGACAGTTAGAGGAAATCCTTGCGGTATGCCATTCATTAGCGGAAAGGAATCAGAGACATAATTGTTGATTCTAACTTTAAACCGCCGATGCGACATGAATGATTTGATGTATTTGAAGAATTTGGGTCCAACGTTCCATGAGTTGAAGAGTCTTAAAATAACATGACGACCAACTCTGTCAAATGCTTTTTCGACATCAATTGAGAGAATTGTTACGTGATTTCGTTCGGAAATTGCTTTGCTTGTAAAATAACCAATATGTAACAGCGCGTTGATGCAACCTGTACCCTACTTGAAACAAACTTGTTGCTTTCTTATCAGGTTCTTGGACTCAAGAAACCAAGATAATCTAGATGCCGTAATCTTCTCTAATACCTTCGAGAGGCAAGATAAAGGAGAGACTGGGCGATAATCTGAGGCGATGGACACATTTTTAGACTTTGGAATTGGAACAACTGCACCCAGTTTCCACATGTAGGGTATATGGCCAGTCAAAAATACCGTATTATATAGGTCCAGTAATTTCTTTTTACTTGAATTAGACAGCGCGCTGATCATTTGGTATGAGATGCGGTCTAGCTCAGGTGTGCTTCCTTCCAAATTGGAGAGACAACTTCAAAGTTCTAAGGTGTATTTGCAATTTTCCAGGAACATGGCACATTTATCAATATTATTTGAAACAGATATTGGAGTCCTTTTATTTTCGATGAAAGCACTGGTCATTTTTTTTTCGATGAAAGTTGCTGTCAGAGGAGTATTCGCACCGCAATTGTCCAAAGTAATTAGAAATCTCATCTGCGTCAGTTAAAGTTCCATTGGGAGTGCAGAAGGCAGAGATTTCGCTCAGATTTGAAGTCCCATTAAGTCTGCTGATTTTGTTCTAGACAACTTTCATTGATGTATTTCTGTGAATTCCTCTCGAAAAAAGTTCGAAACTAAGTAAGATTATTTGCATCGCTACGGCTTGCACGTTTGAGCTAAAATTTATGCGTTTGTGAGGTATATTCGATTTTATAAAAACACCAACTCCTTGTTTGGAATATGCATTTTGGTCAGCATTCGTGAAGTATCCAGTATACGATTTGGGTGGAATAAGATTAAAAGAGCTTCTACAATGGGTTTCTTGAAGCGATAAAAAGGTTGGTTTAAAATCACTTATGAATGTACGGAGTTCATTAAAATTATTAATAAGTAATGTTCCATTGTAGAATTTTAAAAACTTTATTTAATTGTAATGACCTGACATTTGAAGCGCAACGAATGGGCGCACGTCAATAATTTGAAATTGAAAGTTGATTAATGGATGAAAGAATAGATTTTGGGTGGGTATTGGGTTCATTGCAGCTTGTAATTTGTTGAATACAGTTGAGAGCTGGAGATCGTGGGGAATTTAGTTTATTAGATTTTAGCATATTTGTTGTTTTAATTTTTTCAATATTTGGTGTTGCTTTGGTTTTATCAATATTATCTTTGGCGAGTGATGGAACTGGTTTCGCAATATAGTTTTTGGTTAACAGGTTTTTCATTGGAAGGAGTTGGAGCTAAAGGCTTATTAGGCTCGATTTGCGAGGCAGCAGCGTAGGTATTACTTTTGCCAATTCCTTGGGTTACGAATGGATTTATTTCCCGGTATTTGCGTTGCGCTTCACCCATGCTACAGTAATTTTCTGTTTTGATTTTTAGTATTTCACGCATCTGTACAAAACGTTGGCATTGTTTGTCTGACCCTAAGTGTTGATCATTGCAATTTATGCAGAAACTACGGGTACAGCTTTCAGCATGTGGAAGAAGACCATGTTAGCACAAGATGGAGCACTGGTGCACCTTTTTACCGTATGACCCAGGCGTTGGCAGTTTTTGCACCTCATAGGATTTGGAATGTATAGTTCTACTTTACATTTATACCACGCCACATCAACTGTTCGCGGTAATCGATAGCGATCAAAAGTTAAAATCATCTTTCCTGTAGGAGGGCGAGTTTTTCCGTCATCATTGAGTTTGGTGAATTTTTATACTTCAGTCACTCCTTGATTACCCATTTCGCGAACAATTTCATCTTCCGGCACATGCTTTAAGCACGGGGCATAAATTACGCCTCTAACCGAGTTAAGCTTTTCGTGCAGTTTAGCGGAAATAGCACATGGATTTCGATTTTACGAGCTTTTTGGTTGCGCGCGGGTTCCCAGCGAGGACCAGTAAACTCCCATCGCGGAGAATCGAGATAGAGTCAATGTGTGTTGCAATGCTATCTAGGGCTTCTTTTATAGCAAAAGGGCTAATTTGGGAAATTGTTTCTCTAGCATCGCTTGGGGGAATAATAATATATTTTTTGTCAATAGGAGTGATGTCACTGATTGGCTACACCGGAAAGTCGGAATTTTTAATTTTTTTTCTTTGGGGGGATGTGTCAGCTAATAGATGAAATCTATTCGAATTTTTATCGGGCGGCCCCGCGGCCATTATGTTTTATGGTTGTCTATTATTTAGTTATTTGTGAAATAACCACTCACTTGAAAAGGTTTGGGAAACTACTGAGGATAATGTCAAATGTTTTCAATTTTCTTTTTTTTTTTCTTTTTTTTTTTGTATTTAAAGGAAACACATACGGTTTTTGCGATGATCAGTTTTAGCAATAAACACATAAAAAGTTCAATATATTTTAATAAATTTGAACACTTTTGAAAACGTATAAAGCAATAAAGAAATAAAATAAAAGAAGAAATTGCATCATTTTTTTGCACAAAGAGGAAAGTATGACCACAACGCCTGCCAACGTCGACATAAAAGCTAAGCTTCAAGCTTATTTATTTATTTATTTATTTATTTATTTATTCTACTTATACTAGAAACTTAACTAAACAAATAACAGTCGAGATCAATTGGCTCTTAATGCAAAACTTATATTAATTAATAATAAAATTTAGTATAAGTATAAGAAAACAAATAAGAACAAAAAATAAAAAATAAAAAGAAAAAAAAGCATGTACACTATCAGCATAGGGACACACTTACAACCGGTACAGGACCAAATTGCAAATGAACCCCTAAACTATCGCAAACATGCATAAGCCTGGCAACCGATAATAAATTGACAATAATTCACTTTCGAAACGTAACGACTTTTTAAGGATAATAGCTAGTTTAAATACGACATAGGTAAATCGCGCGTATTAAGCAATGTTGCTTTAATGAACTTTAAAGAGTCCGATATGGGAAGTGGCCGGAAAAGTATTCCGGTGCGAACTGCATTGAGTGCCGTTCGTCCTTGGGTCAATAGTCGTTAGTGAATCAAATTTCAAACATAAAAATGTTAAATGGACGCACGTTCAAACGGACAGACAGGCTTAGATCGATTCAGAAATTGATTTTTTTTTTTTTTAATTTTCGTCTATCTTTTATCTTAAGTGACGTCGAAGATAAGCACAAATGAATAAAATAATAATCTTGCTTGGCTTGTTTGCCTCAAGCTTTTTATTTGCTAATTCACGTTGACGAATATCCGAACTTCTGCAAAGTTAGCAAAGAAAACTTTCGATTTTCTCTACAAATATTTGGTAAAATTTTCATTTCATTCTCAAAGGGTAATATTGCCTTGATTTAACTAAATATTAAATCGTTTTCCTTACATAAAAAACCACAAGTTTTTCACTTTATGTAAGAAAGAAATGAAGATAAGACGTCATTCATGTGGTGATCCTTTTCTCGCTTGTCTTCCTTATGCACCTTAAAGCTGCAGGTTGTAAAACCAAAACTTCAATTTTTTTTTTTAAACAAACAAATCATTATAGACGGGCAATGCCATATGTTGCATACCCTACATCTTTTTACCTAATCCAAAATTTCATTTATTTTCGTAATGATATACCATTACGAAAATAAATTTTTGTCCAAGGGAACGTATATTTTTTATGGTAGCTCTTACACGGACTAGGCCACAAAATGTGGACTGATGGAGCCGAAATATATCAAAATTAATCTTCTTGTCAAAGACCTTATTTTATCATCTGTTTACTTATACAGTACTAAACATTAGACTTTGTTGCCCTATGAAGAATTTCCATTAGGAGGGCATCCAAATGATAAAACTATACTTATTCAAAATCCTCATTACGTCAAATTGCAATTGTGAACCATTTCCCATCACGAAATGTTAAAAGTTACACCTTTTTGGTTTTACGGAGGCTTATTCCTACTATGAACTCGTTTACAGAGTGAGGTACAACAAATAGACGTGCATGATCCAAATTTGACTCGTTTGATTTTTATGTCAGAATACGATTACGAACCACATCCTACTGTGAAATACAAAAAATTAACACTTCTTACCCTGTAAACGTTTACTTTTCGTTGGCATGGGTATAGAGGAGGGGGGTTTAAAATATCAGTCAAACTTTTCATTTCAATTTAGTACGCCGAAATACTACTGCCCAGCGATTTTTGTGAAGAAGTTCTGAAAATTGCTAGTGTTGTTTCAGTAGTTGGACAACTACTGTTTGAACGTAGGACGTTATAAAGAGAGTGAAAATGGTCCATTTTTAACATAGTTCGTCGTTAGATTAACAAGTGCTAATTTAAAACTTGCGACTCGTGAGTTAAACACAAAAATTCATGACCAGCCATCGTACGTACAGACGGACTCACAAGCTGAAATCGATTCAAAAAATGATCCTAATAAAGTGTAGGCTTTCGTTAAGTCCTTTAGGATGTTAGGTACATCCGCAAAAATGGTACTATCTGTACTCTTTGTGTCATGCAAAACTAATCCCAGCAGAAAGACTAATGACGTTTATGATGGTTGTCACAATGGAGAAAAAAGATTTTTGTTACATACGGTATATCCGCGCAATTTAACTTGAATACACATATATTTTGCACACTGTGTATACATTTATAACTTTAGGAGTAACATCATTGTACATATCCCATAGAATCATATTAAACTCACAATTACTTTTAAATAACAAGGCTTTCATCAAAGATTACTGGCGTTTTATTGCCATTTGTGATTTCCAATACATCCGACAGTCACTACTAGAAAAGTGTAAGCTGTTACCAAAACTTAACTTTACACACTTTTCTAAGTAATTTACTTTTTCAATATAAGTCAAGAAAAGTTCTCAACCAAAACCATAAAGATGTACAGGTATATTAAATTGCATGCCAATGTGCATGCAATCCTTTAACCGAAAGCCGCAAATTAAATCTCTATAAAAATTTTTATATACTTTTGCATTTTTCTCTTTGCTTTACATCTATATGCAAAAACTTATATATTGCATTGCTCTCAATATTCTTTTCTGATTACAAATAACAAGTATATATATATAAGAGTGTAATCAAATTCTTTTTGTATAAAGAAACACTTACGGAGAAATTTCATTTAATTTTTGGTTTTGAAATGAATATACTGATCGTAATGCAGTACCGTGTAAAGCAGCAAACGGTAAAGGTATATAGGCATACCGTCATTCAAGCTAATTCAAGGTAAATAATAGTGAAATTGCTTCTCACCACAATCGCAAAGAGAGTGGGAGTTCTATGTAGTATTATTTCTTTGCTTTTGCCTCAGTTTTTTTTTTCTCGGAAATATCGATTTTCTTCGTTAAATAAGTAAAACCCAAAGCATAAATTTGCATTAATTTAATTTTTTCGTCAGCTTTTCAAATTTTCGTTTCTTTCGCAAAAGAGCATAGTTGTTAACGACATGAATGATCTTTTAGGTGCAATTTTTATATATAAAGTTTGTTATTCCCTACGAGTTTTCCTCTTTCATATATACAGATAACATATTGCTACGGGAATACCAAATCCAGTCCATTCCGGCTAATTAATTTTCCCAAATAATAAATTCCCTAGAAAGGGATAAGCCAAGTGCACATTCGCGGCACGTCATGCAGCTGCCGATCGAGGAAAACGATTAGCGGAAAAGCAGGCAGGAAAAAGCCAAGTGCGCATCCGCGACGCGTCATTCAGCTGCCGACCGAGGAAAACGATTAGCGAAAAGCAGGTTAACGGATTAAAAATGAAGCCATCAACTTTGGTAATAGTAATATGCTTGTGACAATGTATATAAGTAGATTATTTTCGGAAGGTAGAGTCAGTCGGACAGGCGCATTTGAGTCGAAAAGGGATATTAGAGTAGAGAAATCGAGAGTATTGCCAAAGTAATATGTATATAGTTCTACCCTTAAACAAATTGGTTGTAGATAAAAGCGTATTGTGGTGCAAGGGTGTTCCTCTAGCGATGTGAACAGTATCCGAGAAAAGTGAATTTCGTAACAATATATAAATGTTTCCGTACTTCCAAAAAATGGTTCTATTTGTTAATCGCACCTCAGACGTATACATAACGGTTATTGCAGTTTTGGCCTAGGCTTTGAGAAAGTGGCGCCTTTATCCGGGAATCAAATCGCGTAATATTCGTCCTTTTGCGTGATAATAAATTTAAAGAAAACGTACCCTTCTTTTGACTTTTAAATTGCGAGATATTTTATACCTAAACATTCAGTCATGTAAGTTTCTTATATTTCTGAAGCAAAAATTATTGCTTTGGCGAACACTTTTTGTATCACTTGAAATTTTAAAGTCACAAACCGCAAGATACCTTATATTTTTCTTTAAAAGTTTCCTTTTTTCATACAAAACAATTTTTGTTGTTTTTTTTGTTTCAGTTATTATAAGGTATCTGCCTTATAATTATACATTGCATTACCTGTGGTACTTGTAGCGTTAAGTTTGCCTGCATGTACATGACAACACTCAGAAGGACTTAATATGAAGCCATCATTTATATCGACCGATTCAAAATCAGCTTGAATTTAAGCTTTTCCGTCCGTCTGCCTGTTTTTTGTGTTCAACCAAAAGGATAGCAATTTTCGATATATTGGTACGAAATATGATAGACTGAGACTGTTTATTCCACGGACAAACGCTAATGAAAATTAATCGGATCGGACTACTTTTTCAATATCTTCCCATATAATGCCTTATTTTGAAAAGTCCTTATAGATATAACTTTAGGATAGAATAGGATGTTTAGTGGCCTTCCCTGACTACAATGTTCTTATTGGTTTTTATACACATCACCGAAGAATGTGAGAGACTGAACAAAGAATATATATATATATATATATATATTCGTAGACAGCATCAAATTCACACTCCGATTTAAATATTTCTGTCTATTTAGCTGTCCATCCATCCGTCTGTGTAATGTCTGCTCTAAACATAACTCTGGCCGCAAAAATGAGGTTATGGACTTCAAATTTGGCAAAAACTTTGGAGTTTTTTTGCACGCAGGTTGGTGTTAAAAATGAGCCAAATCGGTCGAAGGACACGTCTATAGTATTGCGTAAATGAAACACCCCTCTGTTTTTCAAAAGGTATAGGGAATTGATTTTTATTCATACAGTACTGCAGATAACTCTACAAAAATTTAAATGTATGGACGATCCCTATACAAAAATAGGTAAAGTTGATCACGATACCCAATAATAATATTATGGTGCATCAATATTCAACTTTTTTCTCATACCCTTTATAACGTACAGAAGCAAACTTCAAAAACCCCATAAAGAATATAAATTCTTGGCCAGTTTCAAATTCGTCCGCTCACCTGCCTATCTATCTGTCCGCGCAAACATGTGGCAAACGTTCTCACATACGCAAAAGTAAACTTGAAAGATTATTTGAAACGGACCCATAGCTTTGAACGAGCACGTTTGCAACAGAATACACGCCATACAAGATTGTAAACACTTCCGCCTTCTGTGTTTTTGCTTGTAATACGTAAAGTACAACACTTACACTTATAAATTTCCACTTTTATAGAGTACGAAGACTTGATTCTCTTCCTTTTTTCTAGGATCGCAGTGATGGATATAAAAGATTTGGTCACGACCGAATGCAATTTTCTTATTTGCTTCTTTTTGTTTTCTATCATATCCCTTGTTCCATATGTTTGAATACAAAAGCTAAGAAATTTGGCTAAAATAGATGCTGTTAACACAAAAAAGCTTCATCGACTCCAATAAAAGGTAAATTGTTTAAATGCTTCCTCTTCAAATGCGGGTTTCATCCTTAAGGATATCGGTTGACCTTAACATGAAAAGTATGCTTATATTGTCATATCTTTCATTTAACGTTTGATTAGCCTTAATGTAATACGTTTTAATTGTGTTTATTTCATATCGCAAAAGTTATGCTAAATAAATTATGCAGACCTTTTGATATTAAGTGTGCAAAATAGTTCGGTAATTATTGAAATGCATTTGATTCCTTTGCCCCCAATTAATTTCAAAAGTAAATTGATAAACACATTGCTGATATATACATTGAAATAATTTATGGTAAAGTAGTAGACTATACCACACGCAAAGCTGAGCCCAGCTATTAGTATGTATATTAAAAAAAAATAATAATAATGTAATTTTCTTTAAAGCGGAATTTAAATATCCAACGATTAAAACACTCCATGTGGATGGATATCATGCAGAAACTGGCCTTACCTTCCCTTTTTTGATAATTCGCTTCTGTTTTGAAGAGGAAACAGTTTAAGTGGATTAGTTTTTGTTGGTAGCGCTTGACACTAATCATTTTACCTTATAAAACCCCTATAAAACGGCACTCTTCTGATCCCGCCGAACATAGAATCTCTCAGGCAATGTGAATGGTACGGCTGGATCTGTCCATGAGTTTTTACGCTTGCGTTTCTCAAAATAGATGCGCTCTTCACCCCCAGTTGGGATACGATGCCGGAAAACATTCTTAGTGGTCTTTCGAAAAAAGATAATCTGTTGCTGTTGCACAAAACTGGGCGTTTCCGTTGTTACCAAAAATAATTTTACGACTGCTTATTGCTGCCAGATGTTCAAGCTATAAAAAATACATACGGCCATTGAGGCCATTTATGGGCAAATTTCGGTTTCATGTTTACATAGCTCGTATATACATAAATGAAACACCAAAGGCTCGATCTGCGTTTGCACAAAGGGCAAATCAAATAAAAGTACTTGAAAAACAAAACCTAAAGAGACCCAAATTTTATATGATGTTTTAAAAAATTGTAGAGCATAGAATAAACATCAAGTAAAAACCAAAAGATATTTTCCTAACATTTTCACCTTTCCAATGCAATTGAAATTATTAATATATCCGTTTTTTTAGCTTCAGACGTTTAAACACAATATAAAGCGAATCTCTATAATAATAGGTTTGAAATTTTACACTGCGTAGAAAAGAGAAAACTTACTACTAAGAACACCATCTCTGGTATCACAGAAATGAAACGAATATTTCTCCCATTCACAGTCGTAGTCTACCCCTTAGAATACCGAACCTACTATGAATGATTCTTTACCGAAATTTTGAATTTCGTCAACTCTCACAGCAGATTTCTATTACGCAATCCATAATTACATCCTTAGACCCCTAAGACCTCTAAGAACAAGTGGTCGGTCTTTAACTACTGTGTGTAAGTGGAAAGGTCCCCTTCCGTTTAAGAAATAACTGAAGTACGTTTCAAAATGTTACAAATGGAATATTAAAACAAGCTTACCTACGCCTGCTTTCGTAATTTGCATGATATTTGTGGCTTTAATGCGTTATTTTTGTAATACGTTTATCACTATCGCACTATGGGAACGCATTGATTGATATTTATTGCGTTATTATTGTTATTATTATTCATTTGTTATTGTTATTGTTATTGTGTTTAAATGTTTTTCTCTTTTTTATTATTGTTTTATTTTTACGCGTTTAAATGCGTTCTGGTTAAGCTCATGAACGAATTTATATATGTATTTATTATCAATTGGGAAAAATTTATTTACTTATTTGATCAGTTGTTTTGCAGACAGCATTCATGAGTTTTATCAGGTTTATTATTATTGTGGTCTAAATATATTGAAATTTTACATTACTGCGCACCAAATTTACTCACTATTCTTTTGTTTTCAAATTTGTTATTAAGTAACTGGCATTATTAGGAAATAAATGCAATGCGAGTTTATTTATTTATTTTTTTTTTCAATATTGTCATAAAATTTAATTTCACTAATTATGGCAAAAGATTTACTCAATTTTTTTCATATTTTGAATCAATTTGCTTTCCTTTCCGTCATCACTTTTAATATTTTGTGCATTGAAATAAGTGAATTTTAGAAAGTTTCTAATTATAATGCCTGAGAAATTAGAAATTTGTTTAAAGGAAGGGTGTGACGTTAAGTGCGTTATTTAGCTAGTAAAAGTATTTACTAACTTAGCCGTAACACAGGTCTGTTAAGTAAGTAGGATAAATATTTAGTTGGATTTGGGATTCTGTTCCGTCCGAAGCTATGTGCGTATGCAGGTGAATATCGATGGTATTTTTTTTTATTTTGCCGCTCTAGAATTCCAAACTTAGCCATTTTCGCAAAGTCGCTTACGTACCGTATTTCCAAAATTTTGTAAAAATAGTTCCGTAAAGAAGAATTTGAATTGATTTAGCTTGGTTGAATGGTCTTTTCACATAGTTTCCCAATTCCGCTTCCTAATTTGGTTGGCGGTTGCCTCCAAATCCAACCATACCTTTATCCTACTTAAAGGACCCTTATAACGTGCTTTGTTAGCAGAGGCGGTCAATGTCTTTGCTAGTTAACTTCGAGTTTATCTTAACACGCATTTTTAAAGAACTTTTAAAGAATTTAAAATGTTTTACAATTTGCTTTAGTTCCAATCAATATCCATGTCACATTGCAGCGCTCTATTTTTATTGATTAATTCATCTCTGACTTCAATTACACTTTCGGCCATATTAAGAGTCATTTTTAAGCCTAAAGAGGTTAAGCTACAGATCATTAATGCATAGCAATGTGAATAGTTTGCGCTTTTCAAAGTAGACAAATTTTTCCTTACACTATTTTTTTAGGCTTAAAGTATTAGCGAAGAGAACTTAAGTTTAGTATTATGGCCAAACATATGTCTATCTAAAGTATTAGAGACGAATATAAATTTATGTAACTATGCCATATACTTACTTATCATATGTGATCTACTCTACTGAGATTCGAAGCCGCGGATATCAGAAGCATTTTCGGTTAGTTAAGGTGGAAATTCCATTGCTAGTTTACAATTCGAAAAGCCAACCAAACAAAAAATTTTTTTAAAAAAATAAATTTCAAATTCTAAATGCAGACCCATCGCAATCCTTTGCAGCGATTTTCCTGCAGCAAGATGACGCTAAATGTCATTCTCGTCTTTCAGTAAGACAACAATCCTATTATCAATTAAGGTAAAAAAGTTGCAAGCTTATTTTCCAACAACCGCAAGATTATCTTTTAAACTCAACGTTTCCGACGTATAAGTGCACTAAGGTTTAGACCAAAGAAATTAATTCTACGATTAAAAGCAGATTTCTTTTTAACATAAATAAATAACAGATAGACAGATCTCACAAAGTGTTATGATTCTTAACAATAAAAGAAAAGATTTGAAAAATTTTGAAAATGAAATATTTCCAATAAAATGTTTTCGCTAAGCTTGTGTCTTTAGAAGAACATAATTACTCTACAACAACTGTGGCTGAAGTGTAGAAAGCAATGGTTAAATAATAATAAATTATAGTAGTTTAGCCTTTCCATTTATTTTCTTCAATATAAAGTTAGATCCATTGCATATTGTGTTGCTCTCTTCCCCTTTTTACACCCTACCACTCCTGCCATATAGACGGCGTATTATATAACATCCAAAAAGGTTGAAATAAACTCATCCTTTATTATAACGACCGTTTAAAATGCTGCTTGAATCAATCTAAGTTTGTCTGTCCGTCTGTCCTTCTATTTTTTTTGTTCACTCTGCATGTATTTTGATGAAATTTGCTGCACTGACTTCTTTTGTACCAAGAATGAAAGTTGTTGTAAATGGTTCGGACCGGACTACTTTTTCGACGGCCCCTCATCTGACGCCTCACATTTATAGCTCCTTATGTGAAATAATATTGTAAAATTTTATATTTCGCTACAAAAACCGCTCAGTAATAGCATTTCGGCATTCCTAATTGATCTGGAAACTTTCAATCAAATGAGGCAAATTTTGAGCTTCCTAGAGAAACTGAATGTTTATATGGCAAAAAAGGCTAATTTTCAATGTTTCTTGATAAAATTTAGTTTTTAACAAAAATTTGATCATGTAGGTCTATTTGCTGGAGTCTCCGTAAACGTTCTAATGGCAAATATCCCTTTGGCAAAAACGTCAAAATTTAAAGAGTACTTAGATATAAAAATTCAACTTTACCAAACTTGCATCATGTACGTCTACTTTTTAGACATCACCATAATTAGATGTTCTCATGAACAAACTCTTGTATGACGGAAGCAACTAAGCAATAGTAAAATTTTAGGCATGTAAATTAAATGTCTTTAACTTACAACGATGTTAGTTGACGTTTTAATCCCGACCAGAGTAAATGCTTAATGGCAAATACGCCACTACATAATCTTACTTGATTCTAGATCTAATTATTTCCAAAATTGTCATATGAAAGCGATTTTTATATATAGGAAAAAAACTCATCAAATATATATTTAAAACAAGTAAAAACATTATATTCAGGTTGTGGCTGGCTATTCAATGCCCTGCACCACTTATCTAATATAATTCATCATTTATATAACTACTAGAATATCGAAAATTATACCTAAAGAGCACGTTTTTCATGGAAGCCTTTATGTTGGCGATGGTTCAAAATGTAAGCTGACGTGGGCAAAAATCTGCAAAATGAATAAAAGTCACGGTTGTCTTTCCGCGGGATGGAGCCTGAAATGTCGCCCTACGGGGACCAAACTTAATACCTTTCATGTCAAACGGCAATCATGAGCCAATTCTCACCGTGAAATATTTAAAATTATACGGTTTTGGTTGACCCTTTCGCTGAAATTTTTACACTTTATAATTCAACCCAGGAATTATGCCGAGATGCTACCTTGCATATAATTTTTGCGAGATGAAAATGACAAGCGAGTCTTAGGTCTTCCTGATCTGGCGCCTTAAAGAGACTCTAACAAGCGTTTCGCAAAGCAACCGTTATCTAGTTAGCATATCTCAGGCTTCGGCAGAAAAGTAAACTCTCAGTCGGTTTGAAATCTCTTGTTTGCTTCGAATAAACGTTTTGTGATTCTCCAGATATTGAGTAGACTTGTGGATGCTGTACAGAGGCAATCAGTACCCAATCTTCAACGATAAATATATAAACAAATTAAATTGAAACACATGCAGAACATACTTTCAGATTAGTACTTAAAGCTAGTGAACACAGTTCATTTTCTATGAAGCCTTTTATAGATTAAATGATATGATGCTACTAAAGGAGTGAATTAATCACTATCTGCTTTATATCAGTAAATTAATTAATTCCGTATTGCGTTATCGTCAGTAGATGACAACAGTAATAATAATTAGTTTTGCAATTTGCCAATTGAAACGATGTCTTTCTTAATGTCAATGTGGATTACGTTACCACAGAATGGCTTGACAGTTTATAATTAAAATTACCTATAAAAATTGTGCTTTGTCTTATTAGTTGTTCATACCTATCTATTGTACTCAAATCGATATCCAAAATTAAATTATTTCTGAAGAAAGTATCTCGTTCTTGTTTTTAATGTATTTTTAAAATCAAGCATAAAAATTGTTTACTCTCCGTATAGAAAGTAAGCAATTTCCAGGGTATGACAAATGTATGACAACTGCTTACTTCTCTTAACTGGAAGGCAATGAAAAAAAATACCTCCAGTCATAAGTATAACATTTGCTTGACGAAAAGTTATAGAAAAACCAATTTTTTTTTTTTCATAATGTACTTAAACGATCTTTAAAATATTATTTATCACTGCAGAACTGATGATATATAATCGTTTTTTTTTTTTTTACATACGGGGATTATTTTGGCTAAATTTACGAGATTTAGGTAATTTTCATGCAAGCCACGACAAGAAAGAGTTCGCAGGAATACCAATTGAGATTTCGGTCGTCTCAATGTCCGCATGACGGCATGCATACAGAATGTCTTTCTACTATCATCATCCGATGTACTTTCAAATATTTGATTGCGACTTTCTTCCACTTCCTTCCGCTAATAGTCTACTTTTATACATTGTCACAAGCATATTACTATTACCAAAGTTCATGGCTTCATTTTGCATTTGTTAACCTGTTTTTCCGCTAATCCTTTTCCTCGGCCGGCAGCTGCATGACGCGCCACAAATGTACACTTGGTTTTCCCTCTCTAGTGAACTTGTTATTTCGGAAAATAAATTAGTTGGAATGAACTGCATTTGGTATTTCCGTAGCAATATATATTTTGGTTGGAAAAAGATTTTTTGTTAACTTAATATACATTGTTTGTACGTTCGTGCATTTGTCGCCTGTCGCCCTTACTCAGCCAAACAGAAAAGTAATAAGAAAGAGAGCGGAGTTTGGAGGTGACAGTTGAGTTTCCGAATCGGCCCATAAACAATCGGTGCGTAAACTGAGCGTACTTCTGATTGAGTCTTGCCGTCATTCGCGGAATAGAGTACATTGATAGCTGTACAGTGCAGACAAATTGCTATCCATATCTACATATATATATATAAATATATATACATTTATTTATATACATTTATTTATATATGTGGAAAAATGGCAAAAATAGATGTTCCAAGATTGAATTTTTACAGAGGTGCAGAGGCGGCTATTTACATGAACACGTTTTTAAATAGAATGAAGATTCATATTTATGTTTTTTACCATACAAGAAAAAATACGTGTACGTGTCATATATTTGAAAAGTCGTAAACGACCATACATATATATATCTTTATATATATTACCTATATAGGCACATATAGATAATTATATACGCATATACATTATATACTTTGGATATATTTCCTTTAAATATAATTCTAGACCCGTATATATAAAAATATATGTACATATTTGTACGTTGTGAGGAACCAATGTCGTCCCACGTTTTGGCTTTCTTCGTCTCTGAGGGAGAGTGCTAGAGTAAGTCAGGCTACGAAAGTTAGGATTAAGTAAAGAGAAATTAGAGTAAAGAGAAATCAGAAGAAGTTGAGAATAATTAGCTTAAGCCGGAGTTTAGTCAAGTTTGTCAGCAGTGGAGTAAGTTAGAGAAAGTGAATTGGTCGACGGGTGAGTGAAAGAAAGAAATATAAAAAACCTTATATAAATTGTATTTGAGAAAAACCAAGTTTTTATCAAAAGCAAATGAAAACTGCAAGAATTTCATTTTTTTACAGCGATGATCAACAGGAGAACTGAAACGTAGAAAAATCAAGACAAAGATAGAGACTTTTGTGAAACAAAACCTGGAGCCGCTGAGCTACCCCAGTACCAGGTTTTGGACGAAAATAACCTTCGCAATGTATACATTTACTTCTTCGTTTTATCTGTATTATGCATTTTATATTTTATCATCGTAATTAGTTTATAAGTAATATATTTTTGTCTAATTTTTTAATATTATTAACCCCCTTAGTTAAACTTTGTGTCACTCTGAAAACTACGTAGCTCTTGAAATTAAATTTTCACCATATTTAAACATTAGATAAGGATATCCTTATTTGTTTAATAACAATAGTAATAATAAAATATAAAAAGTGACAAATTTGTATACATATATGTAGCCGAAGGATACCGCCGTACCACTATATACGTCAAAACCCATTCTCAAGTATCCATATACATGTCTAGAGAATATAGAATACTTTTTTCACTTACCTTTCCTTTAACTTTTCGGTCTACAATTCAACTGGAACGGCTTAAAGTTGGTAAAGTAAATCATCGCAATAAATGAAAAAGAGGATTGTAAGGATTCGTTCAATGTCCAAAAAAAAAAAACAAATTTCAAATGCTTGTAAAAAGAATTCATTTATTTGAGTATTCATTAACTCACAATAAACATTTAAGACAAAGTGCACATACAACCAAGCAAAAAAAAAAATCATATTTCGATTCGAATATTTTCTGTAAAAAAAGAATATTTGTGCACCTAACAAGTGGAACCCTATCTTTAATTAAAATAGAAGTGGAAGCAAATCCATACCAGACAATCGAGGAACTGTATAACATTCTTAACTGGTCGACCATTGAAGAATATTTGCTGCAGATTGGTAAAGTAAACGGATGTTTGAGTGTTTGGGTCCCTCATAGCTTGTTCGAAGCAAATGAAGCTAATCGATTCACCGCATGAAACTTATTGCTTCAACGGCATAATACAGAAGCTCTTTTTCATTGGAAAATGGATCCTCTGTAATAATCCGAAACGTAAAAGACCGTGGCTCTCTCCGAATGAGCCTGGTCTTGCGTGTGTTTCACGGAGTATTCACGGGGCTCTCTTTTTTTGGAATGCTGAAACCTGGGCAAACTGTAAATGCCGCACTTAACTAGCGATAGCATAATCAATCGTTGATTGAAAAGTGCCCAGCAATCTCCGACAGAAAAGTTGTTACTCTTCAACACGATAATGCACCCTGGTAGGAATTAATGAATAGGGATGGGAAATATTGCCTCACTTACCATATACGCACAATAATGCGTAATCGGATTGTCATTTATTTCGATCGCTACAAAATTTCTCAAGTGCCAAGAAATTTGAAAATTCGGGGGATATCCAACATCCCATTCCCGGATATTTTGCTCAAAAATCAGTTGATGGCAAAATGGCAAAAGGTTGTTGATAACGAAGGTGATTACATTATTGATTTAAAAAAACAACTTTGCAAAAATGTTGTTGAAAATTACTTTTCGGTTCGACAAATATTGTGCTTACATATTTGTCTGCCCGTTTTGTTTCGTACGTTCAATGTACCGAAGGCAATGTTTGAGATGCTTTGAAGGAGTTTAGCATAACGGCACGTTTGCCAAGAACAAGCACTTAATTTTGGAAACTAATTATATAACTGTATTAGGTAAAATGTGGGATATTTAATGGTGGGCTGTATACTGCTGTAGCACTTTTACTTGTTTAATGGTATGCTGTGATAGTTAACTAAAATGAATTCTCGATATTAGAAAAAGAAATTATTGCGATCTCTATTCATAATTCCCAAGGAAACGAGGCCAAGTGTCGTCGCATATATAAAGATCAAGATCTCACATGGAATTAAGGCGTCGAAAGCCGTTTGCACCCTATTCTCTGGATGTAATGATTCCTTAAAAAATAAACTCCTGATAGACAACTCTACTTCCAATGTAATGATGCTGTGAAAACTCAAATCGAATGTTGTTCGTAAAACCTTAACCTTCTTGGGTGAATAGCCAACTTATGATTTGAACGTATGATGGGTGAAGGCTTGGCATTGCTATGAGCCTTCGTATATGTAAATAATTTTGATTAGCATATAACTTAAAAATCCATCAAAGCAAAAAAGAAATGTAATGTTTTTTGAACAAATTTCCAAATCAAAGTCACTTTCTGTGAAGGAACATTGAAATGCATTTTTATTTCAAAATGGAGTGAATAATTGCAAAAATAATTTTTCTTTTTAAACATATATGAGCAAACACTCTCGGGATGTCTCGTATACGTGTGATATGGTTATGCTGACAAAGAAGGCGGGAAAGCGAGTGGTTGCGGCTTAGTGGATTTGTGCCTAATCACTACTGAGCACTTATCGTAACTCCGACCAAGCATGGTCTGCCGCACTAAGATTTGATAGCTGCGACTCTTATCTACTGCAGCCCAAGTATTTACTATTGACAGAAGATGCAGAGATTGCAATTACTTAGGAGCGTAGCTTCATCTGAAGCCAGTGAAGTTTTAAAGTTACTTTATTTATTAATCCGGCTTATGAAAATTGTTCTCCTTAATTAGCTTATCTTAGGCAAATATGGACATAAAATTTTTACTTGAGTCGTTTGACTGTAAGTTACATGTCGCTACCAATACCTCTCCGGCACTCATGAAGCATATTCCTTCTTAATCAATGTCAGATTTTCAAAAGATTTAACCATATACATTTCCCAATCCACACCTCCATCGGTTTATGATCTCCCATTCCAGAGATATTGATTAAAACTAAGATTCTGTGAGCGTTAAGTGCTTTAGTTACTTGATAATCAGTTTTATGAATGCGCAATGGGCGTCAATCTATTGCATACTTTGGGTGAAAAAATGGTCTACAACTAAGCGTACGACGAGCAAAACTTCCTATAATCTGCTGCCCATCAGTGTAGAACTTGATGGAACTACTTTGCAGAATTTTCTATTTAAAAGCAATCATCGTAGACTGATCGCCACACCCACTCTTAATAACAAATAGTTTCGCAACTCGTATGAAATTTGTTATGTGAGGTAATCGGACGGAGTGGAACGCATATACGAGCGAATGGACATGGAAATCTAAACAAAAGTGTGTATTGATCAGGAGTGTAGAACGATCGAGCAAATAGTTTCGCTTTTAAGACATCATAACGTCCATGTTTTTTTCAGGTTCCCGCTAAAACTGCCATTTGCGTTAAATATTTTGCGGCAAATTCTCCGGGCAAAATACCAGTAGTATAGGGTGTGAGCTTATTAATCGCAATCCACATGAATAGTTCGAACCGAACAGTGGCTTTTGTGACGTTGAGAACACAAGCCATCAAAAACGTAAACGTACCGCTGAAAATATCCAAGATATGATCCAAAGTTGGGATGAACCACCACATTGCAGCTACAGTCAGTGGAGAACGCTACAGAAACGTGATTACTGATTTTCTCGTGTGGATGATTTCGACTTGGAGGATATGTTGCTTTAACAAAATGTTGTAACATGCCGTACATCTCGTGAAACAATCAATTTATTGCCAGAAGAGTTTAATGACCAAACTGTTTATGTGAGCTCGCCAGGAAGATGAAGTGACGTAACTTCATTGGGATTTTTTCTTTGGAATTATATAAAGTCAACGGCTTATTCCGATAAACCGCAATCTTTTAACGACATTATGTTCCAAGACTATTCGCATTACTGGTAAAATAAAAGCAAATTTACGTGGCTAAAACTGGTGTTCCAGAGTCGAATTTCACAGCGGTCCAGAGGCGATCATTTACATGAAAAAAAACAAACCAACGTTTTATTTTCATTATAAGAAGAAGCTGCTTACTCGATCATCCTGTACACGTATGTACCTTATGAATGTCGGATGAGTATTGTTGAGTGTTCTTTGGATATCAAAATGTGAAAATACTGGCGAAATCAGCTTTCTTTTTCGGTACAAAGAAATGCGAAAAAGAAATGCCGATGTGCTAGCGCAGTCCATGACATTGACATTTGCAACATTATTTAATCAATAAATTGAAGTTTGTACAAACGTGAAAACTGTAATAATTTTACGAAGTCATTAATTAAGGTTTCATTGAGAGCAGAAAACAACGCTTAAGGTGCAGACGCAGAAACCTATTTACAACAGATGACTTGTTAATGATATTTCATTTTCTGTGCTGTTGTTGTTCCTCGTTCTTGTTTCCATTTTTTTTTTTTTTTTTTTTGATATGTTTCGCAGACAATTCAGTAAGAAAAAGAAATATTTTGCTTATAGCTTTATGAACTATCTGTACAGGTGGGTAAAGAAGTTGTTAACATTGGAATTGTTTACTTTACAGTTTACTATCATACGAAAATATGTATGTGTTTGTTGCGTTGCCATCATTCTTTTGCCGAAGGTGAAGGGAGAGAATGTTGGGCGATATTTACAAGTTCTTGGAATTCGTTGTTAAACGTATAATGGGACAGGATGTGATGTATCGTTAAAGTTTGTGTCTCACAGCCAATCGCAACCAAGTAATCAAGTATCTGTATATTTGCGCGCTTGTGCATGTTAGCGTAAATACGTATATTTTTTGTATTGTATGTGCGCATAAATTTGATGTACAATATGTGTGCTCTTGCGGCTGCATTAAGCAACGAAAATACATTACGAGTGATAAATGGTTTCGTAAAACTTTATCTATGTAAAACATTGTCAAGTGTTTCAAAAAAAAAAGAAAAGTTTTTTGCACACTTTCTTTCAATCTTCCCTTACTTTTATTTTTGTTCCTCCCTTCTCCACAAATCGTTTCAAATTTCAATTACAGCTCTGTCTCATATTTAAAGATGAGGGTTTAATCAAAGTCAAATGTTGAAGAAAATAGACGAAGAAAATGAAAATAAACACTTTATACACATGTATACACACATATTGCTCGTATATTTTGCTTAAGTAAAGTAAATATTTGCCTTGTATTAGTAGGAAAAGTAAAGCATAATTTTCAACTATTTTCAATTACACTTTAAAATCTATCTAACCTTTCTTTTCTCTCCGTTTTCTTTGTCTCCTTGCTTAAGGAATAGAGACTACATTTCAATCAAACATTCGATTCCTAAGACAACATGTTAGAGGTACCCATAAGTTATCAATTGTTTTAATTCTGCACCGACGTTGAAGAAGAGATATTTTTTTCTAAAGCGACCTTCCTCCGGAATGCATACTGTTTTTTTATAACACTGTATTAAAATGGCGGTGTTCGCATATTCCGATGATCATATTCCTCATTGAATCGCTTCTCATTTTCATTCGGGACGAAATGAAATCGGAACAACAACAAAAAAATGGATTCTTTATGATAAAATAAAGGGTTCCAAGAAATGGGTGATATCAACCTCCGAATCCAGCTTATCAAGGAGGAGTTGTGCGCTCGCTGCACAAACCCTCGATCTCCACAAGAGAGGGAATAAAAATTTTGTAGGAAATAAAAAAGCAATAAAAAAGCAAGTAAGATATACTCGGTCGCGACCGAATCCTTTACACCCATCACCGTTATCCTAAAAGAAACTAAAGAAAAGGGAAATAACGAAATCTGCATAATCGGTAATATTGGATGGCCGCAGTTGATTTTTTCTAGTTTCTGAATAAAAGTGAAAACATAAATGGTGTATCTGCACTTTATAACTGCTGAGCAAAAAACACGGAAAGCAAAGCTGTTCGCACTTTTCCTTGCATAGACATGTCTGCGTCTAAGACATGAGAATTTTCACCACACGTACAGCACAGTTGCGGAGACGAACAGACGAACATGCTTAGATGCGTTCAAAATTTGAAACTGACCAACAATTTATGGACTTGCTTCTGTGCGTTATAAAGATTTTGAAAAAAAAGTGGAACTTTTGTATGCTATAAAATTGGGTTGGCGTGGTCCATTTTTAGAGATACTACAGCATCGTACATTGAACGTACGTTCATATTTTTGTACATTCACCTGCTACAGTTTATGAGAAATGAGCAAAAAACCAATTTTTTGATTCTATTTGGAAAAGAGAGGTGCCTTAATTTATATGACCATTTGACCCATTTTCAATACCAACCAATATTCAGTAATTTAAAGAAATTTTTCTGCCAAAATTGAAGTCAATAGTTTCATTTTTGGGGCCAGGAGAAAATTTACTATGGACATTACACAGAAGGACATATGGACATGCGGAACTGCATAAATCGAGTCAGAATTTGATGCTGATGATGCTTCGGCCGCAGATTTCTTCAAATAAACAACAAAAGTAATGATTTCAGACGAAGGATAATTTTGAGCGGTCCATGATTAGCATCGGCATCCTGAATAAATCTATAATATTAAACAGAAAATTATTATATTAAGTAGGGGAATGTCAAAAGCATCGAATACAATCGTTATGTATACTAGTATTTACCGTTTTTTTATCATTTTTGGCTGTAAAAGTTGCTGATCAAAATTTTTGCAAGCACCTAATAAAATGGGTGGTCTCTGAAGGTTCTTTCTTAGCGTTTCAAATATTTTGATAAAATTAATATACCTCTCATCCTCTGTTGATAGGCATACTAACTGATTTCCTAAAGAACTTACGTTGGACTCACCAGCAAATGAACCCAATGAACAAACAAATCACAAAATCATACTCAGCTAAGGCCGAAGCTTGTACAAACATTCGTCTTATCTTAAAAAAAAAAAAAACGAAAAAATTAAATTGTGGAATTCTATGGAACTGGGTTGTGATTGAATTTTTCCGCTTTTATATATGTACTACAGGATTATCCATAGAACATATGAGAACATTTCTATCGTTCCGTCCGTCGTGTTAAAGCTTACGAAGCAGACTCTTTCTAGTATACAACTTTGATTATAATAATTATTCTAAATCGTATATCTTTGGCTTTTAACGCCCGATCTTTGTCTAGAAAAATTTGCTTATTTCAATATAAAACTTCTATTTATCATGTTGTCGTTGTTAAGAAATGATCTGTAAGCCAATATGTTCATTAACTGATTTGTGTCACATTTTATATCAATTTGCGAGCAAGAATTTATTTTTTTTATGTATTTGAAGCCGATATGTTAATAGTTGCGACCGTTAGAAAACCGGACGGCTGGATGGGCATACTTTCATCGTTTTAGAGTTTGATATTTGTCAGGCACACATATTCATCATAGGGTTTCCTCTACGCGTTACAAACAAATGACAAAAAGAACATAACCTTAATATTCTGTGATAATTATAATATATGCGTGCTATGCTACAGTAATTAACTAAGTGTATTTAATATAACTTAAAAAAATATATAATATTTTAGTAAAAGCAAGAGGAATACTAAAGTTTTCAGCATATCATGGTCGAGAAAAGATATAACAACAGTTGAGACTTAGCCGGTGAATAAACTCATAGCGATACGACACATTGCTTGACGTAAGGAGAGGATTTTTCAAATCCTGCAAAGAAGGGCGAGATAATTATTAAAATTTCTAAAATCAAAAATTCTTCAGCGTGTAAAACGAAATGTAATAAAATTAATTGTCATCTACAGAAATGAAAAGAGAAACAATAACAATAAAAAAATGATGTAAAAGATTGTTACGGAAATGCTAAATCCAATTCATTCCGGCTAATTAATTTTCCCAAATAATAAATTCCCTAGAGAGAGGAGAAGCAAATGCACTGCCGGCCGATGAAAAAGATTATCGGAAAGACAGGTTAACGGTTTAGGAAAGAAGCCATGAATATGCTTGTAAAAATGTATATAAATAGACTATTTGGGGAAGGCAGGGTGAGTCGGACAAGAACATTTGAGTCGAGAGTACTGCCAAAATAAATTATGAATAATCCTACTGTTAAGGAATATAATTGTAAATAAAAGAATTTTGAAGTGTATACACGATCTAGTGGCACGAGTCCTATATAACAGAAAAGCGAATTCGTACCCCATTCATGGATAAGCGTATAATGAGTTTGTGCATATGTATATGCTAAACCCAAAATAATGTGAAATATTTCAAGTTCGACTCAGCGTCATTTTCAGAATCAGTTTAAGCATGTCTACTGCCTGTCTGTCCGTCTGACATCAGCACTTATGTCTCTGTGCGTAAATACCAGATCGTAATTTTGCAGATATTGCGATTAGATTTGCTTCGCTTAAGAACAAAGGCTATTGTAAATGAGTGGCTACAGATGACTTCTAAGTCATTCTCCATATAATTGCCTGCTTGGAAAAATTTAATGAAGTAAGTCAATTACCAATACTTCGAATTTTCTTTCTGGTAGATTGGTTCTAGACTTAAAAAAGCTGCTGAAAAGTACAATAGACAATATTAAAAGATTCTTGTTAGAGTTAACATGGGACTTTTTTTCCGTGCTAACACATTTTCATTCATTAAATATATTATAAAAAATAAATAATACTTAGAAAAACCAAACTAAATTGCGTAAAAGATACATTACGTTTTTATTCTCTGTATAATTCGGGAAATCTCACTCACATACGCGTATAATCGGTTAGGGGCTTTGTTTGATTATAAAGTTCGATTCAGTTTGCATGACGAGCATTCTGCGAATAAAGCTAAACTATTACTACGCTTTTTCAAATGCTGGTCGAGGGAATTCGACGACCCATATGTGAAGAGAAGACTACATGTTAGCTTAGTACGATCTGCATTGGAATACGCCTCGGTCGTTTGATCGTCTTTGTATCGTTGCCATGTGAATTGCAAAGAAGCAGTTTCTCCTTTTTACTCTAAGAAATTTGGATTGGGCTCCATCTCCTCGCTTATCGCCTTATGAAAATAGGTTGTTACTCATATCGTTGCCGCCACCGGAGAAACGTAGGATGGTGTTAGGCATTTAGTTTGCTTATCCTGTTGCTTTCATTAAGACTACTTTTCTTTTAAAAAAATGTTTCAGAAAAATCCATTAAAAAATTCGTAAAAAAAATTCATAAAATATTCAAAACGTGATAAAACAAAACAATTCGTATAAAAAGAGGTCTTTTCTTTTTCACTCTTGTTAAATCAAAAAATAAAATTAATGCGCAAAATTTAGGACTACTTCGCTAGAAACGTTCTTATAAAAAATAAGTATTTTTTATGGCAACAAAAGGTAACCTTTTGCATTTTATGGCGAAAATTAGTCGACCATATTGATTTTATATGTAAATTTACCCTGTTAAACTCATTGGTACACATTGCCCATTGTCCCACACCAAAGTTCTTCTGGAAAGAAAACCTTTATGTGAAAATACGTTTTTTCTTTTCTTCGAGGAAAAGAAGTAAGTACACTTACGTACTTAAGCCACTTCACTTCACTTCATAAAACCCTTCTTGTAACCTGTAAATCTTTTTCAAAAATTCATGTTAATGAACTTTTTTTTTTTATTTTTCATTATTTTATGAAATTCCCTACTTTTATTACATTCACTACGTTAAGCTATATTACGTGAATAGCTGTAGGGTATTTAGGAATCGACTTTTTCCGATTGTAACATTTCAACTTGTGTTAAAAATTAAAAAATGATGGCGCAATATTTTCGGCGGACCAAAGCAAGTAAAATGAATAAGTAACGCGCCTTGTGCAATACCTCAAGCGTGGTGCGGAAACATATATAAAAAAATATATTAAATCCATAAAAAACATTCCTGGAAAAAAATGTTTTTTTTCTCTTGATTAATAAAAATTGCCTTACAAGCCTATAGAAAATTTTCGGTAAAACTTATATATATGTAAACATCTAACAAATATTTAACGTTAAAAACTTTAACGTGGTTGTTAGGCGTTAATTTGATAACACCACGCCTTTAAGAGCGCGAATAAGAGAAACGTTATAGACAGTAAAGTTACAACTGCTTCAGGGCTACGATCATTACTGTACTGCAACTGTTGCAGTGCTATAGCTGTTACAGCGTGGCAATGGTTACTATATATAGATAGCGCTAGGATCTTTATTATCCTACGATTGTGGAAGTGCTACTACTCCGCTCCGCGATTGTTATCTTAACAGACTTCGAATCCGTTCTGCTTTGTATTAGTAAATCGAGAAGATTTTTTCATAGACTTAGTTCTTCTCTGCTTTTGCAATCGCCTTAGAAGTAAATTTCGTTATTGAGCGTTCAGATCGCCAATTCGTTAGTTAAAAAAATTTCAAATTCTTCTTAATCCCACTGTTATATTTGCACATAGTGTAATCATTGCAAACGTGTCGAAGGGAAATTTTTGCTGGCAGCAAGTAATGTGTATGACAGCTTAAGTGTTCACCGTAGAAGAACATGAATCCGTTTGGACAAACGACTTAATTTTCATATTTTACCCTTAATAGAATCTTTCAACGAGTGGTCATACGATATTTGCTCTTCATACGTTTCTGTGTAGCGGTTAGTTTTAAGAGAGTTTCTCAAGAACTTTTTATTTGTATCCTTACCTTTGTTATTTACGGTTCTACAAGTATGCTGTTGTCATTAAATCATAATTCTTCTGACACATAAATTTACTAAAGTGAAATCGTTGGCTTGGAAAAGAACAAACATTCGGTAAAACCCTTCTAGTGGAAATTTTCCTTTTTTTTCTTTTTTTCTTTAATAAACCCTTTTTAGTGTTTTCTTCATTGGAAGTTGAGTAAATTTTATTGTGTGATTAAAAATTTGAAGAGAAAGCGTACAAATTCTTAAAAATGTTTTATTCTTTATGCCCTGTTTTTGAACATCATACTTTTTTCTTTTTTTCTCATTTTCTGTATAAATCGAGATCTTGGCTTTTAAGCAAACAATGCCCTAAAATGCCTTTAGTTGTGTAGGTACTATTAAAAGGTAAAAGCTCGACCCATTCATTCGATGAAAACGTGACATTTTCGTGAGTTATGTTGAATAATACCTTTTTAGTGAATAGAGGTTTGTTGTTTTGCTTTATTAGCAGAAAAAGTAAATATTTAGGCTGTCTACTACTAGTACTACGCTTTCATTAGCGTACTAATATTATCACGTCATATCGAGTAACTTTCTTATAGCCCCTATTGAAGGATGAAGATGCATTAGATAATAATATTTTCTATAATGTGATTGTTAACCGCCTGAAAATTTTCAATCAGAGAATCATAAGGTAGGTCGTGAAATGGATTAAGGACGCTTTCGTCGCTTTAATTCTTGTGCACTCATTCAATTGGCGTTACAGAAGCTGCTGTGGGTCCGGTCTTAATAGCTCTTCCTAATGTTTAGACTGAAAAGTCTTATGCTAAATTTAAACGTAAACAAGCCAAATATAATATATATTAAAATAATTATTTCATAAATTTCACGTTACTTCTACTTTCAAGGCTCACCAGCAAGTTCAGCTTATCACAATTTTCTGCTTTGACGCAGTCATGCATCTAAGATTTCTCTTTAGATCTCTCTTTTTTGATATCCACTCTAGGCCAGTTAAAGTATCTCTGGCAATCGTTATTCTGCCTGAGAGCAATGTTCTATAGAGCTGACAAGTCGTGAATTCCATGACTACTAATAGCAAGACATCAAGTGCAGTTACTAAAGGAAACTTGACCTATTCATTTAAAATGAAAAAAGCCAAGAACATTATAGTCGGGCAAGGCTGACTATTAAATACCATCCATCTTTTCGTCCGATGCAGTTATTCATTCCTTTCGGTTATAATACGTCAAAAGTTACACATTATTTTTATGCAAAGGCATAACTTCCAAGAAAGCCCGTATATTGGAGGAATCCTTTCATGTGTTGACATCCAAAAAAGAGAGCTGCGTGGTCCCAATTCCTTTCTACCATACAATAATTCAGTTTTCGTAGGAACGATGATCTGAGAAGGGACTCAAAAAATTGCCGCTGTCAAACGAAATCTTGCATACCCACTTAGAACATCGAAAGGCTGCTACTCAGCAACCTTTGCAGAGAAATTTCGAAATTGCAAATTAATTCCATATAACGACATTCAAAATGGGGCGTTATATGAGGATTGGTCGAACCAGATCGAGCCGAACCATTTTCAACGGCGTTCGTACATGGGTTGAAGCGCGACATTGTGCCAAATTTTGTCAAAATATCAGATAGACAGACGGGCAGACAGGCTTAGGTCAGTATAATAAAAGTTGGATCCGTCTTAGGCTCTTCTGCGTGTGTCATACGTCCGCACAAATGGCCATAAGGCGTTTTTGCCAGGTCTTTCCTTCTTAATAGCGGTAAGCTTATCTGCAGCAATAAATATAAATTGCACTCTGTATTGTACGTAGATACTTGCCATGAAGGCTCCCTTTGGTGCCCGACGACATGCGAGCTAAATATGAAGCGTCGACTACAGTTCCCTGAAGAGTGCAAACGAGCTTTATTACCCGCTGAGTGTTCGAGTAGTCATAGCTACGAACTACTTGTCTACATAGGCAAGTCCTATCTAGCTAACCACAGGCATCAACGACAAATATACTCAATATATGCTTTTTATCATCAAAATCTGTACGAAGCCAAATATTTGGGTTTGGTTTTGGGTTGTATTCACTAGTTGTTATCACTAGTGACTTGTGATTTGAGTTATGAGTTCATTTCTTTTACTTACGGTTTAAACCCTCTTGATATAATATAAGTTTGGCGAAAAAGAAATCCATTATTTTTATATGAACTTCAGGACTTTATTTAACATGCTTCGGATTGTCCGATTTGGGTCAAATATGCACCGTTTTGTTGTACGATTTGTTGCCATTTTAAAGGTAACTTCAAAATGCCTCTCTCATAGAAGTCCTGGTCTCTATTTGCAAAAAACTCTACTAGTCGATTTTCACAATCCTCCCTAGATTCCAATTTTTTATCATTAAAGAAATTTTGCAATGCAAGAAAAAGATGATAATCGCTTGGTGCCAAGTCCGGACTGTATGGCGGATGCATTAAAACTTCCCAACCAAGCTCCCGAAGTTTCTGGCGAGTCACTGTAGATGTGTGTGGCCTAGCGTTGTCCTGGTGGAACACGACACCTCTCCTGTTGGCCAATTCTGGCCGTTTCTGGTCAATCGCTATCTTCAAACGGTCCAGTTGTTGACAGTAGAGATCAGAATTTAGCGTTTGGCCATATGGAGGAAACTCATTATAAATAATCCCCTTCCAGTCCCACCAAATGCATAGCAAAACCTTCCTGGCCCTTTGAGGTGCTTCACCGCTCTTTGACCACGATCGTTTTCGCACAGGGTTATCGTATGTGATCCATTTCTCATCTCCAGTCACTATCCGTTTAAGAAATGGGTCTATCTCATTCCGTTTGGCCAAGGCTTCGCACATGGAAATTCGATCCATCATGTTTTTTTCTGTTAATTGGTGTGGCACCCAAACATCGAGCTTCTTTTTGAATCCAGCTTTGTGTAAATGGTTTAAAAATGTTTTATGGTCGATTTTTAGCTCCTGGGCGATGTTACGACTGCTAACATGCCGGTCAACTTCGATCATTTCTCCGATTTTATCGACATTTTCGACGACCGGCCTACTTGTGCGAGGTGCATCGTTAACATCAAAAATTCCTGAACGGAATCTACGAAACCAAAATTGCACATAATTGGCTGTTACAGTATCGGAACCATAAACATCATTCACAATTTTAGCCGCCTGGCTAACCGAATTTTCTCTTTGTTCACTTCCATTTTGCACTCGCTGTTACTCACAACTGAATGCACCAAACAAAAAACAGCAAAAGAATTTTTTTTACTGCGAAATGTCACCTTTCCAACGAGCATAAATCTGAAATTGTTTGATCGATACTTTACGAGAAATCTATCAGTGCAGCCAACTACCGAAAAAATAATGGATTTCTTTTTCCCCAAACTAATATATTTGTAAATTGCGATCAACTGGAGGTTCGGACATTAATTGTTCCTTTACGGAGATACCCCCTTACTATATTATGAAACGAGGCATTCATCGTTTAAATAATTGATTACAATTTGATATTCAACAATACATCCAAATTAATTTCCCATTGTAGATGTCATCAAGTGGATGTCTTACAAATTAAATAAATGGAAAAATGAATAAAAAATATGTTTATTGAACTCATAGAAATCTATATTGATATCAAAGTGCTTGAGAAAAAAGACATCGTCTGTGAAGCATATTGTAGCTTAATTTTAATGAAATTGCTGGAAGGATTCAAGATTTGCTCATTTACACATAAGTTTCGTTTAAATGACATTTTAACGCTGTGCTAAATAAACTCTCAACAAAACATATTGTTGCGCTGAATACAATTTAATCATTTTTCTTATATTAAAACTACGATGTTCAGGGTTGCGTCTCAGTCACCTCATCATCACCGTATTCACCGTTAACGTTCTAAACGTTCTTGCGTTAAAAGTAATAAAACTAATGATCCTTACAGACATAATGAGTAAACTTTTATTGTTCAAAAAGATAACAGTAATCTTGCATTATAGCTCCGTCACTAGCTAACAGCAAGAAGGCACTATGTACTTATCTATATACTATTCTTTATGCAATGCAATATATATAAGTTTATGTATAGGTTATGTATCCTTGGATGCGTTCAGCGAAATTAATAAATGACAATGTTGCTTCATACGTGTTAAGTCATTAGAACGATAGAAAATGCATTCCGTAAAGTTTTATTTACTTGTGTTATCAAGTCGCTGTGAGCCAAGTAAAGCGTTAAAAGCAATTTCTACGTTAACACATCCAACCCTATTCATGTTACAACATTGATGTATAATTAGAAATGAACAGAGTTTTTTATCATTAGTTCAAACATTGTACTCAGCTGAAAAAGAGAATTAAATAAAAAGGAACAGGTTTTTTTTTCTCTATTACTTACACTCCGAATTAGTAAATAACCCCCAAAGGGGGTTATGTGTTCACTATGAAACGCATAAAGGGAAAAGCTCAACAAAATTCCCTGTTTAACCCTAATCGCCCCACGTGGTTTTATAAGAAATCATACAACGACGAACCTCGTAGGCGTACCCGTTTTTGGATAGGGCTCCGCAATTTGTTTATGGTTTATGTTAGTTCACTTATTCAAATAAGTTGATAACTTTTATACTCCATGCAACTTGTGGGAGAAATGTGTGTGTTTGTGTGAATGCACGCAGTACCCAAAAGGACTTAAACTAGACCCATCTTTCACTATCCCGAATCTTTATTATTCGCGGTTAGTTTCCTCAGGCAATCGGAGCTTATTTCACCGTCCGTTGAAGTTTGTACTCAACCTACGGGCAGCAATTTATGAAATATTTTGATGGTATGTGGTATATTGATGTTTTTTGGACCAATGATGAGCGCTGTTGAAAATAGTTCGGATAAGCTTTCGACCATGTCCGGCATAACTCTTCCTTTTGACAAGTTGTTGTACGGCCAACTCTCAACTTGGCCGTACCCAAGCAAAATTCTACTCGAAGTTTAGCGAATCTTTTATATCCACCCCGTTTTGCAACTTAAAAGACTAACACAACAACCACAATATTTTCATTTCTGCAAGACAAGGGTGAAAAGCTCTATCGTACGTCTATTGTAGTTTATAAGTAACGACTAAAATTCCCGAAAATCAGAGGTGTTCCCAGTTTATGCTGCTTACGAATCTGCAAAGTATCTGTGAAATTTGAAGGCGATAAGTTCATTTTTACGCTCAGCAAAATGTTTACAACATTTCTAATCCAGACGTTACAGTTCTGTATAAATCGCGGTTCAGCTCAGGGCTCATGAAGAAATCAATCGCTATTGCGAATAACCGTGGAACCATAAGTTTCCGAAATGGTATGCATAGTTTTTGAAAGCAAAATTTTGAATGGGTTACTCCCTTCTTGTTCAAGGACATCGTTCTTTTGTGACTGTAATCCTCTGAAACTTGTGGTGGTAAGATTTCTTAGAGAAAGATTAATTTTTACGTCATGACTAAATGTAAATTTACCAAAAAATGTTTCTTTTAATATTAATTGTTAATTTTACAAAACATATAAAAAGAAAACTTTCGAAATTGAACATGGAACAAAATATATATATATATATATATATAACTCCAAAGTTCGAAGGAGCCTGAAAAGCTTGTCTTGGTGTGATTGGGATTAAAAATAACCAAACCATCTTCACTCCGCAAGGCGTAAAGTATTGGGCAATAACTTAGAACATGTCACTTAACTTTACTTTATAAATGAATGGAATGTGTTCACAAAGAAAACACATTTGATGTTGTGTTAGTTATTAGTTGGTTAAGGAATTGCGTTTGGTTGAAATGCTTTTATTTGCACCACTGGACATTACGGCAATTTGTGTTAATGTTTTACCTTACTATTGACAAGAACGTATCACTCTTGAAAAAGTACACGCTTCAGGTGAATAAAGCGGAAATTCTGGTAGATTATTTCAAGAATAGGATAAATAAGCTTCAAAATATCTGCATTGAATGTGTGAAGGTTACGGAGCATATATTAAAGAATCCATATTTGATAACTTTATAAAGCGAAGGGGTACATAACTTAAGAATTCGCTTTGAAATAAATAGAAAACTGATTTTTGCACATATTCTGGAATGTTGTACTTAGAAATTAGATAAAACACGCAAACAAATGATAGATAAAGGCGTAAATTAAAAGAATTTAGACTTATATGGCTTTTTCAATAAACATGCGCCGCTTCTTGCACGCCCTTCAATAAATCGATTTTTTCACGGGCGCAGAATACACGTCACTTGCCGTAAATTTGCCCTAATTTTTTATAAATATTGGCGACGAGTATACGTCGATGCCAATTTTTATGGATATAACTATAAATCATAGAAAGCTTTCAGGCAGCAAATCTGCTGAGCTGAGAAATCGTGGCAAAGTTAGGAATGGTTTTGCCTTAAATATCATTAATCTTGTCGATTGAAGTCATTCAATGACGATTATCGGTCTTTTAATGCTAATATATTTAGCCGAGGAACAACTTGATTGGAGTTTTTTTCCAAATTCAGGCACGTTTTTCTTATATATCAAACAAATTCTATTATATATTAACTTTAAAACTTTTTTCATTTTTTTAGTAAAACTCCAAAATGGCGGCTTTGCAACTAACTGTTCCGAAAGAACCAGTTTTTTTTTTGCGCTATAAAAAAGCATATATAAACCAAACAATTAAAAACAATATAGTCCGACAGGACTGTCCTTTAAGTACTCTATACCGCTTGCCTTAGTATAATTCGTTGTTCTTTGTTTTGTTATGACATATGCCAAAGGTTGGACATTGCCGCAATATAAAGAATTGCATTTGATGGGAGTTTTCATGTGCTTAATCCCTACTATGAATCAATTTTTATCATAAAATGTTGATAACTGTGTCTTTTTATATATGAAGACCTATCTACACAGAATGGGATTTGAAAAATAAACCTGTGTAGTCCAAACAAAATAAAGCTAACTTCTATGTCAAATTATCATGAAATAATTCTGATTGGATAATACTAAATACTAAAAAATATACTTTATATGTGCATTTTTCATTAGTATCCTTAAAGGGAGTAAAGTTCAAAAAGTAGATTGGCTTGAGCCAAATTTGGTGCGATTGATTTCTATGTCGCAATATAATAACGGTTTAATATTCACTGTGAAATATTGAAAATTAAAACGGTTTTCTATATAAAGACTTACCTTTTGTAGGAACCGATTTATAAGAGGAGACCCAAACAAAGCCCACCGAATCAAAATTGTTTACATCAATTTCGATGCGAAAATGCGGAGAAATCAGCGATTTTTCTCGAGAAACTTTGCGAAGTGCAATTTTTTTCCAAGAAGACGTTGTTAGGCGATTGTTCAAACGGGCGTACGGTGATCGGTGTACCAAATTTCGTCCAAATATTTCAAAAATTGCAAACTGTACGCAAAAGTACATTGGTGGATGTCAGACGCACAAACGGATGGACATGCTTAAATCGATTTATATCCATCAATATAATGACATGTGAATCTATCTTAAGCGCTTAACTATATCACGAATGGTGTAGGCGATAACAATATTTGAAACTTTGCCTAAAATCTGATGAAGAATCTCTGATTTCTAGAAAGTATTGATTAAAAAAAAAAAAAAAAAATTATAGGTTGACAAGGCCGATCATTAGATAGCCTACGCCCCTTAGCCAAGTCTAGTTATTCACTCATTTTTGTAATAAAGTATATTTTTCAAGTGAAAGTTCGCATATTGGAGAATGTCCAACCGCCATCACATGGCGTTGGTCCAAATTAAGCAAACTTAACTTATTTCCTAAAAATGTTATTATATTTCAGTTTCCGTCATAAACAACCAGAAATTCGAATTTCTCTCCACTTTCATCCTTGCTTTCCAAGATAACCGCTATATATGTTAGTGTCTAAGGAATAAATCTGCGTAATCCAAATTCGTTGATGTTGATTTTTTTGTCACTTTACTCTTATTAACCAATTTTTATTACTGCACTGTTAAGAATTAGGGCGTTTTTGCATATAAGATGTCAATATTCCTAGGACCGGTTATACGAGAGCGGGATCAAAAAATTTCACCGACCGAAATAAATTTTTCATAGCGGTTTAGAACGCCCAAAATAATATTACTCAGTCATTTTTGTCAAGAAATTTTGAAAATTTCAATTTTCCTCCTTATAACGACTTTTTGAAACGAGGGATTATCTGTTGGGACGTCAAAAAACGGATCTGAACCCGTTTTTAAAAAACGTTCGTCCTTGGTTTGAGGAAAGCCCGTGTACCAAATTTTATCAAAATATCTCAAAAATGGCAACTTGTGGCTTGAACACACATAGACAAACAGCTTATATCGATTCACAACGTAATTCTGATTTGATCGGGTCTATCTTAAGCCTTTCTGGATGTTACAGACGTCCGCACAAACTTATTATGCCCTGTACCACAAGTGATGTTGGGCATAAAAAAGGCTATTTTAGCAAAAAAATGGTTATTTTTCCAAAAAATTGCTTAACAAACGGTTGTAAAATCGGTAAAGATTTGCTACTTCAAAAAAATTCGATTTCATTCCCTACAGAAAACTGTTATGAGGCTACAGTCGAAATTTGAAATGAATCTAGGGAAACAACTTTTCGAAAAATCCGCAATATCAGGTTAATGTAGAGCGTATTTAATAGTGATTCAGTTTCAGTTCTCACGGTCTCGTGGTGTATGTAGTGATCATCACATTTTCATCTGCTGAACATTATGGCTAATCAATGAACTCGTTTCGTCGCCTAGACGCTTCAAGTTACAAAATTTACCTTACGGTCTTTGCTTTTTATTAAATAGCAACATACGTTCCGTATACGTACACGTCAAGTGTACGAGCAAGTAGGTATTTTTTTTGCATGCAGTGAAGTAAAATGGTTCCATTAATCACTTTTATATTGCACTGTCACTATGCAAAATTTATGGTATCGCCAAATATAACGCGCGATTAACTTGTTGGATGCTTCGCAACTTAGGCAAAGTCCAAATGCGGTTACGAAAGCAATTTGCATAATATTTTAGAACGAACCTAATGAGGAAACCCAACCCATCACATAACAGCATGCGAGAGTATTCACTATTATACTTAGCTGAGGATATAATATTAGATTTTCGTATATTGAGTACACACGAATATGGGAAATTTTAGAAGTTTGAATACATTTTTATATGTCTTTGCTTTAACATATTTGGATTTAAAATCTTTTTAAAATGTATGACTGAAATGTGATGAATGCCTAACGTTTCATAAATATATCTAAAATCATTTTCATCTGTGGCTTTTACATGCACCAACAATGCCTCGAACTTTTTTTCCACTTTTTCTTGTTACGATATAATATGTGGGTATATGTTGTGGAAGTAAAACCTCTCACTGCGTTATATATACAATGAAGGAAGCAAAAGTTTTTGTTGAAATACATCGAAATTATAAATATTTGGAAAAACTTTTCAGCCCTTACACTTTGCAGTTTGAATATACATGTTTGGTAGAAGTAACAATTTAAGGTAAACCTCTACTTAGCAAAGTATCCTGAAAGATTCGGAAAAAAAGAAAAGTATTTACAAAATTTTAAAAGCATAATTATAACGGTCTTTGACTAGTGCTGCACGATCAATAAAAGTGATCCGAGAACACTTTCCATTCATTTTCATTCATAAATGTCAAATCGTATTGTCCACTTCGGATATTAGCTGCTATAATACACAGTACATTGGCCGACAAGCCTCGAAGTTAAGTAAAAAAAACTTTTTTCGTGACTGTAGCGATTTCACAAGATCACAAGTATAAGGCTAGAAGTAGGCATGTTGAAGACTAGAACATATAGAGAAAAATTGGCTATGAATGTTCAAATGGTTTTCCATATAAATAAAGTTTTTTCAAAAATATTGGAACTGCAGTTAACACTAGAACCACTGCAAGATCAATGTGTCCTTTCTGAACTTTTAAGTTTAAAACAAATATTTACAAAGCATGTAGCAACAAACTAAGAGAGGGTAGATGAAGAGACCATGCTCTTGCGCGAGTTGCGGCTGCTCAATATTGTTCTTAACTAGGTCTAAACGCGACTTTTTAGAGACTTCAGGATTTACTTTTTCTCATGTAAAAACTTTATTATTACAAATTTTTTCGATTTTATATGTGTATCTAGAAGATGACCCCATTGAAGCTCGTTCCCCATTTGAATATAATAATGGGCTTTCGATAAAATTAACTTTTTCGCTACGAATCTCAAATTTGTTCTTTGCTTATCGGCTAACAGCATTTCGATTAAACGTTGTATTCTCCAAAAATATTATTTAGAAAACCCTCCGATATAGTCTTTCAGATGTAGTTCAGTAAGACGATTGATTGCATCTGCTTAAATGCAGGGCGTGGAGAGCTCCAATTCGAAATGAGACGGTCCTAAATATTCCTGCTTTCAAGGTATTTTCGCTTTTGGTTTTCTTTAAATTTTTGCAGCTACTGCTTTATAATACTTACCTGGCCTATAATTGACGCGGCTTTGGTGGTTTTCTGCGAATGCGGAGTTTTACGATGAAACTTTAGCACAAAATTGTATTGTTTATATAACAGTCAGTTGTAATAGTTCCCTTCCTCAATTTTTCCAGCTACGTGCAACATGGCAAGTTCGCCAATTGCAGCACCGGTATCTTAAGATGTGAAATGCTATTCTTGCTTATCAAATCTATTCATTCGTCTTAAAGTCAAGCTTTTGGTATTCATCAAAGACTATATGTAGGGTATAGCTTTTACATTACGTCATTGGATAATTGTATCCTAAATAAAGCGCGTGACCCAGACAGAAATGTAGTCCTTTTGTGTTCCTATTAACGGTCAGTTGTGCTTCAATGAAAATAAATGAAAAAATTTTTCACCGTAAACAGCAAAAAAGAAACAAAATCCTCTAACACGAGTATATCTTGATGAATCTTGTTTCTCTTTGTTGGTTAGTTCATTGTAGGGCTGCCAAGATTATTTCTATTGTTATGCGTTAATAGTTTATTGTGACTTAACTTCAGAAGAAAATAAACAAATAATTTCAAAAAACTTAACAAAAACACATTCGCCTTTGCAAGTGAATTGAAAGAAAATAATTTGCGAAGAATTCAATTGCAAAGTCACTCTTAATTTAAAAAATTTTTATTGCTTTCAGTTGCGATTTACGGCGCAACACTCTTCTATTGATTCCCATCGAATTTTTTAATACTTAAAGCTGTTCTCATGTAATTTAATTATTTTTCTCTAGAAAATTCTTATGTCTATTGCTCGTTTCGTTTAAAAATAATGCAAAGTGCAATTTTCTAATTAAGCGGTTATAACTCTAGCTACGAGCGCCCTGGCAGGAAAAGAGTGTTTGATATATTACGTTTTTCTTGTTCCCTATTTTGCGGAGAAAATAAGTAAACGAAAATTGAAACCGATTTGCAAAATTAATATATTGCTGTTAGTTAGTTAAAGTATAATTTAAACGCCTATTTATGAGTATGAGATATAACAGAAACATTATGCATTTGGGATGACGTTCATTGCTTAGTTGGTTTTGTCAAACCATTTTACTTGAAATCATTCGTTGCATAAACGAGTAAAAACATTACAGTGAACCACAGCACACCAATAATTATCTGACACCGCTTCGTTTAATGCAGTTATTCATATGACAACTTTTCAAAATAAGGCTTGATATGGGGAGCTGCCGCCGTTGCTATACCAAATTTCATCGAATGTCATCTCAAGAATTGCGGCCTGTGAGTCGAACACAAGAAAACAAAACAAACAGACAAGTTTAGGTGAATTCAGAGTCAGTTACTTTATGGTGATGAGCGGCATAATGAAATGTGGATCGATCCTTTTGATGTAAAATTGAATTAAAAAGCGCAAAAAACTATTAAAAACATTATGGTCAGGCAACCTGGGAATTCGTATAAATGCCGAAAGCAACGTCGCGTAGGACAATTTTTCACTTATTTACGTGATAAAATACCAAAAATTGTACCTTGCTTCAATGGAAAGTCGTCTTTTTCATGGTAGCCCTTACAAATTGCCGCGTTCCAAGAATGGGCCTAAGTGGGCCAAGTTTGGCACAGTCGATTTTTATGCCAAATTGAATCGATTATTACCACAAATTGTTAAAAATTAAATTTTTTTTGCCTTCAGAACGCTTGCTTTCCACCAGAACCCTTGTATGGAATGGAAATTGAAGAATTGATTCACGTGGCCTAGATTTGGTTTAGTTAGTTTTTATTTAAAATTATTATTTTCCCCATTAAATATTAAAAATTACCCTTTTTTGCTACATAGAGGCACACTTTTCGTAGGAACCGTTATATAAGGGGAGGTTCCAAAAATTTTCGTATCCGCTTCAAATGTTTGACAACAATTAAGTATATCGAAATAGGAGTATTTTGCGATTTTCGTCCAGAGATGTAGACAATTACAAATTATTTTTATTTATTTAATGTAACGCTTTTTCCGGGGATCGCAGGTAAAAATAGCCCGATCAACTTTATTTTCAACTGGGTTGTATCGGTTAGCGAAGAAACTTCAGTGAATCATATCTTGTGCAATTGTCGCATTTATCGCCAAACTCACTGAAATCACTCACTCGCACTAGTAGTCACGCCTATCTTATTGATCACAGGTTCAAATCTCAGCACAGCATACTTTACTTTCGTTCGTAGTTATAATAAATGCTGCGTCAGTGAAGGAATAACACTTACCGGTTGGGCTCACATCCACGAAGCCTGCGGCTGCTTCCTTCTCTTCGTTTCTCCCTGGCCGTTGCCATTTTACATCTATAGAAGGTGTCATTCCGCTGAGCGATAAGCCACGTTAAAAAAAAAAAACAAAACTAATAAGAAAGTTATATTCTCGCATACGCGCCGCTATGCTCTTCGTACTCTACTCTCTGAATTCTTTTAATTGATATCCATATCGATGGTATTATTAAGAAGAACCACCAGGATTAAACCACCAGGTCGTGATGTCAATCAACTTCATTTTAGAATTAACCACTTTTTAGGCAGATAACATATCCCCCTTCATTTGGGGAACGCACAAATTAATTTTCAACATTCTGTCTTGTTTGCGTTATGATAAATTAGCGTAAAACTTCAAAAAGGTGGAAAAAATTAAATTTAATCACTTATTACTTTATGTGGGCGTGGCCGATTATTTCCTTTCTTGCACGTAAAGAGTAGAGTGTTTCGCAAGGTAAGTATGGAGAATTGCGGACTTCTAACTTTTATGGCCGCCTGAGTGGCCGAGTAGGCAAGAGTCTCGACTAGCAACTCAATGGTCGTGGGTTCAAATCTCAAGTGCGGTAGAGTTTTTAATAAAGCCGAAAGCCTTAGATGCTAGTGCTTTAAGACTTTAGTCTTAGAATTTATTCTCTGGCTAAATTTATAATAATAATAATAATAATAATAATAACTTCATTCTTTTAGACTAATTATGGGAGTAATCACGTATGAAAATTGTAACTCTCGCTCTCGTTTCCAGCTGTTTTTAGTCTTAGAATTTATTCTCTGGCTAAGTTTATAATAATAATAATAATAATAACTTTTATGATTTCTAAACAACGAGTAGGACCCTGCAAATTCTTGTTAAGAAACGCGGAGTTGCGTTCAGTTTACGCTTCCCTGAAAGATATGGCGACTTCATTTCATAATTTCGCGCTGATCGAGAATATGTATACTTTTTAGGGTCTCTGAAGCTTGCTTTTTGATGTTACATACATTATGGAAAAAAAATAAAAAGGGTATACCTCCATCTTACAGTGGTGGGTATAAAAAATCGACGTGAAAGCGTGCTATTAAGTAAAAGATAACCGAGAGCTACCATAGTGACTGCTTTCTTTTTTTAAAGCTTTGCTGGAAGAAAATATTAATTTCGCTCCCAAATCACTGAGTCCATTCATTTTTCCATTATTTGATTGGATCCCTGCTTAGCTAATCTTTGTATGCAATATTAATTTTATTTCACTGATTCTATTTTAGAATAAACAAAATCTAAAATAAATCGATTGTCGCAGATTTTTAGCTTTGAGTGCGTTATACCAGCGTCAATAAGTAACCCGAGTGTAGTGACGAACTGCATTACCGCTCGATAAGGCGTGTTTCCGATTTCAATGCGGTTGTTAATGATTGTAATGACTAATTTATTTACCCTCGCTGGGAAAGCGGAGGGTTGTTTCACGTATTATCTTTATATGTGATCTGCAGAACAGTAGAATTGGTACATCGGTTTCATTATACCCTACACCACTTGTGGCATAAGATATTGTGAGGGCTATTTTTGACCAAAACGTGGTGCTGGGGTAGCTCAGCGGCCCCAGGGTTCCTTTCACAAGAAATCTTTTCAACGCATTCTCTTCTTTGGAAAATATATTTCACGATTTCTTCTTTTACATTTATAATTTCCTTTTCTATATCAAACGTAAATTTATTTTTCTTAATCTAAAGGCCTAGCACCATTATCATTGTCACCGCACCAACCGGACAAACGCGTGTGCTCTCTAGCTCACCCCGCGACCAACTCCTCTTTTACTTGCTTTACTCTAGCTTACAAACTTGACTAAGCCTCGGCTTAAGCTAACTATTCTAATTTCTCTTTACTTAATTTCTGTTTACTTAATCCTAACTCCCTTAGCCTAACTTACCCTAGTTTACCAAAAAAATGAACGGTAGGGAATTTCTAATAGCAATTTAGGCTGAGTCTTATATAAATAAATTAATGTTTTTCTCATTTAAAAAACAAAAAAATTTCTTCTTTCTCTTTAGGTTTTGTTCAAAAATGAATGCTTGACAGCAGTAATTTAAACTTAAGTGACTACAAAAGCGAACTAAAAACTATTCTGGCTTTTCTTATACTTATTTCTTATTTTCTATTACTGGATATGGAGAGTAAACATTTCATTGCGATAAGCAAAAATATATTTGACACCTAAGCAGCGAGAAGCAGAGAGAACACAACCCGGACACTGCATTGGTGGGAAAATATGTGTATTTTGACAATTAAGTTTTGGGTTACGCGCTATATTAGCATTTCTGATGAGAAAGGGGTTGCATTGTGATTGCATTGGTTGAATTTGACTAAAAAAATTCTTAATACAATCTATTAGCATTAACATCCACAACTTTTGTAAATAATGAAATAAATAAATAAGCAAGTAATTGGCCTCAGTAGATCACATCAGTTCTTGTCTGGCTGATATCCTATCTACCGTAAGGGTCTATTCTGGGTGCCTTACTGTTCAATCTGCAACCGTAATGATATTGACACAGTCAAAATTGAGGTTAACGAATCCTTAGCACATATCAATTGTTGGATGTTATAAAATGTGCTTTGTATCAATACAAATAAGATTAAAGTTATACTTTTTAACCCTCCTCGGGCTGGTTTCTTTAATTTCCGCATTAGATTAAGCGAGAATATCATTGTCCAGGTAGACTGCATGCCAAGTCTGGGAGTAATTCTAGAACGCAAACCCTTCATTCTTGCACTTGGACAATATTTTTCCTAAGATATGTCTTACGATACGAAAACTATATAATCTGAACTTTCACTTGCCAGTTCGAGATAAATATGCAATTGGATACACTCTTTTTACGCCGCAAGTTAACTCTTGTATTGTATCTCTTATGACCTCAGCAGATTTAAACTGCTTCTCAACCGCATGATTTTGTCTATAATGTGAGTCTCAGAGACCGCAGTTCTCCTCTTTCTTTCATGCTTTTTTGAAATTCTCTTTTTAAACTACTAGTAAAAATTTATTAAAACAACTATGTAAAAGTTGGGCTGTTAATCCATCTCTGCAAAATTGTTTAATCATAATCCTCCAAATTGTTGGCAGCAGTTTTCTAGCTCGAGTCACCTCTGCCTATATCGAACTTTTTAGTTGAATGCTCGACCGACTTTGAGATACTTTGCTGACCCTTTCAAAGTTTTTAAGAGAAAATTGGCCTCGTGCTTGAGCACCTGAATTCGTCCCCTGCCATCAGTTGACAATTACAAAGTTTAGCGATAGAGTACGACGATTATTTATTTAATTGTTTATTTATTAACGCTTACGTAACCTTGAGGTCATTAAGGTCTATTACAATAGACTACAACCTCTACCATTACAACGTTACAAAATGATCTTAAACGATCTAAGGAAACGAGCGAAGGCAAAGAAAAGAAAATTGAAGGTAAAGAGAACGTTAAGGAGAACGAGACGGTAACTAGGCGAATAGGAAAGGACATAACATATGCCACACCCACACTTTCGTTCTAATACTAAGTAACTAACTAATCTCATTATTACCGGTGGAGATTAAAAACTTATAAATGAGATAAGAGCATTTAAACTGTTGTTTCCCTAGGCAGGAAACTTAAAGCTCTTATAACTCTTTCCTTATCCTTTGGTCCTTTCTATGCAAGTCGGCCTATGGCTACTTAGTTGCGAATATAAATAAATAAATAAAGTTTCCTCATTGCCGCTTCCTAGGGCTTGCAAGAACTTGTTGTGTAAAGAACACTGAGAACTCTTAACTGCGCTCACCTCGGAAAGCTTTGGTTATCGATAGTTTTTATCAAACAGAGGAGACTCAAAAGAGAGCTTTAGACAATGCGATAAAACTTTTTTCTTTAAAATATTTATTAAGAAGCAATTGCTACACGAAAAATACAAACATATGGAACTGCGTTCTATATAATATTAAAATGAAATTAAATTTAGTTTGAGCGTTTTTTGAATTGTCACTTAGATGTATACACAGTGTATGCCCTCCGACCCTCCAACATCTATAGGCAATGCAACTTTTAACTGGTAAACGAAAAGAATACGTTTCTTTTAAGCCATTGCGACTAATTAAAGCGAACAATTCTAATTCGCAGAGTCACACGGGTATCTGACAGATTTTAATTACATTTGAAAGTTTTTTTCCCCTTTCTATTCTCTATATATATTTTTTATGGATAGTGCGTTCGAAATACAATTTTTAGTCTATAGTGCATTGAAAATTGCATTTAAACTTTTGTTCGAAAAGTTCAAATTGTTCGAACCCAATAATTGCTCTCGAAAACAATTCGCAACGCTCGAAACAATTGCAACATGCAAGTGTGTAAGTAAAAAGCAAAATAAAGAAGCAGAAGAACGGGGAAAAATAAAAAAGTAAAAAACTTAAAAAAAAGTTAGTCGTTCACTGTGTCTTCAGTTAAATGCGTGCATTTATTCTTAAGGAAACTTGTGGAAAAGAAAGAAAAAACTTTCTTTTTTTTTCAAAATTTTCATATTTAATAAACTTACAATGAAGACTTTTCCGTTTGGTTTCTACCTTTTTATCTACCTATCACGGAAGGATAAAGGTTGTATTCATTTTATCAAAGCGTTTGCAACACCCAGAAGGAAGCATCAGTGACGCCACAAAGTAAATATATTCTTGATCAGCGTCAAATTCTAAATCGATTTAAGCATGTTCGTCTGTTCGTCTGTGTAATATCTGTTATCAACCTTCTCCTGGCCTCAAACTTGAAACTATCGGCTTTAAATTTGGCAGAAACATTGAAAGCTCTTGCACGCAGGTCGGCATTGCAAATCGGTCATATAAACTAACTGAAACTATAGCAAATAAATATACAAAAATTTTAACGCATATTCTATGGGCGTTACTGTAGCACCCTTACGATAATAGTAAGAATTTTCCACTCAGTATTATAGTGTATCAAAATTTAATTTATTCTTCAATACCGTTGGGAGGGTCAGAAATACGCTACAAAAACCCCACGAAGTATAAATATATATATATTCTTGGCTAGTTGCAAATTTGGAATGCATCTAAACATGTCCGTCGGTTCGTTTGTTTTTCCGTCTGTTTCCGCAAGTGTGTAGTATTTGTGGTAAACATTCTCCCGTTAGCGAAAATGAATGTATCGCGTACAAGTGGGCAAAATAATTCGGAAGGGAAATAAACTTTTCACAGGACACGCCTAAAACGTCCACACGCCTATGCGACAAAAACTTTTGCTTTGCAGATAGAAAAAATCAAGTGCATCCACTCCATATTATGGAGCATGAAAACAAGGTTCTCTTCGTCCGCATGAAAACAAGGTTCTCTCCGATCCGTCTTTTTTTGGATAACGGCGATAGGTATAAAACGTTCAATCACGACCGAATATAATTTTCTCATTAGTTTTTTAGTTATTTGGCTTAACAGAAAAAAACCAAAGGTAGTCGGTTTTAATTTCTGAGCGCGGCAGCAACAGCACAATGAGCATATACTGATAAGACATATTAAGCGAAAGGGTTTTGTAAGAAAGCAAAACTTGTCTCAAAACAGTAACAATTATATTGCGGCAAGTGCATGTAGACAAACCAGAAAAGAAAAATAGAAACAGAAAGTTTTTACCTTACGTTAAAATCAATTCGAAAACTATAACTGATAAGTTATTTAAGGCGTTTGCTGTTTGCTTAAAAAAAGAAAAGCTCACTAAAAATTTATAATATTTTTTAAAGTTATCAAATAATAAACTGAAGCATATGAAATGTTTACACTGAAGACGACAATTTCTGGGCTTAGTAATAGGTACCCAAAAGTACTTTACAAGATATGTTAAATTTTTCAACTACTTATAAAGCGTAACAAAAGCTCTTACAAGCTATAAACGTTCGGCGCAACAAACACAAGTCGCCGTCGCAAAACTTATTCTTAAAAAAGAAATGTTGCTTTGAATATGTGTCTAGTCATTGTTATTATAAGCTGTAACTACCAGTTCTGTTTGAACTTCTGACCATCCAGCACAAGTGTTCCGCAGAGATAAACGGGATTCGGCCACCAATTCAATTAACAGAGCTACATGGGTTTCCCGGCGTACACCCCCCCCCCCCCTCTCCCCACCACCCAACTCATTTTGGCGTTATCTGCATAACGTGCGACACACTATCGCGAGGCGTGTTTCTTATCCTCCGCTCTCCTACATTCGCGGTGCTTTCCCACCCTGCGTGACATTTTCACCTTGAAGGAAATTGTATACGAATAATAATCCCTTCTTTCATCTCTCTCTACCAACAACCCTAACTGACGACTATCGTGTCTACACCTGAGTGGCTTTGTTTTATTATGTATTATATAATATTTATTATATATATTGGCCAAGAAAGCAGCTCGCAAATTTGAAAATCTGACATGTGCGATCAAATGCTTTTAAAATAGTTTTTTCCGTTACGTTTACATATATGTATTACTCAGCGAACACAGGCTCTATGCACGTTGATTCTGTATCTTGGATCACGTGTGCATGTTGTACTTATATTATTAAACCCTACGAAAACTTTATTAAGTACTTAAAATTTCGTTGAATTAGTGGTTCCATTTGCTAAAAGACCCATTACGATTGTATGAATTTGATCTTAAGTCTCGCCTTTTTACTCTAGTTTAGGTTAACAAGAGCTTTCTCAAAGCGTAATTCATATACTCCCTACTTGCTAGTACAGTTACAGATTTCTTCGGATGTGGCATTTTTCGACATGTCGCGCTTATGGTATCTTATACTTACTTCTCGAACCACTTAAGTTACCCTAAGGTAAGACATTTTTAAGATAATGAACCTTCACTTACATTTACGTTTAAACTATGTTAATTCTACAAATTTAAGCTTAAGTAAAGTTTCGTGCAGTTACGAGTTAGGCTAAAGTTGAGTTATGCTTAGGGTAAGCAAAGTGTAAGTTGTTATTTTGATAAACTATGTTACGTTCAGCTGGTTGCGATTTGATAAAATTATAGGTAAATTTCACTTTACTTTATTAAGTTTTATATACGAAACGATGAGCATAAATAGAAGTAAAGACATGATGTGTTTACAATTTAATTGATTTAATTATAACAAATTAAATCGTTCTTAAGTTTTCAGCATCTTTTTATACCCACCACTATAAGATGGTGTTTTTTGTGTTTTTTTTTTCTCATAATATATGTAACATCCGAAAAAAGCTTCAGAGACCTTATAAAGGGTATATATTCTTGATCAGGGTACATATTCTTGAAATCCTGAGTTGACTTAGCCATATCTGTATGTCTGTGTGTGTGTGGTCTATGTAGAAACATTAGGCGTTTCTGCATGCAAGTTACTATTGAAAATGGGTCAAAATGATCAGAGGTGAAACGTGCAGTGAAGCATAAAGTGAACACAACCCTATTTTTTCTAACAAAAATTTTTGGATTATTGCTCGTTGTTCGGAAATTATTAAAGTAAGAAAGCCGAAACTTTCCACATTTGTTTTACAAGAAACTTTATTCACGAAGTCAGAAGAGGGAGCCATTCGGCTGTGTCCACACAAAGTTACGAGTAATTAAATTTAATTTTTTTCCCCATCTTCGAGGTTTAATGCTTATTTATCATGAGGCAAACAAGACAAAATGTTTAGAACTATTTTGTATAGCCCTTAAACGAAGATGTATTATCTGCCTAAAAATGGATTGATTTTAAAATGAATAAGGTCCACGCAGCGATTAATTTTTTCTTGGAACTTGGAAAGCAGAATGCGAAACGCATAGTGGTGGGTATGCGGGTTACGGTCTCCGCCGTCTCACTATCACAAAGATATTCTTACCTTGGAATCGTTGATTTCACAAATCTTTCACTAGGCTAATGTTTAAAGCGTATTTATGTTCATTTGAAAGCATTTCGAAATATGAGTTAGTGTATCTAGAATAAGTAAATGTGAGGCTAAGAACGACTACAAAGATTTTGATAATTGTGGTAATAAATTAAATTTTTGGGATAGAGTTTTTGCTGTGAAAACGTCTGTTGAATTGAACGTTTTGCTACCGTTTGCTCCACCATTTCACGGCAGATGACTGATGCAAAAAAACGGACGCTTTCGAGCATAATGTAGTCGAAGAAATATAATGGAACAGAAAATTTTAACAAATATTGAAATTTGTGGCCCTCCGATTGTAAACTTATAAAGAAGACGAAAAAAATTCTTTATAGTAAGGAAATATGTTTATAAGACATTTCAGAATTTTATGCTCAATTTTCTAGAAACACGACTTTTCAAGATCGCCTATGGAAAGATGGAAAAACTCCTCTTATATTCATTCTTTTCCTTCGCATTTTTTACAATAACTTCCAAGTACTATTTTCTAGTATAGTAAGTAGGGAGTTTATAAGCTGTAATAATAGTAATTGGAATAAGTTAATTAAAACATTTTTTAATAAAAGCTTGTTTTTTTTTTTGGTTAACATCGAAGTTGTCAAACATCGGATTCAAGCTCGCAGCAAAAACAGCGCCGGCCATACAGCCTCCTAACCCATTTGAGAACGAGTATTTGTTAACATCACCTTGATTTCTGAGCGTCTTCGGCGTGATTGTTTCGGTCTTGGCGCGCCACTTCGTGAAAATCGGAAAAAATTCTTTTAGTGTGGCACAAACCGAACCACGCGCATCAGAAACACTAACGACCTTCACGATGTGAATTTTGACACAGATGACTGCCACAGTTCAACCAATTTTGAAAGAATAATATTTGCGATATTTGTTATATTGGAATGTATTGCCCGTTTCTTATCTTTTTTTTTTTTTTTTTCTTTATCATGTTGCTTTAATAATTTGCATTTGCAAGGCTTCTCGCAACATTAATAAAAAACTGAAGCGTGTTAGCCTTTGTTGCTTACAGCTTCTTTTTTAAAATTACTTTTTCTGTGTTTGATTGTTTCTATGGTCCCAAGTGTATCTAAGTTGTGTTAAAGTGATATTATGAGTAGATACGCTAAGGATATTCGCCGAAGTTCCAAACTAACTTGAGATTACAAAAAAGCCTTTTTTTTTATATACAATCGTTTCTTTGTTGTCTTTAAAATCTTGTCTTTTTGTTTTCATTTCCGTCACCTTAACTTAAGGAACGAATTGTGGCGAAAGCACAATAACATAATTTTCAGAATGAAAATTCTCTATAAATTGAAAATCCACAATGGCAACTGCAGACTATTTCTGGACCCAATTATCAAAAAAATTCATACACACGCGCATACACATACAATGATTATAACGGGCAGAAGCATATCTTCATGCAAAGAGAAGGGTAAATAAAAAAATAAATAAAAACAGAAAGTGCTTGATTTAACAGCCATTCATTATTTTAAACCACACACATTAGAAGTGTGAACGTCTAGTCCGTACCCTCGAAAGAGAGTTATGTCGACTCAAGCATGAGTTGAAAGATTTTAAGAAATCTATTTCATCATTAATATTATATTGCATTACCCTTCCCAAAAATAGCGATTTATTACTACAGTTCTTGCATGAATTTTCTCCCCTCTTCAAAACCATTCTCATATATACTTTTACGTATACGGCAGAAAGTAGATGCATGTATACATGTACGAGGGCAGGTCGATACATTATGGCATTTGACAATTTTATTTTCCTGCGAAGAGTTAGTTATTCGATGTGTGTGTTCGTGTGTAGATAACATATTTCCAAAAACGTAAATCGTAGTCATGGAAATTGTTTTAGGGTCTCCGTCACAAGGCTAAAAGGAGGATATCAATCATGCAACCTTAAACAAACTAGCAAGAAATTGATTATCAAAACTACTAATGGTTCCTTCATGTTTTATGTTGCTCCGGTTTGGTCCTCTACGACTGTCTATTCTGTGCCCTATTAAAAAACTGCACACTCTTAAAAATGGTCCATACCCTTCGCTGGCATTTTTCTGTACTTCATTCACATTCAATTTTTAGTTTCGAACTTGTTTAGGACGAAAGTTTAAGGTCAAACGCAAATTTTAGAATAAATTATCGAAACTCAATGAACTTTAACTACCGTAAATATATCTCCTTCCGTTTGTATGTTTTTCTTTCCCCTTTCCTTCACAAGGTTTTTTGTACTTTTTCCCTAATCTTACTATTGCTTTAAATAAATTATTAATTATAATTTATTAATTTCTACTTAGGAGAGGAGAATCTTTACCCCTAAACTGTTTAATACAATAAGAACATATAAATTTAACATACATAAACATACATACATTTATAGTAGGTGCTTGCTTGGAGTGTGATTAACTATATCTGTTGGTAAAAATGATAAAGTAGTGCGAAATATCAAAGTACATAACGGTTAAATTCGATGATCTTGACCTTTCTCTATATAAAATAATAGTTTTCCATTTAGCATTATTGAGTTACTCAGTGCATACACAGACGATAAACATGGAACGCTCTATATTACATTTTTACTTTTTTTATTTAATTTGAAAAAATCTCCTGTCCAAGGCAATCAAACACTTTTAGAACTTTATGGCGCTGTTGCGTCTTCATATCCCAATTATCGGTTTTGGTTTCAACAGCGATTTTGTTCAAAAAAGTTCTACGGGAATGAATTCCAAGACTTATTTGACGAAAACCCATCTCAAGCACTCAAAGAACTTTTGAACAGGTTAGCAGTTGATGACTGAACTATTTCTAGACGTTTACGTACGATGGGAGAAATCTAAAAGGTGGGAAAATGTCTACCATGCGAATTGACTGAAAATGCCATTTCGAACAAAAAGTTTTCTTCAGCGTATTGTGACTAGCAAGGAAATGGATTAGTCCAGGAGAGCCATCCACATCAACACCGAAGCGGGATATTCACGGCCACAAAGTTTTGCTATGAGTATGGTAGGACCAGCAAGGTGTCATATATTATGAGCTCCTAAAACTGAAACAAACTGTTACTCCAGATATCTACCGACGTCAGTTGAACAATTTAACATTACCAAACACGCTAGCAATGAGCGGTTAACAGACGTAAATTTGTCGTCTTGCAAGGCAACGCCCGGCGGCACGTTGCAAAAGTTGTCAAGAATACACCGTCGCAACGGCGCTGGGAAGTTCTCTCGCATCCAGCGTACTTACCCGTCTTTTGATTGCCGTTTGTTCAAATCGACGCAGCACGGCTTGTGTGACACGCGATTTCGAAAGGCTGAAGAAGCGCGAAAATGTGTCGAGATTATATATTGATCAATATATGTTGCACCAATTTTTCTCAACAAATATCTTTTTCAGATGAAAAAAGGATCTAATCGTACCAAATATTTTATAAATTATATATATTTTATTATTTATATATATAGTATATACTCAGAAATTTATTTTTATATTATTTCTATATATATGTTCATATATATACCTGTAAGGTTTGCATGTTGATTTTTTCGTGTCCGTAAATATGGTATACATTTTAATTTTAGGCTATATTCTTCTTTAGAAATGAGATATTGAAAAGGAAATTATTTAAAAACCTATGCATTAGCAAGCTTTCTATAAGTTACTAAAACAATTATTAGCTATAAGCGCTTGCCTTCGTATTCAATACTCCTATTCCCATGTTACTTCTTTTTTGATACGAGTGATCATTCAATGTATACCCTTGGTTCGTATAACACGGTGGCGATTAGAAAGAAGTGACGAAAGAGGTAATGAGTGTATGGCTGCAGACTAGTGCTTGTTTACCTTATTAATAAGTATTACACAAAGCGTATACTGGCTTGATAGTCACGATTCCTGTTTACTCGGCTATCCTGAAAGCAGACTCATCTTGTTAAAACTGCGGATCGACAAAAGCATGGCTCCATAACGGTACTAGCTGCAACTACGTGCCAAATAGATGTTTCTTGTACCCCCAACCAAAGAATGGCGTTTTATCTATTTTCCACAAAGCACATAGATTTTTGATCAGTACATCATCATTGAATATCAGAAAACTGTAAAGCGGAGACTTTTGCATTTGGATCGTAAATGGCGATTTTAGTTATTAATAAAACTTTTAAAGGGAATCTGGAATTGATTCTAACTAAAAGCGACACCAATACACTCGCAATTATGAATGAAGATGTAGTCAGAAATTTTGCTCTACCAATTAATCGGGCTTAAACTTTAGTTATAAAATCAGCAAACATTTGAAAAAAATTGAATAAACCTTTAGCCACTGACTGGGAAAAATTTTCAGAAAGCGCTTATATATAGTAAACTAAGTGACGTAACTATGCGTACTTTGATGATAACAAGCAAACACGTTCAGACCATGCTCGTTTATTGAAATGTTAGCTAAGCTTAAACGGTGGTGTTGGCTAACTCTGATGGTTTTTTCCTGTGCATAACATTCCGTATTATTTCCTCTGATAATATATTCGTACCCACATTCTCATTTTCAACATAGCTTGCAAATTTTCCGATACTTTTTCTATCCAATGTATGCTTGTGTCTCTTCTGACCGGGATGTCAGCAAACAGCAATCGTTTTGAAAAAGGTTTCAGTTGATGCCACACACATTGCAACTAGCCATACATAAATTATTAAGAGTTTTTTTACCAAAAAAAAAAAAAAAGAAAATTTATGTATACATTTTTCTTTTATTGTTGTTGTACAGCTAAATATAAACGCTTGATTTTGGTTAACGTAGTAACCGGTAACATATTTGAGGAACCTTTTCGTAAGCAGATAGAAGGCATTCATGTCCATTTAAATGAAATGTTGTTTATCTTTTCATTTGTTTATCTTCTCTATACATTTAAACAAATATTGATGCAGTTTAATAAACTATCGAAGTCATGCAATCAAATAAAGAGAAAAAGAAAACTTTTACTAGAGATAAATAAACCACTATAAAGGTCATTAAACATTATTTAAGGAACGAACCTTATTCCACTATTACGCAAGCTATTACTTAAGTTCAGTAATTAAGCGATACTTCTTGGCTGCAACCACCGCAAGCAAGAAGAACAAGACCAATGCAAACAAGAAGTACGTAAAGTAAAATAAACGTTAACATAATCAATGAAAGGTTTATCGAAGAAATGTATAGATAACAATAAATGCAAAGTTAATGTTTTGAGAACGACTGCAGTTTAAACTAAACCTGAATATTGGATAAATGGTTCAATTAGGAATTAAAGAAACGCGTTTTACAAAATATTTTAACGCATTATTTTTACATTCTAAATGCACTCTTTGAAGTCAAATATATGCCATTATGGTCGATGATCTTTTGCCATTTTTCACGGAAAACCATGATTGTGATGCCTTGTAAAATTTCTGGAAATTTATAGGAAACCAAGCCAGCGAAACATTTACTACGTTCTATTGCTTCTTTTACCGCCCCATGTCAATACGACTATTATTGTGAATCTATTATCTATCTAAATCTGGTATTTCTGAAGGGCCGCAAGGAGCAACTGGAACAATTACCACCAATTTTACTATAGCTTTCGATTAAGTAAATCGTTGCTAAGAGCTATTGACCCGCTACTTACTTTATGTATCTTTCCAAGTATTTTGGTTAAAAGGTTTTCCTGCCATATAAGAAATCATGTTCAACATATAGGTTACAATGATATTTTAACTAGAGATATGATAGTTTCATCTACAGATCCATAGAGCAAACACCATGCGACGCTATTTCTTTATTATTGCAATTTACAGTCCATGGCCTTTGCCGAATGTTAATGGTTTAAAACTGTGTGTTTTGTTTAGTACAAGGGCAGATCTTGTGAAACAAGATTTAAATGCCTTCGTGGTGTGGAGTAAAATAAATTTCATGCCTCTGAACTTAAGTAAATATAACAGTATAGAACGACGCCTAAACGGTCTACACATAATATAGATGAGCAGAACATTGATTATGTTCTATATCGTACTGGCTTGAGTGCTCTATTTGACCCCAAACTAACTCTTCATTTTTCCATACTTTCAATGACGAATAAAACCATACGAAAAACATAAAGCTAATTCCTATAATCTAAAGTAAATGGGACGCGATTTCATTTTATCTTACAATCAAAACCTGGTTTAATTCCGACCTATAGAACTATAACTTTTGTTTTGTTTACTAAACTTGAATATGCACAAGCTAAGGCTTTGTTGCGGCTGTAACAAATGATTTTGAAGCTTTACTGCTATTACAAAACATTACTATGCTCTTTAGAGCTTTTGTAATACACTAATAGTAATGTAATAAACCATATAAGGACATTTAACTGTTCCTTTAACTGTTAATCAAAAAGAAAATAACGAGCCTGTTGACAAAGCCAATTTTATGAATGCCAATAGAATAAACATGCGATGTATGGTTTTCTGAAAGCTCATAACTTTTTAATTCAAGTCATAAAATATTAATTACACAATATATTTTTAATGGATATGAGTTGCTGTTTACACCCTGATGGATGCAAGGTTAATGTTAAGGTATGCCGCGTATTACTGTTATATAGTGACTTGAAAATGGAAAATGTGAGTATTCCCAGATGAAGAACACGAATAACGATAATTACGCTGATGACAATTGTGCACACGCCTGCACTATGCATATAGTATCCGGAAATAAATACTTTAAAGATGAGCGTGTCAATAAATTTTTGGAATAGATGCGTGTCGTTTAGGTCCTAAAGATTTCGGTCATACCTTTTAGTTTCGTTCATAATATTTTAGGTAACATTTTCTGTGAATCTCATTCTCGTATAATTGATTTTAAAAAAGGCCTAAGAAAAGTATCAACTATGTTGCAACAAATTCAGCCCAAAAGTTCAACCACTTTGTTAAAGAAAGTAATGCACTGATCTGATATGACATCCTTTGGTTTTTCAGACTTTCATAACGGTTTCGTGAAAGAGATTTCAAAGCAATTGAAAGTTTAAAAGAATCTCCGAAAAAAATGAAGGGTTTAGATCATCGTTCATCGTGATATATAATATAGCACTCAATAAGTTCGTACGGTGGTATCCCATCAGTAAAGAGAGCGTAATTTGTAGACTAGTGGCCGAAATGCCATGAAATTTTGAAACATTCCGCTTGAGAGTTGGTACTGTAGTAAAATAGCGACGATATCTAAACGTTATCCTACGACCTTATTGATTAGTGTGGTATAACGATTGTTTTAAAGGCGATATAATATTTAGCTTTTTTTAACAATTCCGCGTACTTTTTAGACATAGGCTATTTACATCTTTCCATACCATTTTGTAACAGAGTAATGTTAAATCGCTAGAGTCGGCCAATTGTTCAGTTTTTGTTATTCTCCGGCTCATTTAAAATGTCAATCGTTTCACATACAGAATGACATAATACCATGAGCATAGTAACGTACCTTCACGGCACCAATGAAAAAGATTAAATGTGGATATATTACTAGTCATCAATAAATCAATACAGACGGTGTATTTATTTCGAAATAATTCTAAGCAGAAATGAAGAATGAAAAAACAATATTACCGGGTGTTACCAGGCTTTTTTTTTAGTATTTTCCCGCTTGAATTTAAACATGTAAAAAGAGCTTTAGCAGGGCACAGCCCAAAAATTGAAAACCTTACACCGTCTCACATATTGCAGTTGTTCGTTTGACGCTTTTCAAACACGATGGGAAGTTATCGGAAAAGTCATCCGATTCATACAATTTTGAATAGCGTTCATCCATTGGCAAAAAAAAAACGTAAGTTTTATCAAATTACGTCAAAAAATCGCAAACATTGCGCCTTATAGGTTGAACACAAGAAAATAATACAAACGGACGGAGGGACAGGCAAGCAAGATCGATTCAAAAAGTTACTGTGAATCACGCAATTTAATAAAAGCCACACCTTTCTGGGTGTTATAGACATCCTCATTAACTTAATATGCCGTTGTACCTCAAGTGGAGCAAAGCGTAAAAACATCATACGCCGCACAAAAAAATTTTTTCTTTAATTTGAACCAAGTGAAATTTCAGTAAAATTTCCAAGCTCTTCGTCATTATTGGTTCATTTCAGTTATATTCTTCAAAATCAAGCCAAAAAAAGAAAAATACTTTAAATTTAATTTTAGAGAAAATAAAAGGTGAGGTATAAAACGTTTTACGCTTTCCTCGGTTATGGTACAAAATACGATTTGAATAATTTTATAGCATCTCTGTGTTGAAATTGAAATATTCACATAACTAGAAACTGAACATGGAAATGTATGAATGAAATAAATAATTAAATATTAGACGCCTGAAGGATTAAGATTTTTTCCATTCTTTGAGTTTTTATCTTCTTCAATTGAGTCAAAACGACCGAAGATACATTATAATCACCTCAGGCGACTTAAGATCTTTTTTGTTTTCATTTGGTCTTTTATCGCAAATAAGAAGAAGCTGAAATACTTCAAAGTCAGAGAAGATGCTTTGAACGTTCGGGAATGTGTGAGAAGAAATCCAATATCCACTAAAATTTTTTTCCTTGACGTTTTTAAATTTTTTCTGGGAGATACTTCTATCAAGAAATTAAAAATTTTGTGATGGAACTTTAGGTTCTGATTATGAATTTTATTAACCTATGTGTAATTAATTATACATCTTCCGCCATCTTCGCCGTCATTTGGTAATACTTGAATTGTAAAATATTGTTACGAAATTCGCGTTTTCTAAGATACAGTCCGTATCATTGGATAGTGGATATTTTGTCCATGAAAAATACACTTCAGAGTTCTTTTATTTACAATTGCATTTCTCAAACAGTAGGAGCATATATTCACAAATACATTCCTTATATGTAGGATTATTCACAATTTATTTTGGGCGTACCCTTAGCTTAAATGTTCTTGCCCGACTAACTCTCCCTTCCACAAATATTCCATTTTTACAAGCATGTTACTGTACCCAAAGACGGGGAGATAAACTATGCTTTAATGGGGAGCATAGATGTGGCGAAACCCTCACCTCCAAGTGGTGATTCCTGGGCAACGGCTTCTGCCGGCTAAGAAGGGTTTAAGGTTTTGGGCTACTAACTCGGCGACGAGTTTCTGAGAGATGGTGGAGGGGTTGGCTGGAAGATGAACTCGTCACTCATTAGCTAGTTACTACCGAGGAATTTTCTGAATGGGTTTAAGTACGTAGAAGGTAGTAATCTAGCGAGTGCATGGTAGATCGCTTCTGCCATTTCAGTGCAATACCCGAGACTTATATATCTCGGTGAAAGGTAGTTCTGGGCATGGCTAACCCGGATGGTATGACCAATCTGAAGGCAAGAGTGGTCTGAGAGGTCAGCCACTCACAGTATGCCAAAGGCTTTGTAGCATAAACTGGGAGCCACGGGGGTTAGGAGCCCGCTCACTCAGCCATGTATGCCTACGGGTAAATGATGAGATTAAAATTGAAAGTTGTAAACAAATTTAAAATTATCTCATAAATATATGTAAGACATCTTATGAAATATAAGATGCATTGAAGGATTTACTCGATAAAGGGCCGATCTATCCTCAATAATATATAATACAATATTAAGGTGTTTTGGTTCTTTTGCCTTGAATATGTACCTCTAAGAAGTGCATATTAGAGTGTTATATCCTTAAAATAATATGAGTTAATTAGATGTATAAATGAAAGGAAAGGGACTTGACGGTAGGCTTTTCTACCTTTTTACACTTTAAATTATACACTTTAAATTATATATTCACGGATGCCTAGCCGCAATGGTGTTTAATTGATTAACAGCGCTTGTGGAAACCTTATGGTGGAAGCAAGCGCATTATTTTCCTATTTGAACGCATATAGTTGATCAATCTGTGAGCCCTGACTGCTTGGGTGCGGCCCTTCGGGGAGTACTCGTGGTGGTTGTGGTTGGCAGTTCCAAGCCAAAGTGGAACAATCGAGTGCAGCTAGGCCCCACCACTGACCAGAGTGGGGTTTATTGATCCATACGCAATACACCGTTCTGGACTCTGGTGCTGTTTAGGCCCCTGCTCTGTGGGGATTGTCTAACTCGCCAGGGGGCTTATATTACGCTTAAAGTGGCTTGGGCCACCGTGGGGTTAAGCCTTTCAGGCAGGAACCCACGTTAGACCCATGCCACAGAATCTGTACCCAAAGAAGAGTTTAAGGCTTAGACTACTTATAACTCGGCGACGAGTTTTCTGATAAATGGCTTAGGGGATCATTGGGAGATGAGCTCTTTTAAGCTAATTACTACCAAGGATATTCTAACGAAAAGCCAGCTGGTCACTGGTTACGTAAAAATACGTAGATGTAGTAATTAGTGATTGCATGGTAGTTCGCCCGGCAGGTCAGTGCAATGCCCGAAACTTAAATATCTTGGTGAAGGGTAGTCCGGTTTTGGCTAGCCGGGATTGTATGGTTAATCCGAAGGCAAGAGTGGTCTGACATCGTTCAGACGCGCAAAATTATGTTAAAGGCTTCATAGTCTAACTTTAAGCACCACGGGGGTCAGGAGCCCGCTCACAAAGCCATGTATACCTGCGAGTAAAGTGAAAGACAGTAAAATTGGAATGATTTCTCATATACTATGTCATCTGATATGAATGCTGAATGAAATAAGAAAGATTAACTTGATAAACGGCCAAACTTATTCTCGAAATTTAAAATAATTAATATTGAAATTAAAGGTGTTTTGGTTCTTTTGTCTTTGTATGCGTCGCTAAAGCGCATATTAGAGTATGATAAAATCTTTGAAAATTATATGAATAAATTATACGAATAAATAATATAAAAGGGATTTGACGGAAGGCCTTTTGCCTTTATATGAAATGTTCACGAATGCCTGCGGGTAATGGTGGCGATATTGATTAACTGCAATCTTGTAGAAACTACGGTAGAACAAACCTATCCCTTTTGAACGCAGAAGTAGGTCAATATGTGAGCCCTGACTGTTTGGGTAAGGCCCTTCGGGGAGTATTCGCGGTGGGTGTAGTTTTCACTTTTCCATGCCAAAATGGAATAAATCGAGGTGAGGATAGGCTTCAATACTGACCAGAATGGTTTTATTGAACCATACACAATAAACAATCTGGACTCCGGCGTTGTTTAGACCCCTAGTTGAAGGGGTTTTCTAACTCCCTGGAGGGCGCCAGAGGGCCTGTGTGCCTTGGGCCACCGTGGGGTTAAGCCATCACCGGCAGGTACCCACGCTAAACCCATGTCACAAATTGTATCCAAATTCATAGCTTTACATTTAATCCTTGATTGATTTTCCCGCTAATCGTTTTCATTAGCCTTTAGAGAATTTATTATTAGGGAAAATTACTTAGCTGGCTTTGGGATTTTCGTACCAATACGCAGTTTTATCTTTGAAAGATGAAGCAAAACAGGTTCTCTCGAGCGTAAAACGATCGAGGAAAAAGAATGTATATTTTAGCATGAAAACGTAAATTCACAATCCTGCATACTGATTAAAAGAAGTGATAAAAAATTGATTAGAAGTCGGGGCCTTTAATAAAAATGTGGCGGTTAGTTAGATAAGCTTTGTCTTTCTGTGGTGTTTCTTCGTTAGGATTTTAACGTGTACTCGTGTTAGTAACCGTATACGGTGCGGCGGTTATCCCTTTCCTGCCCCATTACCTGTCACCTGTCTAGCTAGCTTAGAATAACACTTGGCGACAGTTCGAAGTGATGTCCGTCTTAGCAAACCTAGGCCAACTTGCAGTTGTGCTCTAATGCAATTTAGAAGATAAAGTTTTCAGTTGAATAAAAAAAGTGGCATCCATTGGGGGCTTGACTTTTCCAGAGATTCGCGATTATTGCTTGCATACCTTTTTTCTGAAGTTACATAGAAACTACCAAGTCAAGCATCCCGCCTTGAGTATTATACCAACAGGAAATATCCTAAACACAAAGGAGCAGACAGACGGTGAAAATAGTGAATTGACAGCCACGTCCTGTCATCAGCCCATAATTACGATTGCATTTTCTCAGATCTCTAGCTCATGAGTTTATACCAAACCGAAACACTACACTTGGCGGGAATGATGAATCCAAACATACGTTTTATGAAGTGGTGATGGTATTATAAGACAACGCCTGAAATGTTTCATAGTGACTGATAGTTTGCTAGACAACTGGAACGACTAGGAAAACACTCTAATAAAGCTAGACCATTGTCGGGCGCCTCTCTTCATCGCTTTATAATACGTTTCAAAATTTTAAACGGGTTTTTCTTTTGACTCGATTCTTCCAAACGGCGTACGGGAAAACTCCTACAAATTTTATTTCTCTGATGCGAATATTTTCACGATATTTTTAAAACAGCGTACTCTAGAGGATCATATTGGATTCGACAAGCAGATTTGAAAATTTAATTTTAATAAAAGAGCAACAACTGCAAATTACACAAAAAGACTTTAAAATAGTCCCTAGCTGTAGTTATGTAGATTAAATAATACCTATACATACAATTTCAATTCAAACTAGCAATAAAACAGGCGTAGGCCGCAGATCTCCTTCAATTGAGCTTGCTTGACAAGAATGTTTCCGTTATTGTCATTTTCCAATTTTTTTTCTTATACTAAAAGGTATGCTTATTATTAGTAGCTAAAAAAAAAAAAAAACGATCGTCAAAAAATGTTCTTTTATACTGTTACAATGGTCTACCCCCTTAATGAACTAAAGACATACTTCTGCAAAATTGATTACTGCTTTAAGCAGAAATATATAAAATAAGGAGAAGCTTATCTAAGGTCTTCAAGCAAGTAGGTCTTCAAGCAAGTTTCCAACAAAACGGAACTAGACTCGCAAACTCTAATTAAACAAATTCCAATTCTCACGGGAGTCTTGCGGCCCATTTGGATGGACGTACATATGATCAATAAACCGTCATAGTTAGAGCGGTTTGTAATAATCTTTTTCTTTTCTTTTATTTTAGCATTTATCCACTAAACAAGTATATCTTACATAAAATGTAGCATCAACTTGTCCTAAGTAATGGCAAAGTACCCATTAAATGATTACATTTGCTTTCTTATTGTATTAACTACGAAAAATAATGTAAATTTTATAAAAATAAAAGACATTAACTAACAAAAAGTCACAATGTGTTCATGCAGACAGTCACAGATTGTATATAATTAAAAGCGAAATAAAAACTACAAACTGCTTACATATCATGACATTTAAAAGAAGCAAATAAACACATATACGAAACTTATTTTTTCCTCTCTTTGCCTTACGCCCAGTAAATGTATGGGTAGAAGATGCCAAAAACCAAAATGGTTCATTACATTTTTTTGCACTTTCGTACAAATTACCTCCGAAATTGCTCACACAACCGCCATATCATCGTTGTCAACGGTGAAAGAGCTAACAACTGCGATTACATTTTAAAAGGTAATGTACGACGAATCACGGATGCCCACGAGTTAAAGTAAAACAAACTAAAAAAATCATTTCGCTGCGGTCGCAAACTGTTCGTGACTGCCCTTACAACACAAAGCCTTTGATATAAAACAAAATTATGAAAAAAAGGTTATAATAAAATATGGTTAGTAGAATCAATTGAATGTCTATTATACTTTTTCGTTTTTCTCCTTTTTCTTATTCTTCTAATAAAGATTGATTTAGTTTCACAGTTGTAATAGACTTGGTTCTTTCTTTAAATTGTTTTGATTGAATAAACTAAATTTTTTTTTTTTTTTTTTTTTTTTGGAACATAGAAGATAGTAATTAAAGGAAGAATAAATGAATACCCAGAAGGCTGCTATGTTTATTCAGAATTTCAGGCACACGTAAGACAAAATCTGCCTTTGTCTGATTCTTACGAACGAGATGATCAATTCAATTTACCTTCATTCTGCTACGTTGCTGAGTATAAAACCCAATTGCCACTAAAATATTTTTTGCTTTTCTTTTAGTCCTCTGTGCATATATCTATATATATTTAAACGCATGTAAATATATATATATATACATATGTACGTTTATAGATAAAGAAAAAAGTTTGCGGCGTTTCTCTTAATAGACGACTTTAGAGCCGCGCATGCTCACCCTATCAAGTTGTTCTGCAGTGTAAGACATTTTATAGATAATGAATTAAAAAAAAAAAGAGAAGAAAAATAAATTTGGCCGCGACTGAATTTCATATACCTATCACCGTTATCTTAAAAGAGCCAAAAAAACTAAAAGAACTAAATTTTCATGCTCTTTATTATAGAGTAGGCGCGAGTTTTTTTTCTAAATAAAAGTTTTTCTCGCATAGGCGTGCGGGCGTTGAAGGCATTTCCTTTGAAAGGTCTGCGTCACTTTCAAACCCTTTTGCAAATTTGTATGCGATATCTTCCTTTCAGACGAACAGAGGTAAAGGCCAAGACTTTATATACTTTCTTGAAGCTTGTTTCTTGAAGCTTGTTTCTGCGCGTTATAAAGAAATTAAAAAAACAAAATCAATTTCGATATACTATAAAATTGGTTAGGTGTGGTCTATGTTTTTTTCATTTTTATACAGGTTTTGCTACATCATCCATAGAATAAGCGTTAAAATTTTAGTTCATTTATTGCTATAGTTTATGAGTACTGAGCAAAAAACCAACTGTGGGCGTGCATTCGATAAATTTTCGCCATTTTTAATACCGACCTGCGTGCAAGAATTTCCGATGTTCCTGCCAAATCGGAAAGTGATAGCTACATTTTTGCGGCCGGGAGTATGTGACATTTGTTAACTCAGTCGAAAGTAATTGCATTTCGAAAAGAAGTTAAGATTAAAAAAAATTTATGTCGCTACAGTTTACAAAAACCACTTCGCCAATCGCAATAATATTGGTGAAAATGCTTTCCCAAGACAATAAACGCGGGTGGCCAGTACGTGGCCAATGAAACACATAAATAGATTAAGGGTCGAGCTGGTTGTGAGGGGATTGAGAATATAAGCCCTTACAATAGATTACATACGATAATAATATGCGAAGTAGATTGTGCTACAAAGCGCAAGAAAGCCGGCAGTGGCGAGGATAGAGTTTTAATGCATCTATAGTGTTCCGCTCGCTGTAACAGTTCCTTAAAACATTAGTGTAAACTCGACTCAAAAAGAGATCTGAGAAATTCACTTGATCCGGTGTTGAGTGCAGAAATCGTATAAAGCTAATTCTGTAATGATGGCATAAGGGTTTTTTTTAGAAAAGTTGCAAAAGGTTATCAATCACAACTGCATACGTTTGATATTATGAAGTTCATGTAGAATATCAAAAAAAAAAAATTTGCCAGAATTTTAGTGAAAAAACGCCACGAAATTTTTCTTTTGCCTAATATATAATAATATAAAATATATAATAACATAAAATATATAAATACATATACATATACCACCACCATAAGTTTGCTAGTATGCTCATAAGCTCGTCGAAGCAAATACGTAGCGCGTGCGTTTCGCCACAATATTAAAATTTATGAGGTGTTATAGTACTAACACATTTATATGTGATATATGTACTCTTTCTCCCCAATTTTCCACAATTAAAATATATGTTCGCATATAAGTATATTCGCATATATGTGTATTTATGTATGTTAGAGACTTTGAGTTTTTGTTACATTTAGGAGAACAATTTCCATTCAAAGCGGACATTGAAATTAATCTCATCTTCTTTTTTAAAAGATATACATAATGAAAACTGCGACAACGTAGCGCCCTAATGAACAGGTAAGTTTATCGTTATTTACTTCTACAGTGAAAACGTTTAAAATTATATTCAAATAACAGTAAGTTGGTTTTTAATGGCGAAAACTTGCATAGTCGCATGCTTCTTAAAATGGCCATTGTATTTAAAATGCAAAGGATCCCCTTTTGTATTCTATTTTGTTCTAGTTATCCTATGTGGAGAAAAACGCCTATCGGTTATTAAAAAATTCTTGACTTTACTTTCCATCTACTTGGAGAAATTTTTATAGCCTACACCGCAAGCAGTATAGAGAGTACTAAGTTTGCGCGGATGTATATAACACTCAGAGAGACTGAAGATGGAGCCACTTTTTATTATTCCGATGCATTCAGAATCATTTTCTGAACTTGAAATTTATCTTTAATCTACTGGTTATGTTTGATATATTTTGATAAAATCTGATAGAAACGCTAATGAAAATGGTCTAAATCGGGCCATTACTACAACCACTCCCCACAAAAAAAATTCCAATTTTGAAAATTTTTTTCTTGACAAAACTAACTGAGTAACAGTAGTTCGACATTGCACATTGGTATGAACAATTTACTTCGGCTTGAACGATATTTTTAATACCCTCTTATATAACCGTTCGAACGAAAAGTGAATCTTTGTATGGTAAAAAAGTATAACTTTTAATATTTCACGATGAAAGTTTGTTCATAACAGTAAATTGATACAGAATCTTCTCGAATTCGAACCGCGTAGATGAATTTTTTGGATACCACCGTATATAAAAATTTTCGGCAAATATAAGTCCCTATAAGCTAAAAAAGCCTAGTTATTAATTTTCCATGATAAAAATTTATTTTTGACAGTCATTTGACATAAAATAAGTGGACAAAATTTGAAACACATGAGTCTATTTCCTTGGAATAGCAAATCTTTTTAAAAAAATCTTTTCTTTGATAACTATCATGATAACAGGATATATGGACAGAAAACCCACTTTGTAGGTTTTTATGATGCAAGCTAAAAAGTAATGCAATTTTTACGAAGTAAATCCAATTTGTAAAATTCGGATTGCGGGATGTGACTTTTGGGGCGGTCTCCAATATGCAGGCTTTCGTAGAAAGTATGCCTTTGCGTGAAAATATTGCGTAATTTTTACTGTATTATCACCGAAACCCGTCAATAACTGTACGAGACGAAGTGGTGCAGAGTATCTAACGGTTGGCCTAATCTGCCTATACTGTTCTTACTTGTTTTTTATTTTTTTATTTAATATTTACTTCTAAGCGTTGACCTATAATATTAAATAGTTTCGCGAACTCTGAGGAAGTTGGAAACCTTTACTAAGACAGTTTATACTTAACCACTTCTACAACTTTATTATCTTTTTTTAATGTGACCAATCAATCGCGAGATGTTCTTTAATTGTGGCAGCCCGAAAGATGTAAGGAAGGTGATAAGGAGGTAGTGGCCTCTGATTAGTAGGTGGTTGTAAGCCCAATTACTAATAGTTGTTGAAGGACCACTCACTACATAACTACGACCTAAGCAAACTCTACCACACTTGAGATTTGAGCCCACCAACTTTGATTCGTCAGTAGGCGTGATTCTCACCTACCTGCTCACGCCTTTTTTTGCACCAGATATTAGAAAATTATCTAATTATTTTTGTATTTCGATAGTAAAACATTTTTATAATCCTATCAATTAGACTGTATAAGGATCGTTAAGATTTTTTTCGAAGAAACAATACTCGATTGCGAAGGCATGAAGTAGATAAAAGCCGTGGACTGAAATATCAATTTTATGAAATAATTTGGATAGTATTGCCCAACATATTTCATCGAACATAATCTAATGACAAAAGTCTCTCAATATTTTTCCCCATGCCAATATATTGTGTATAAAGATATAAGTTTACATTGATGTCTTATTGTAAAGTTGTCTTTGCATTTACAGACAATTTTTCGTTAGCAAATTTTTGGCTCAGTAAACTAACATTTCGAGAATATTTTTGGCGACTTCCTAACGCAGTTCAAACGCAATAAAACTTTTGCCATTTCTGTGTACTCGTATAGTATGCAATATTCGCCTCCAGCTAATATAGGATTCTTATTCGTGATGCCTTTCACGAGAAGCTGAAAAATATTGACGTCGAATTTTGGATTTCAGTACGTTATAATACTGAAAAAGATGTTTATATCCGCAGCTGTCTGTTGCTCATCTGACTTAGTCAATTCATTTATTTTCGACCGTCCATTCATCCATTTATCCCCCTATTCTCTCTTAGTCGTGTTAGCAATGTCGTATCTGTCCACCTGGCTGTTTCTGCTTCCAGATCATATTCAAAGATAAATAAATTTGCATTCTAGCCTCCAGCTAACCGAGAATCAATCAAACGTCATGCACTACACTTACGGTAGCGGTTATTGAAAACTGATATAACTTGCTCGACTCGTTCGTTTTGTTTTTTTCTTTTTAGTAATAATATATGGGAATGTATGCATATGTATAAAAGAGAGAGTATCGGGAAGAGTTCGATACAATTTATTATTCTTTTTTGTTCACATTTCAATTAATATTTATTAAGTTTTTTTTTTATTTTAAATTCACAAATTTTTAATTCGTTTATAAATTAAATCCATTAATATTTGCATGTTTATGGGTTTGTGTATTTTTAGCATGTAATGCATACGTTTACACGAGTACAGGGATGTCCGCTTCACTTAGTTTCTACATCTATCAGACGAGTGCTTGCATAACGTTTGCGGTTGTTTACGTGTCAGATCAATTACAATGCCATGTTAACAAAATCAGAAAAAATATTTCTATAAGCCGGTAGAATAATTTTTTTCCTATTTTTTTTTTTTTTTCTTTTTTTATAAATGCATATGGTTTTCATTTGTTGTGATTATTAAAAAGAAAACAAATTTTAAACTGGTAACTGTGGTATTTTTTCAAAATTATTTCACTCAATCTTCTCTTTTTTTTCGGTTGTTTGCTTTGTTTTTTCAGTTTCTATCAGTTCGTTTGATCAGTACTATTTGTTATTTAAAAAAATATTTTGCACTTTCGGACAAATTAAATCTCTTTAAGGATATGTAAAAATTAATTCTCCGTATTAGTTAATGATTTTTTTCTCTTTTAGAAGGACTATAGTCAGTCTGTTGTTTGTCTTTCGTCACTTTTTTTTCTTACAATTTGCGCTTGGTCTCGGTCGCATCAATCAAAAGTTGTAAGAAATTTACTTGCGCTGAATGCTTGCTCAATGTATACTAATCGTGTAATCTAATCGTTAGTCTGAGAAATCGCAGACTAACAATGAAAGCATAAAAAAGCTATGAAATATCGAATATCCTCTCTGCAGAGGCTCATATATTAATGATCAGCGTAGTCAAAAAATTTCATTTCTCGATTCTTCGTACCGCAACAAGTTCTTCCCATTGTTAATTGATACCATAGCGGTATTCCACTGCACTACATTATATAAATATGTAATATTTGAAGAGCGTTTCGCGTTTCAACTTTTACTATTATTGTTATTATAATTTAAAAATTACTATAACTTAGGCATAGAAAAAAGTGCCAAGACTAAAGTCTTGCAGCACTACCATCTTAGGCTATCGGTTTCATTGGAAATTCGTTCCCTAACGAGCTCTCGATTGAAATCCTTTCTATACTCGGCCATTTATTTATTTATTTTAATTCCACTTAAACTAGAAACTCAACTAAACAAATAACAGTCGAGTTCAATTGGCTCATAATGAGAAACTTATATTAATTAATAATAAAATTTAGTATAAGTATAATAAAACAAATAAGAAGAAAAAAAAAAAGAAAAAGAAAAAAGAAAAAAAAGCATGTACACTATCAGCATAGGAGCACACTTACAACCGGTACAGGACCAAATTGCAAATGAACCCCTAAGCCATCGTAAACATGCATAAGCCTGGCAACCGATAATAAATTGACAATAATTCACTTTCGAAACGTAACGACTTTTTAAGGATAACAGCTAGTTTAAATACGACATAGGTAAATCGCGCGTATTAAGCAATGTTGCTTTAATGGACTTTAAAGAGTCCGATAACGAGATTAAGTGGTAGACGTCATTTAGGTTCTTGCAAACGAATCTGAGCGGATTGAACAGCTCATAATTAAATTTACACTGACTAAGCTTAACCAAGATAAAGTGCCTAGAGAAGCGGTTAGGGACATTAAAGCTTATTTCACCAAGTAATGGAGGCAAGTCAATGGCACCATTTATTACTTTAATTAGAAAGGAAACGCAAAGAACAAACCTACGTTTCTCAAGAGACGGTAGGGAAAGCAGAAGCAAACTATTTTCATACGGAGGAAGAGAGGCAATCGGATCCCAACCCAAATTTCTAAGGGCAAACAGCAAGAATTGCTTTTGAACTGATTCAATTGAATCTACGTAGCACCTATATGAAGGAGACCACACAACTGAGGCATACTCGAGTATGGGTCTAACCAAACACATGTACAGCCTTTTCGTAATGTAGGGATCATCAAGCTCTTTGGACCACCTTTTTATAAAACCAAGCGCGGACCTAGCTTTGCTAATTGAGAGCTCAATATGCAAGTTGAAACGTAATCTATGATCAAATAGAACGCCTAAATCTGTAATCGAATCGACGTCCTCCAACTTATGCGAATCTATGAAATACTGAGTAATGAATGACTTTCTTTTTGAGAATAAAAACTTCTTAGATTTACTCAGATTTAGTTTCAGAAGATTCAAAGAGCACCATGCAACAAAATTATCCAAATCACCTTGAAGCTGATGTGATTGCGATTCAACAGAGAAGGAAGAAAACAGTTTCACATCATCAGCATACATTAAGATCTGGTTGGAATTAACCACCGATGGGAGATCGTTAATGTATAAACTAAATAAAATGGGACCTAAGTGACTTCCTTGAGGTACGCCCGACGTAACGGGGAGTTCATCCGAGGTGATGGAGTTAAACAAAACCCTGAAGGATCTATTGTGCAGATAAGAGCTTATCCATTTCACTAAGTAGGGTGGGAAACCAGAGGCTTGGAGTTTAAAGATAAGTAGTCTATGGTTAACCATATCAAATGGTTTGCTTAAATCAGTGTAAATAACATATGTGCGAGAGCCACTAGAAAAAGCCTTGAAAACATGACAGGTAAACTCTAACAAGTTGGTGACTGTAGATCGCCCTTTCCGAAAGCCGTGCTGGTGCGGAGAAATATACGAATTAATGGCAAATTCCAAATGCTGAGTCACAATACGCTCGAACAACTTGGGCAAAACACTCAACTTGGCTATGCCTCTGTCGTTCTCAACAAATTGTCTACTTCCACTCTTGTGGATAGAAATAAGGAAACTACTCTTCCAACATGAAGGGAAAACACCTAAATACAAGGACATGTTAAAAATCTTTGAGATCACACCACATAACTCGACAGCGCAAGATTTAAGTACACATGATGGAATTCCATCAGGTCCAGGCGAACAACTGTATTTTAGAGAACTCAACCCTTTAAAAACGTCATCTTCCGAAATAACCAAGTTAGGTATTGAAACCGAGTTAGTTATAGGATATGGGTAGTTTGCTGATAAATCCAAATTAGCAATCGAAAAGTTTCGTCGGAAATACTCAGCAAATAGATTAGAGATTTCAAAATCATCCGACGAATCAGAGCCATTAAAAGAAACATGAGAGGGATATGTGGAAATTTTTCTTTTAGAGTTAACAAATTTAAAGAAGAATTTAGGATTAGCAAATAGAGAGGATTTAATGAACTGAAGGTATCTGCAGTAATAATGATGGTTGAGGGAGTTAAATCTATGCCTCGTCACCGAGTAAGCGACATAGTCGAGCGCAGAGCCACTTTTCGAATATTTTTTGAATAGCGAGTTTTTTCTATTCTTGTGATATTTCATTGTCTTATTAAACCACGGGGGACATCTGCTTCGAGGTCGACAATGCTTGATCGGAACAGATGCAGCAATAGCTAGATTTAATGTATTGTAGAACGATGGCAATAAGCTTTCAATACTACCGGTTGAGAAATCAAGCCTCAAATGTGGACGACAATGTTTTAGCAATACAATATTGATTTTATGAATATTATAACATTTATTTAAAAAAGTTTGATTTGGCACATTAAGGCAGTTCAACGAACCATCATTCATATGTTGAAAGGAAACGCACATTGATGGATGATAAGGATCCTCAGGTAAACTAAAAGGTGGGCAACGATTTACGTTAATCTCAGGAAATTTGACAAAGCAGAGCTCAAGCAGTCTACCATTACAATTAGGGCTACGATTATATTGAACCAAATTGTGATCAAACAATTCATTAAAGAACACAACAGCCCTATCAGACGTTGAAGTAGGAATCAAACAGCCAGGATTATCACTGTTACACCAAGTGACTTGACGCAAGTTGAAGTCACTCAATGCAACGACCAAATCGGTGGGTCTAGACAGCTTGGCCACTTCACATATGAGGCAGCGTATTTCTTGTAAATGGAGATATCAGAATTTGCGGGAATATAAGAGCAAGTTATAAATAGATGTTTATCAGGCATATTCGCACGAATAGCGATAAATTCAACGTCAGGAGAAGTGGGAAATTCAATTAAATTGGACAGGACTGACGCAGATATGACAATTAATGCACCACCACCAATGCGATTTACTCGATCATTTCTAAAGACTTGGAAAGAATTATGAAAAAGTTCCGACGAATGAAGATCGGGTTTTAGCCAAGTTTCAGTAAAGGCCAAACAGAAAAATTCCGTGCTCACTGAATTTAGAAAAGTGGAAAGAATTTTTGAATTTAGGCCCCTAACATTTTGATAAACGAGAGATAGTGGGCCTGAGGAAACAATTAGTTTTTTTAAGGCGACAAGACTATTGCCTTGGTATTACGGGGACGATCTCGAGGGATAAATTCCTTAATTAAGGATCCTACTGGCCACAGTGATTTGTTTAACAACATATCACTGTTTTCAGTCGGAACTAATATTTTAAAAAAGGAGATTGCCCTAGATTGAGAAGGAGCCATTTTAAAGATGCTAACGCGCTTTAAGCTGACTGATGGCACTTTCGCCGCCAGATAACTTTTTATGTTATCCACCGATGTTTCAGGTGCCAGTCTTGACACAAATATAGCTTTTCTGGGAGGAACGGCCGTCAAGCAAATGTTATTATTTGGAGGAGGGGGGTTCACGATAGGAGAGTTTAGAGTTGGAGAGAATATGGATGGGGCTATCGCCCTTATACCGGCAGCTTGTGAAACTTGCCCAGGCTGGTGACCAGCGTTCACACGCGAACAGCCAGGGGAAGAGGATGATTTGTTTTTCACCTCATTACTTTTAGGCGATGGCGCTTGATTAGAGTGAGTGGCGGCTCTGGGCGGTGATACCCTTGCCACTTCGGCGTAGCTTAAAACCGACGGACTTGCCGGTTTGTTTGTAACCGTTTTGCTACCAACCGACTCAGCAATATCGGAAACATTACTGTTCATTTTAGAGTTAGAGGGAGCGGTAACTTGTACCAAGAGAACCAGATTTGGAGAAACCCAGAGGTGACGTCCCACACGCTACGCTACGAGTAGAAGATGAGTGCCCAGTAAAACGACACTCATCAAACCTAGACTTAATTAGCTCAAACTTTTCCCACAAGGAGCCGAGATTTCTACTCAATTCCGAGAAACCATTACGCGTCTCCGTGAAAAGTTTATAAAAGGCAATGTCCCGCTGCCTACAGTCAGGATATGACCATCTTAACCCTTTAGACGGGTCACCGACTGCGTCAGCAGCACGGCCGAGAATACTGGCACACTTTGCGTGACCAAAGCGCACGCAGAGCCGACAAGAAACGAATCGATCAGATTCCGGGCCCGACAAGGTGTATATAAACACTCCATGTCCAGTCAAAAAGACAGTTGTGGATTATGAAAAACAGACACACAGATCACTAAAAAAATTCTGAACATAAAAATTTATCAACCAATTTGTGCAAAACTTCTCTGTTACGTTGACACTGTAACGAGAGATCAACAGCAAAACAAACTACAAACACCGAAAAAATAACCAGAGAAAAAACAAAAAAAAAGAGAGATTTTTATCAGAGCTCAAAATTTTTGTTTGCAAAAATCCAATGAATCAAAGCTCTTCTCAAAGTATATTATAAATTCACTCACTATAAGGCAAAATAGCCACGAAATTCAACAAAAAATTAATATATTAATTGCCGAAACAAAATATCGATGACTGTACCGCGCGACAGAGTTGCCAGACTTTACGCCGAAAGAAGAAAATTTTAAAATATATAAAAAATAAATTTAAATCAAGTTTAAATTAGGGGTTATCTCGTTAGCTAATATTATTTGACCAGGACTAGTTATAGATACGAATCTCTTCCTCGTAAAGCTTTTCATTGTCTGTAGCGTATGTACTTAAAACGTTACTTGATGCAGTACGGTTGAATTGAAAGTTGGCCCTATACACCAAGAAATAGAGCTAATTTTTGGTGGCTAGTTTGCTAGCTTGACAATGGGATGAGCTGATGAATTTATTCTTACGCTTAAGAAATTCAAAGGCAATAATGTAATTGAATGTATAATACATCCAATTGGCCAGAACTCTTATTTCCATAGTAGATTTTCAGTCGTTCTATTTAACTCAACCACCCACAGTAAAGTACACGTTACGTCAGATACCCCTCAAAGCGGCTACTTAGGATCCTTGTCACTTGTCCTGCACATCAATGATCTTTTTTGATAATTAAATCAAACTATATCTTAATGTTTGCTGGTAATGTCAATCCGTTCTCCCCCTTTACCTTCCTTTACCGTATGAGCTAAAAATAAAATGAAGTGAACATTAACAGTGGCGAGAATTATTATATTGTGGTGTTCAAATTTCTCAGTTACGGAAACCAATCAGAGTAACTAGGAAGAATAAGGTGTAAATTATCCAACGAGCATTTCTTCTTGCAAGAACCTTAATTTACTCACTGAGTGTTACCTCATCTTAAATAAATAGACAATAAGATATAATTTTATTACGTATATAAAATTTCACGTATTTATAAGGGTTTTGCTTCCTGTTTTGTCTCATTTTATATTTCTGACCAACTTTACAGAGGAGGTATTCGCATGTTTAGAATAAGATTTGTTTTTATTTCGTGTACAAATAAGTGAATAAATAATGTAGTTCTTCCTTTCTAGTCAAGAAACTCCAACCATATGAACCAGTAATAATTTTAAAATTTGCTCAGCTGAATAAGGCTTTTTAACATATTTTAGTTTTGATTTAAATCGTGCTATTGTATTGTTTGCAATGAGTTCACAGTTAGAAGAAAATGAAATGGAAAATCATAAAAAACTCAGGACCAATCTTTCAATCGCAAAAGCAATGAAAATAAATTTGAATGGTTTTTATATTGAATGCTCGACGGTAATTAAAGCGTATTGAAAAACGAAATCTTCTTGTTTCACGAATACGGCACTCAACGCACAATTGTCATACATATCTTCCGGCTTTTGATAAGAGTTAAGGAAAACTTAACAAACTTCCTGTGGTGTTAATCATAACAACACAGAACTGACTTATGTTTCACATCCTTCAGTCAATCACGATGTGCTTTGCATGGAAATGACTGTAGTTGTGATTTGACATCATGATTGAACGTTGTTTGTAAACAACTGTAAGTGGAGGTGCACTTCGACGTAGGAGTTTTAAGTGTGTGCATATATATATATATGCCCTCAATAATAATAACTAATGGCAGTAATCAGTGCTTGACATTATTGCCACGTCATGGCGTCTCCTAGTCATTTTTAGATCAACCGTTCGTCCCAAATATATTGCATTCTATTTGGCACTTGCTTATTTCTTATATAGATAACTATTCTTTTTACTGAAGCATGCAAACGAATCTACAGACTTAAGGTAATTTACATATGTTACATGTTATACACCTATAAGAATAAGTATGTAGTGCGTAAAAGTTATGTAATACTATGACAAAAGTTAACAAGAGCAGTTTGGATGACGTGTGGAAACTGCTATAACTATAATGCAGCATAACTAATTCTGGCGCTTGTCTTCTTATTTCGCTGAACCAATAGCATATAACTAACTACATACTTACTTCTACGGCATTGATGTTTGTTGATTCAACAAATGATTTTGATTGATTTCGAACCAGTTTGTGCTGCTGCATGTTGACGAAAATTACCTTCGCTAATTGTGCCAATAGTTTGGAAAGTTGCCCATAACGAAATTCGCTCGTCTTTAAAACAGAAAAAGTAATAAAATTTCATTCGGTTATGGCCTAATCGTCTATACATCTCACCGTTATATTAAAATTAAACCTGAAATTATTTGTTTTACAGTTCACGAGAGGTGCAGAAAATAACTACTGGGGCCGCGTCGTTTGGCCGATTTACTCCAATGTCAATATCAACCTGTTCCCTGCAACTTCCAACGTTTACGCTAAATTTTAAGCCGTTCACTTTGGCTTTAGGACGAGGATATGTTCACCACAGACAGACATTAGGACAGACGAGTATACTTAAATCGATTTAAAATTTGATACTGATGAAGAATAAATATAATTTATGGTATTTTTGAGTTTCTTTCAGAGTTTTGCAAAGATTTAAACAAAAGGATATACGATATAATATCATCGCTTCTTCGGCGAAACGTTCTGAACATGTTTAATTTAAAAAATATTAAAATTTACTAGGTAAACTTCAATTTGCTTGAATTCCTTTGTCTGAGCTATGTTGACTTGAAAATTTTTGATTTATTTTATTATCTTATAGGTGAAGAGTATTGTGAGGAAGGAATCTATGGCTATGGTTAACCTAGCGGTTGCATGTGCTCCTTCTCAGGTTAATTGGTATTTTTTCTTTAAGATATTTCTCTAGAGAGCGCGTTACGTGGCGGACGGATCTTCTTGCAATTAATAGTCAGTAATATTTAGTTAGAATAGTTTACTTTTCTTTTGAATCTTTACACTGTTTCACTTGAGCTTTGTAACACTTACCTCATTTGTTTATAATTGCACATTATTGAGGGTTACGTTTAAGCCTATGCGGGACTGTTGTTACTCTAAATGTCCCTAATTTCGGATGGATGATTCTACAGTGTCATGACTTACAAATTGCGGGACCCGAGTCCAGGCTCATTCGATAGGATGTCTAATTATAATTTACAGGTCGCGCACACTGCGATCATTGACAGTGCTGCACATACAGGAAACATCCCCTAAAAAATTTTCCACTTTCTCCAGCACGCCCACGATCGCTTGTTTAACTCCGATAACTCAACCGTTTTCTAGCACGATACGCACAGGAACCCCACCCTTGTATCACAATTCACCGGATGTGCTGTCAAGGCGACTTGCATTGTCACTCGTTCAAAATTAACGTAATCGAATTTAGTTCTTTAATTGAACCAAACAAAAATACATTACGTGCAATACGAAATTAAAAAGTGTACTTATTATTATTATTGTTACAATTTTAGACTAATGAATTGAATTCTTAGACTAAAAAAAAGACATTGAGCACTAGCAACACAGGCTATCGGCTCTAATTTAAATAAATGGATATTAGATAATAAGCTTAGTAGTATTAATAAAGTAAAATATTGAATTGAATATTCTGTTCTGAAGCTGATTGTAGAATGTTCAAAGGGTTAATCGTTCCAAATGCAATACAACGTTGATTGATGTATTTCTGTGAATTCCCATCGAGAAAAGTTCGAAACTAATTTTCGTAATTTCTTCCCGAATAGAGCATTGACCTTTTTGTATAACAACAAATGATCATGATCAGGACATCTCTTAAAGCGGGGCCATAGATCCGTTTTATTTTTCCTCAAAAACAAAAGCGTGTTGTTTCACCAAGGAACCATAGCTCGTTAAAAAAGAGCTGTTGGATTGAGGAATGGAAAGATGAGCAGCATGCGAATCGCTTTAGACCTAATAACAGCATCATGATTGCCGTTACCGTTAAATGGGTTTGAATTCAGAAATGACTCGGCCTGATTGGAGTAATTGATCCAATCCGCTTTATCTAGGAGTAATTTGGCCTGTTTTGCTGGAGTAACAGAGGACAATGAAAGTTTAAGGTCGATTATGATTGGAAAGTGATCACTATTATGTAGATCATCAGAAATAGACCAGGAAACCAAAGAAAGAAGTGAGGGAGAGCAACATGTTAAATCAATATGTGAAAAAGTATGATGAGTTGAAAAGACCGTTGGTTTTCCATCATTTAAAATGCAGAGATTGCTTTGAATGAAGGCCTTTTCTAAAACAGTACCACGAGTGTTGTTCACTGTTGATCCCCAGATGGTATTTAAGCTGTTAAAGTCGTCCCATATTATTAATGGGGGGAAAGTACGGAGAATAAATTGTAAAGTTCTTACTGAGAAAACAATTGCGAAGGTGGGATATAGAGCGAAGGCACTGTAAATTTTATGCTTAACATTATTTGCATCGCTACGGCTTGTATATTTAAGCTTAAATTTATGCGTTTGCGAGGTATACTTGATTTTATAAAAACACCAGCTCCTTGTTTGGAATATAAATTTTGATCAGCATTCGTAAAGTATCCAGTATATGATTTGGGTGGAATAGTATTAAAAGAGGTTCAACAATGGGTCTCTTGAAGCGATAAAAAGGTTGGACTGAAATCACTTATGTGTGTATGGAGTTCATCAAAATTATTAAGAAGTCCCTTAATGTTCCATTGTAGAATTTTAAAAACTTCATTTAATTGTAGCGACATGGAGTAGAAAGTAGGTTAAGTTGACATATCAGCGTCTCCGTCGAAAGTGTCACTATAAGAATTTTGCGTGAATAATTTGTTCTTACCAGCAGAATAATCTGTACTTAGGTGTTTGCGTAAATTTGAAGTGCAACGAGTGGGCACACGTGAAGATTTGAAATTGAAGGTTGATTGAGGGATGAAAGATTGGATTCATTGCAGTTTGTAATTTGTTGAGCAGAGTAGAGAACTGGTGATTCTGGGGGATTTAGTTTATTAGATTTTGGCATATGTGTTGTTGTTTTAGTTTTTTCAATATTTGCTGTTGTTTTGATTTTTAGAATATTATCTTTGGCGGGCGATGGAACTGATTTGGCAATGAAATTTTTGGTTGATGGTAGACCAGGTTTCTCATTGGAAGGAGTTGGAGTTAAAGGCTTATTAAGCACGATTTGCGAAGCGACAACAGCGTAGGTATTGCTTTTGCTAATTCTTTGGGTTTCAGTTGGATTTATTTCCCGGTATTTGCGTTGCGCTTCACCCATGCTACAGTAATTTTCTGTTTTGATTTTTAGAATTTCACACATTTGTATAAAACGTGGGCATAGTTTGTTTAACGCCGATTGTTGATCGTTGCAATTTAAGCAGAAGCTACGCGTACAGTTTTCAGCATGTGGAGGAAGACCACAGTTAGTTCAGGATGGAGGACTGGTGCATCTTTTTGCAGTATGACCCAGGCGTTGGCAGTTTTTACACCTCATGGGATTTGGAATGTAGAGTTCTACTTTACATTTATACCAAGCTACATGAACCGTTGCCGGTAGCCGATAGCGGTCAAAAGTCATAATAATTCTTCCTGTAGGAGATCGGGTTTTTCCATCGTCATTTAATTTGGTGAATTTGTAGACATCAGTCACTTCTTGACTGCCCATTTCGCGAACAATTTAATCTTCCGGCACATGCTTTAAGCATGCGGCATAAACTACGCCTTTAACCGAGTTTAGTTTGTCATGCAGTTTAGCGGATATAGCACATAAATTAGCTAATGATTCGATTTTATTCGCTTTTCGGTTTCGCGCGGGTTCCCAGCGAAGACAAGCAAATTCCCATCGCGTAAAATCGATATAGAGTCTGTATATGTTGTAATGCTATCTAGTGCTTTTTTAATGGCGAAAGGACTGATTTGCGAAATTGTTATGGAGGGATCAGTTGGAGAAATCACAACATATTTTTTGTCAATAGGAATGATGTTACTGGTTGGCAACACCGGAAAGTCGGAAATTTTCATCTTTTTTCCTTGGGGGATACGTCTGCTAATAGATGAAATCTATTCGAGTTTTTATCTGGCGGCCCCGGAGCCATTATGCCTTATGGTTGTCTATTATTTAGTAACTTGGGAAATAACCACTCACTTGAAAAGGTTTGGGAACTGCTGAGGATAATTACAATTGTTTTCAATAGTTTATTTTTCTTTTATGTTTTTTTTTTTTTTTTTTTGATTTTTTTATTATATTTACAGAAAACGAAAGCAAATATCGTATCTGCGATAATCAGCTTTTGCAAAACCACCGAAAAAACACACGAGTTAAACACACAAAAACACCGAAAACAATTAAAAAATCGCAGACGAAAAACAAAACGCGCACTGCTCAGAACACAAGTCGATGTCGAATCGAACATTTAATTGTAGAAATGTTCATTATTATGGAAAGATAGATGTTAAACTGCGTGTTTGCTAAAAAGGAAGGAACGTAGCTAACCATGTTGTTTGAGACAAAGTTTAAGACCGGTTAAAATCAGAAATTCTGCAACGCACAAGCGAACTTTCAACACCAGTGTGGGATGGAGAAATTGCATCAGTGTGCGAACAAGAAACAAACGATTTGAGGTAATCTGAGGAACAGCTAACTTGCTTAGTATAAGAAGTTACTTTTCCGCCCGTCGTTGTGGCATTAAAAGTTTGCATTCCCTGATAGCTTGATGTTATTTGCTTAATATTGCTTAAAAAACGATTAAGTATGCCTTGAAGGCGCGTTTGTTCTGTTCAGTCGGCATTATTCGTATCGTAAAAATAATAGAGAAAAAGACCTATAACCTGTTCAAATTGTTTAAATCGAATTTCAAGTGAATTAATTATCTTCTAACTTCTTTAATCCCCTAACTTTTTCAAAAGCAGTTCGAACAAAAATGGATTAGTTCAACATCATTGAGATAGCTGTTGTATACACATAAAGCCAAGAGCAATTTGAAAGGGGCCAGTATTTCTGACAAGAAATAAAAAGTATGTCACCAAGACCTGGCTGTATCTTTATGCAATTTTTGTTTTCTTGACACACGAAACGAAAGCAGCGGACTTTATCGTCGAAACTTCGGAAGACAAGGAAGAATTTTTGAATATGGAAGATCGGTTTTCTGCGAGTGAAATATAATAGTAAAAATTAATATAAAATTTCTTATAATAAAAACACATGTCTATAATATATTTCAAACTTTCAATCGTGTTTTTTCTGAAAATATGACCGGTAATTTTTTCGTTTTAATAAAGAATTGCTTAGGTAGGTGTCTGCTACAGGTGTCACATAGGGATTAGAAAAGAAAAAATGTGACTGCACGCTCCCCATCGATACGTTTTTTCCTTTTAACGGCTGAGCGCTCATTATAGCTATGCTGAAGTACGCTCCAGATTTAAACTCGCAGACACTGACTTCGTTGTGGTGAACTTTATCCAGTTGCCTGCTAATAAAGAGATACCTAACCTTTCTGTTCATATGTATATTTTACATATGTTAGTTTTAACACAATTTATTAAAAGAACGTTGACGCTTCATGGTTGAAAATTGGGTGTTTGTGCGCACCAATCACACACAAATCCTTATTTTTAAAATCTTCCTTGCTGTGAGATGATATTCTTCTTGCTTGTTCAGTTCTCTTTCATGTAAAGGCCATTTATTTATTCATAAATACAGAATTCAGCTACAGTGATTTTTTCAGCTAAATTGCGTGATTTAAACATTTGATAGCTTAACCTATTTACAATTCAGATAGAGAAAGTGGTAAACATTTAAGAAATAGTAGAAAAACATATAAGAAATAAACAACGGGTCTATCATTACTCATCAAAGTCCATATCAGGATTCCGAATAATTTAACTATTAATTCCGTTAAGACGTCGGCAGTGCGCGGGCATTGAGAAGGGGAATCTTAACGGAAGCAACAGGATCCGATAAGGAAATTAGGTTATAAACCTCATTTAGATTGCTACACACAACCAACATTAGAAAAGAAATTAAGACAAAATTCAAGAGAAATGTCACTATCCCTAGGGGAAAAATTAAGCCTAACGAAGTGATAACCCTAAAGTTTACAAACACAAATTGAACAACCAATAAGTTCAATAAAATCAGAAAATTTAACAGGAAGAACCAACAATTCATAAAATTTCATCGCGCTGCTCAAAATATCGGCCTTATCGTGTACAGGCCTAGTGCATTCATCAAAACCAAGCAACAATAAAAAAAATAAAAAAAAAAAATTAATAAACAAAGAATAAAAAAGAGCAAACGGCGATTTTGTTATACGTTGAAACAGGGAAGGCACCCCAATGCTTCCGTCTTTCATTGTTCATTGTAGATGCATAACGCCTTCTGCCGTCAGAAAATAAAGTCAAATAATGAATCAAAAACGTCCCCAAAGAGGTCGTTTAAAAAGCCGCTCGCAACTCATGAGTGGCCCTTGTAGTGAGTCTAACCAATTATGAACAATTTAAAGTCAATTTTCGTATATGCCAAAGATCGAATTTAAATACTGCACCAATCACGAAAATGTGTAACCCATTTGAATTCCAATTGGAAGGTTTCGTTTAAGAAATTTTTTTTGCTTCGACTACTTTCTAACTAATACGTTTCAATTTAAGTCACATGTTACTCTTCTGCATATAGAGGAATGTAATAACTGATGCATGCATACTACGCTTGACACATGGAAGTTTAATATACTCCGGCATTGGAGACAATTTTTGCTTTGAGTTGCCCATCGAATTTAAGAATGGCCTACGTAAACACAACTGCATACGTTCCGTTTTGCAAACATTTAAGAGAACGCGACATCATATCGAGGAACTATTAATGGAACCCGCGCCCCTACAAATAATGAGAATTACAGAGCAAATATACAAATAGATGCTAACTAACAGCGATACCAATGCTATTAATAGCAGTTAAAGAAAAAGTCCCTAGAAAATCTGTGCATTCCGTTGTCTCAGGCAATATCAAGTGGAAAAATTTCTCTGTATTTTGTCTTCGCATCTATCGGTAAAATCAGACCAAATACCCGCAACTTTTATTTGCGTCCGCAGTTTGCCTTTTATTGTTTTTGTAAAACAGAGTTTTAAAAGAAAATTCAAATTCAGTTCAAAATGTGAAATTTTAAGGACTTTCTTATTCGTTTGAAAAGAGCCCACGCTGTGTGGGAAGTTACACCCTAATATCTTGCCTATTGGTTTTTAGCTTCTCTGATATACTAACAGGTGTGTTTAGAAAGTGTTTGTGTTCATTGCAAAAAATGTTTCCAAAAAAAATTGCTTACCGTAGTTTCATCGAGACGACTTCGTATTATATTGTTGTAGATGGGCACCAACCTTATCGTTGTCTAACAGGCATATGGCTTTCACCAAAATTCGTTGCTCTACAGCTTAAGGATTTTTACCAAACCAATTGCATTCTTTGGCTCGAAGCAGCACATTGCATCTGCCGTGAGACGGAACAGTTATGAAAGCGACTCGAGAGGGATTATTGCGTCTGACAAAAACTTAGATGGCCCAGTAAAACCACTGCCCCAATTTCTATTGTTTTCATTGAAGCTGTTTAGATTATTTTTAAAATAACATTCGGTATAGAGGTACATGAGGAAGTTTCCTTCCTTCGAGTAAATTCATTTGATGAATATCCTTTGCTAATAAATAATGGACCGTTTTTTGTTGAAAGTTACGGGTTTTAATTCAAATACTTTTGCGTCTTTGAGTATTCTAAGAATCAATCGACCGACGGAGTAAAGTTTCTAAATTGACTGTTGTTGGCTGCAGCCGGTCCTCAGGTAGCGTTCGTAGACTTGTCACTTGCATAGAATAGATCGTGTTTACGTTTTGAAGACATATATTATTTTTTTTATGGAAACTAAACTCATATCTGTTGAAAAAAGTATTTTACATCGATAATTTAGTAAAAAAGAAGAAGGATTTTACATCAATAACTTTAGATGCCAGTGCTTTAAGATTTTAGTCTTAAAATTCATTTCGCTAACTAAATTAATAATAATAATAATAATTTGTTTTGGAGTTAATTTTATGAAATTTGTTTACCATATGTCAATTTTGACAAGCATATTTTGAATTTCATTTCATTGAGATATGTCTTGGAATATTTCTTAGAGTGAACACACAGCTTGCTGACTTGTTAAATATAATTTGCCATTACCATCTGAGTTGTTGTTTATGACTTTACTTGTTGTTTGAAGAACGTCAACAAAATACGAAAAAATATAAAAATCAAAAATGTGTAACATATACACGCATACAAATACGATTTTTATTGTACCCTTGGTATGCACGAACCACATATTGAATGAAAAATTTCATTTCACTTAATGTAAAGCACGACACATCGTGTTAACGCTAAAAATAAATAACATGTTCAACCTCAACCTAGCAATAGTTAGGTAAGCCGCCTCCTGCACATATACCACATTTTTTTTTTTTTTTTTGGAGTTATGTCATATTCTTAATAAAGTGTGAAACGAAGGTAAAGCTGTCTCATTCGCTCCTAATCGGCATATTTATTCAAGATAAAAAAAAGTTGTGCACTCGTTATGCCTCCATCGTCGTAACGCTTATCTTCAAGTATTGTTTAATTTTTTGAAAGAAGACACTTTTGCCACGAAACTTTTCAATATGCGAGTGCCGAATAATTTTATTTAAAAAAAAAAAAAAAATTGCCAATAAATATTTTACATCACCGTGTAGTTGTTAATATAACAACTTTTCAAAATAAGTCGGCGTATAAGAAGCGGTCAAAAAAAAGGTCCAGTCCGAGTTAGTTTCAATAGCCTTCGTTGGACCAAAAAGCGACCGTGCCCAAAATGTCCACAAAACAGTTCCAAAATTGCAGCCTGTAGGTTGAATACAATGTATCTTAAAATAAGTGGGAAGTAAATCGGAATAAAAATTTTGTCATTAATTATTCGAAATCGATCAATACCATCTTTGTACCGAACAGGCAGATGGCTCTGGTGAACAATTGGGTAGCAGTTATTCAGAAACATATTCACTGAGTCGATAATTATAAACGTAACGTGGAACATTTTTTGGGGTATTTAGAGATTGTTTTAGGTTCTTTTACATTGCGGAAGTGCGTGGGAGCAGAGCGTTCTTTATCTCACAATCTTAATCGATCAGCGACTCTATATGTCGAATTGTGTTCCAGAAAAAAAATGTAGACATATGATTTGTGCTCAAGAAAAAAAAAAAAAGGTGATTCCAAATTTTGTAGATTGCGTACATTCGATTTTCTTCGAATTTGAATTCTTTTTTTTTTTTTGCTATGCTGGTATATATGTCTCGAACATATGTTGCTATTGTCAACTATTTTGCATTTTTAGAGTGTCTTTGGCAGCTATAAATGTTAGATGTGTTTTAATGTGCTTAGCGATTTTTTGCTATCGAAAAAATGGACCAATGTTAATGGACCTGTGTTAAATTTTGTATAAAAAACAACTCCCTTGCTTCAACTCACTTGGAATGTTGCGTCTGGTTTGAGCAAAAAGATGTTTATAAGTGGTGCAAGCTCTTCATGGAAGGCCGAGAATATATTAATGACCATGACCATGGAACCTTCGAATCACTATTAGAAAAGTTATCGATTACTCATGTCATGCAATGTTTTCAAATATTTTATATTATCTTATATATTACGTGGCAACAAAGTTTGTTCCGAAATTGTTAAATTTTGACTGAAAGAACCGTAGCGTGAGCATCGTTCAGAAGTTGCGGAATGATCCAGGTTTGCTCAAAAGGGTAATAACGGGTGAAGAAACATGGGTGTATGTTTAAAGCGTCGGCACCAAAATCTAATCTTCCCTATGGAAGCGGACAGAATAGACAAGCCGGGAAAAGTACGCCAAGTTCGGTGAAATGTGAAAGTTTTCCCTGCTGTTTTCTCCTTCACAGTGGCGTGGTGCGTCATGGATTCTTGCCAGAAAGCCGTACGCTCAATAAACAATGCTGCCTTGAAGTTATGCGCCTTTTGCACGCGTTTATACGAAAAAACACGCTCGTAGTCATGTAAACTGCACCATGATAAGACGCCAGCTCACTCGTCATTGCTTGTTCGTAATTTTTTAGTCAAAACTAAAACTGTTATCATGTCTTAGCCACAGTGCCCGCCGGACCTGGCCCATTGAAGTTCCGTTTCCCTTCCCGTTCCAAAAAGTGAAAAAACCCATGGAAGGTGGCAGTTTTGCCACGATTAAGAAAATAAAGACTCGATCACTAGAAGAGCTCAAGACCATACCAATAAGTACATGTTGGAAGTATTTCGAGGACTGGAAAAAGCATCGGAATGAGTGTATTATATCTTAGGGCGATTACTTTTAAGCGGGATAGATATTGAGGAGAAAATAAACATTTTTTTACAAAAATAAAAAGTTACCCTTTTTTTTAACAAATCTCGTATATATAATGCAGCAAGCATTATGTCATTAAAACACAATGTACAATATCTAAAGATCTGCTTCCTTGTGTAGATTTTTTAAGTTTAAAAACTTAGTAGATGTGATGTTAATTTAGCAAATTCTTCTATGTTATAAATTTATTTTATATTATTATTATTATAATTTACTTGGGCCACGGAAATACATTCTGGGATGGAATGTGGGATGAGCATTGGAAACGACAAGACTATTACATTTTTCTTTTGATATATATTAAATTTGTGCGAACCTATGTAACACGCAGCAGGGCTTAAGATAGGCCCGCCATTATGCCGTTAAACCGTTTGGTTGTCTATCTACCCGTCTTGTTTTCTTAAGTTCACTGGACGCAATTTTTGATATATTTATTTTGGGCGCGCTTTGATCCAAGGAAATGATTGGGATCTGTGCCCTGTTTCGACCAGTCGTCATACAAGGCCATAATTTCAAAAGTCGTTTTATGGGAAAAATTCCAATTTTCGAAACATCTCGACAAAAGTCGCTTGGTAATAGTATTTGTGTGAAAATTTTGGTTGGTCCGGGGGAATTTTTTAGGTTTCTCTCATATAATCGTTCGTACGAAAACTGAATCTTTTTCATGGTGAAAATTAGCTCATAATAGTAACTTGACATAGAAATAAATGGCTTATCTATTTAACGAGGCTAAATAATTATTTCTGATATTATGCTCTCCAGGTACTTTTAAGATGCGATAAATATGTTCTCGTTTGAACTGAAAAGTTTTTCTATGGCTTTGTATTGAAACAAAAAAAAACAAAAACAAAAACCAAAGTGTTCTATCAAATGAGAAATCTTTCTTTCATTCAATTGTGGCCTTTTGTTCAATGCTTTCTAACTCGATTACAACGAGTAGTATTAACAAATAATTGAATTAAATTCAATTTATAATTGAAGTTTTGATGTCTGCACACGATAATATTAAAGTGTTCACATTTGCACAGCTACGTAAACAAAATTTCTTTCTTTCTTTTCTGAATTAATTAAAGTGTTTGTCAATTAAGTTTTCAGCGCCTAGCTATGCATACAGCTGTTGTTTTGCTATTGTTAGTTTTACGATTGTTGTTGTTGTTGCTACTGTATTCAATAGCAATAATAATAAACTTTAATAAAAGTTAAACTTAAACAAAATGCGGTGTCCAGAAAAAATTAAAATTAAAAAAAAAACCACTATGGAAGAAAAAAAAGAAGGCGACGCGTAAAGAAGTAAAAATTTGCTAATTTTGCTATTTTGCTGATCTTGGAGAAATTTTTTTAAATGTCCAGCTTTGGGTTAGTTATTTTCGTCTGCAGCACATAAAACACAAATACTCTCGTAACCCAACAATTTTGGCTACATTATTTGCTCACATGGTCAACCGCTATGTGGTTAAAGAAATTATCCTGTTATGCATATACACACGTATCGTATGTAGATAGATTTAGAAATAAAGGCATTTGTATCTATCTAACCATTTCGAATACAATAAGAGAAAGACCGGCAGTGACCGAATATCTTTCAGAGACACTTGAAAACATCATTTTTATCCCAAACATAACAGACGGAAAAGCTACATTTGCACTCTCTGTAATATTCTGGATGGGCGTGATTGATTAATGCTTTGTTTGTGTAATTTTTTAGTTTACAAGTAATTAATAAAAACTCAGAAAGCACAAGTGTTCTCAATTTACGCTACGCTTTGATCGATTGTAATAATTTTCAGCAACAACCAGCGTGCAAGACTTGCAATTTTAGTTTTTTCTAAATGTGAAACCGATGCCTTTAAGCGGCTGTAAGAAAATTATTCACCGCAGACAAACGGACATGCTTAAGTCGATTACGAATTTGATGCAAATAAAATATGTGTATTCACTTAAGCTTTATAGGATTTTTGAAACTCCCCGCTGAGTGTTGCAAGCGTTTCGACAAAATTAATATACGCCTGTCCTTGGTGGGTGGATAAAAAAAACACCTTCTTTTTTATGAGGATGTTCTCTTATGTCAACTTATTATTATTATTATTATTATTTTTTTTTTTTTTTTTTTGGTGAGGTATTTATTGACGATAATAAGAAACCAAAGTCTACATAATTATTTATTGAAGTGTTGTCATAAAAATAAAATAAATATAAAGTTAATAGCCGCAGGAGCAATGATGACATCGTTTGTATTGAAAACATAGAACTCTTGTGATTTCCAGCCTTCCGCTGCGCCTCAAAAATGTTAGTTGTTTGTTCGAATCTATATGCTCAGTATTTATGTTAAGCGGAATGTGTACCTTTGAAAACGGCTCTATGTTAAGTGCTTGGTGGACATCGACATATGTGCAGTTGGTAATTTTATCAGTCATACTTTGAACAGCTTATAACAATTGGAAAATTAGATAAACGGCGTGTTTGTTGTAAGCTTTGTATTTAGAGAAAATTTTCCCGAGTCGATAGCTCTAAAATATTTTAAATTTGTGCTTTTAACGCTTGTGTAACACATCAGGCGTGGGGATGGTGCGTGGCATTTAAAGACTCTTATAAAGTCATAATTAATTTGCTTCTTTCTGTCCATTTTTCCGCACTCTCAAAAAAATCAAAACAAATGAAAGCATTGTAGTTGGCCTAGGCCGACTATTAAATACCCTACAACACATTGTCTAACGCAGTTCTTATTTTTGCCGTACAACACAAAAATTATATCTTGTGTTTATAGCAACTTACTGTTATGGGAATATACATTAATAATTAGAACTCTTTACAAATAAATGCTGACTTTCCGTAAGAATGATTGTGGCAATAGGTTCAAAAATTGTGATACGTATTCAAAATTCTGCACAGTTAATTGTTATACGTAATTACTATTACGGATCAAATTTTTCATAAAATATTAATACTTAGACTTTTCTGCCCTAAAAAACAAAAATTTTCGTAATAATCCTTATGTAGCGTAGGCAAATTAAATATAGGCTTGGGTGGTCCAAGTGTGGTGCAGTATAAATTTTTTATTTTAAATTACTCTTATGGGTTAAGTTTCATCACAACACATTTCCTGCCCTTCAAAGAATCAATTCTCGCAAGAGCCAACAAATAGGCCGACAAGGTCCAAGTTTGGTATAGTTAATTTTTATACCTTACACCACTTGGGGTGTACATTAAGTTTGTGCGGATGTATGTAACAAGCAGACGCGCTCAAGATAGACCCAACTTTTATGAAACCACAAGCCGCTACTTTTGAGATATTTTGGTGAAATTTGGTACACTGATGTATTTTGGCTCAAGGACGAACGCTGTTGATAATGGATCGGTGCTTTTTTTCGACCGCTCCCCGTTTAACGGCCTATTCTGAAAAGTCGTTATATAGAGAGAAATTGCAAATTTCAAAATTTCTCGGCAAAAGTGGCTCAGTAGTAATATTTCCGTATTCCAAATTAGTTTCAAAACTTTGGATTTTCGAATAAACACTAATTGATAATAGCGTTTCTGCAAAAAGATTAACGGCAGTGAATTTGGATCACATAAATCTATATAGGCGCTATAACAACATATATAAGCGCTATAAAGAAACGCAAACCGTTGTATGGAGAGCAAATCTAACCTTGCAATATGCGGGCTTTTATGACAATTGTGGCTTTTCGGGAAAATAATGTGTACTTTTTGTAGTATTATTAGCAAAATGAGCGGATAACTGTATTAGACGATGTGTTGTAGGGTACGTAATAGTCGGCGTTGCCCACCTAAGATATTTGTACGTTTTTTATCTGAAGTCACTATTATAATCTGATTTTCATCATGAGAATTCGATCTTTTTGTTATACGAATTCAGTTTTCATTATATGAAAGGAGGTTCAAAAAAATGACCCAGTCGGTCCAACGTTTTCACATCAATTTCGAATGCCGGAAAACTACTACTTAGCTACTTTTGCCGAGAAATTTTGAAACTTCAAATTCTTTCTATTTTAACGACTTTTCAGAATAGGGCCTTATTAGAGAGGTTGTCGAAAAAGCGCACCGATCGAAACCATTTCGAATATCTTTCGTCCTTGGGTCAAAACACATCAGTGTACCAATTTTCATCAAAATATCCCGCAAATTGCGACCTGTAACTTCAACAAAAGTTATGTGGACAGACATCAGGAATCGATCGGTATAACAAAAGGTGGATTTATCTCGAACCGTGCTGAGTATACATTCCCGCGAACTTAATATAACCTTGTATTAGTACCACTAAATGTACTGTAACACGTAAATAAATGATCGAGATGATTTGAAATTTTCACAGATGTCAAACAGGAATTATCGAATCATGTTGTAAGGAAGCGGCATTGTTCAACGCTCATAAGAAGAAATGGGTAATGATATGATTAGAGAGGGTGTTTCGCGCATATACGAAGATTAGTTCAATAGAGAAAACACATAGCTAACAAATTTTTTCGATTGCAACGCTTTCATCTGGCCTTCTTGAACCCAAATGAGTCCAGAGTACAACACTGAGCTGTTACTTTGAAAAACTCTTAGCATAAATTTATTCAATTTTAAAATTGATTCATTTTTGCTATTCTTCAACCCTAATTAGTATATTATTTGAAGACGGGCATTGGTCAGCTTGCTTATACAAGTTGATATCAGTTTTGGCTCCGCCGACATTCCCTATTCAACGAATGCGAAAGCAATCTTTTCAGTCATTTAAAAAGTAAAAAAAAATGGTCTTTGCGTTTGTTATGTCAGACTTCTTCAAATTATGGTGAAGTAGGTAATCTTCTCATCACTTGAACTACACTTTCAAAAGCTATTGCAAACAATTCTACAAGACTTTATAAATACATTTTCACAGCTTTTTGATGTCTTAGAACACAGTCTAAACACTTGCAAGAAAAAAAAAAAACAAGGTAAAAAAAAGTAAACAAATATTAAAAAAAAGTTATAATCGACTGGGGTTGAATCTGTTGTACCCACCACCGTACTTAAAGCAGAAAAGAAAAAAAAATTAAATTGTAATACTTTATAATTCTTATTGGTGGTGGCCAGTTTTTCAAACTTTGTACAAGTACTGCGTGCGAGAATCTGTACAATATATTTATAATTTGTTATCGTCATATCTTTTGCAGTTTGCAGCATGGGAAAGAACATAGAATTCGCCTCATTTGCTTTGCAAACAAAGCTGTTTTCAATTTACGCAGCGTTGTGGGCGTGCCCTTTAACCGATTTGGTCTATTTTCAACGCCAGCCTGCATTTCAAAATTATTAACGCTTTTGTCAAACTTGAAGCCGATCTATTACTTCTTGCGACCGGGAATACGTTCGTTCAAAGAAACAAGGACGCACAGACATGCCAATTCGATTTGGAATTTGGTATGGATCAAAGATGTATATGGTGTCTCCGAAAGTTCCTTGTGGCTGTTGCAAAAGTTTTGATAAAATGAATATACTCTTAACCTTCGGTGGTGGTGTGTATATATAACATGTATATTTGTATACAGTATAAATAAAATTTGTATATACAAACCAATATTTACAAAAAGTATTAATAATAATACTGTAGGTAGTTTTTAGATTGTTGCTCCATAAAAATTTTCCCACACAAAAAAAACACACTTGACAATTTGCTTTAAGTTTTGCATAAAAAATGTCAAAGGGAATGGCATTGGCACGTTAAGGAGGGTCATGAATTACTTAAAATACTAAAGATTTTTCCAGTCTATGGAGAACACAATCTATTGAGAACATCATATTCTTCAGGCATAACTCTTTTTTCACTTTTTTATAACATCGGAACAATGGTCCGTTTGTGTAAAATTGTTGTGATGAATTTTCGGATATTTAAGGTCAATTCCTATGCCCTTCTAGTCGTTACGGATAAAATACGGATTTATGATTAGAGTTACGTAAAGCGCCCAAAGGATGAGTATTAACGTGTGAAAATGTATAGGAAAACGTACAAGAGGAAAATAGTCACGAAAAATCCTTTCTTTTTTTTGGAATATTTAAAGCATTGGCTGAATGATAAAATAACTCAAGAAGAAACGGTTGCATTTGGAGAAGACAGCGTATCACATGTTTATAAAAAGCAAGCATAGAAAGCATAATTGAAAGTAAGAATTGAAATACGAGTTCCTGCTTCCGAAAGCAACGTACCACCTGAAAGTGGCTAATATCAAGTATCTTGAAGGGCAACTTCCTGGTAACAGCCTTGCTTTCTATAAATAACTTGAATGGGAAACCGATAGTTACTTTGAACCACTCTACAAGGTCTAAGATGTAAAAGGCGTACAAATGGACTTGCCTATATTGAGAAGAGCGGAGATGACAGTTCGGTATATACCTTTTTTATTCTAATTTTCCATTAAAAAAGAGGACGTGCTTTCCTAAGTCTCTTGACAATAGCCTTTGATGATTTATCTATACAAGTGAAAGAACTATTCAACATAAGCAATAGTTTTATTATTTTTTTTTAAATCTAAAAATAAACCAAAAGTAAGGTAATGGAGATAAAGGCGAATAAGGAAATCCAGTAGAATGATTTTTACAACTTCATAACTCTGCATTCTTTTGGTCTTCTTAAAATCAAGTACATATTATACATGTACTATAGAGTATACAAGTAATTGGTAATTGGTACTTAATATATATTGAAGCGTATATATGTATTAGAGTTGATGCGTATATATATATATATATATTATATAACTCGATGCATTTAACTCGATGGCAGGTTGATAACTAGAAGTGAGTTTAACGTCTTTACCTTACTTGAGAATGGGGACAAATATAACAAAAGGAGATTGACGGAAATCTTCCTCCTTAGCGCATTGGCGAACGTAAAAGATTTAGTTTTCGTTTGCAATGCGATCAAAATGAGGTAAATGCTATAGCGCTTCAGAATTGAAGCCTATTATTTTTCAACTTTATCTTATATGTTAATAATGATTAGTTGGAAAATGAATCCCTTGGATGTTATCGCATTAAGTTTATATATGTGTTAATAATTATATTATGGTTAAGCTTACAATATATTTCTAATCGTATTTCGGATATCATAACAAATTTGGAAATAAATTGATTGCGAACATTGGAAAGTCTCTGAAATTTTTCTTCAATCAATTAAGAAGAATATTATGCATGCTATCTGTGTCAGACGCTTTCAAATTTTTGAGATTTTGGTTCCCGAAAGTCTGTTAAAGCCAATCGTGGTATCTGTGTTTAAGCTTTCGGCTAAAAGATTACCTTTATTATCAAACGATGGGATCAGTTATGTATAATTTTGTACTTTGGTGATGGCATTTTTTTACGATGCACGATAAAGTTAATCGGCATTAGCAGCAAAAGAAATTAATCCGAGTTGTTTGAATAATTTCGTTCGTAGCACAAAACCGACGTCTCCAGAAGACCATCGTTTGTAGAAAACTCACTAGAGAAAAGTAAAATCCCGACATTGCATTTTTTTTCGAGAAAGGAAAATTTGTAGTGATCACATTTTAAAGTCGCCAAAGAATTTCCACGCATTTGTAATAGTCGGTTGGTCTCTTGGCGAAAATGTTGAAGTAATACGAAGTTACACTTGTTTAGATCAACGCAGCATTGCTTGGCTGGCACGCGATTTCAAATTGCTGAAGAAGCACGAAAATGCCAAACTAATACCGTTCTTACGACGCGGCGTCGCTATGTTGGCAAAAAGACTGGAAAAGTTTGCAGGAAATGATGGAGAATATTTTGATGAATATATAGTAAAGCAATTTTTCCCCAAAAATGCGTCTTTCAACTGAAAGGATTATCAAAATTAATGCAATCACCTATCATAATGTTTTCCAGGGCGTTTTTCTTTGCTTCAATATGTTTAGACTCCCAGATATATAAGCTTGATGATACGCTTATTTAATCTAGAATCTAATTTATTTCAAACTGAATTTCAAAACAAAAAGTATTGATAAATCACGTCACGAAATAATAAATGTGTAATTAGAAAATAGTAGAAGACGTTAAAAGAAACTAAATATTCTCTTTAATAAGTCACTTGGCGATTCAAAAGTTCAAATACGTTAAAAGTAATTGAAAAATAGCTTGCATTTCAGGTCAGCGTAAATATGCATCGTAGTTATCTCGGTATATCAATATATGTGTAGACGCTTTGAATATCATTCTTAATCCGTCAGCTGAGAATCGAAATGCAACAATCTATGGTTTTACTTAAATTTTACGTTTTCAAGTAAACAACTAACTATTCGTTCGTAGAGAAGTTCTTATGCGTATTCGTGTATTTGTTGACGTCTACTCATCTACTTAAAAATATATTTACGATGGATGATAACGCTATAATGCAGCATGTGCTTGCCATTATAAAATACGAGATGTTACAAGCTTGTTAATAGATTTCCTTGCTACACGTATATAGATGTATATGTTCTGTGATATATAAAATAACAACTGAAAAATGCAAGAAAGTTTCGAAAAAAACTAAAATTCGATGATAGATGCGAAAAGTAAGAAGCATTGTTCCATTCCGTTATGTATAGATATCATGTAAAATATATTGCAAACTGTTGCCAGCAGCAACTTTTGCTGCACAATGCTTTTACACACTTACTCACGCATACAGATACCCGCAAGCGTATGCATTACCAACACTGTATGGATTCAGTTAAATATTGAAACACTATTGTAATGTTTCGTAAGTTATAAGTTATATTGAAAGAGCATCAAAGCCTTTCCAAAATACAGTGTGTGTAAGTGTGTGTGTGTTTATTTGTATGGTTGTGTGCGTATGTGCACGTTAAAGAACATGAAATCTATATAAAGCGAGTTATCCAGTAGTGTCATCCACTCGAGCAAGCCCCATTACGTCTTGTATGTGTATGAATACATGAATACAAATTTGTTGCACAAAGTATTTAATATTTTCGTTAAGAAATATCATGATTTTGTGATAAAAGTTTTCATAAGAGAGTGACTAACACAGTTTTCAATACATATGTGGATCCTTGTATAACACGTAGATGAATGAATGAAAGAATGTTTTTCTGATAATAATGTTAACGATACGTATATATTGTAGACGTACATATACTATGGAGTTTATAAGAGGATCTTTGTGTGTGTGTACACACATTATAAAATTTTCTTACATCTTTCATTTGTTCATATCTGCATCTATAGACTCTTGTGACGCTTTGCCTCGAGCTTGTTTGGTGAAATTATTATGTATTTAACATATATGACGTTTCCTATTTAAAATTTTCTCAATCAATAACGTCGAGAGTAACGCGGGTAACATGGAGAGTTGAGAGAGAGTTATATATATATGTATATAGAAAATTATAACTTTTCTATAACATAAAGGAAAGCTAAACTTTTTACATGAAAGAAAAGTTTATGCAAAGCAATAACTTAAGTTTAATCTCAGCTAATAAATGTTAGATTAATTTGCACTTTACGGTATTAAGGCGGCTGAGAAATGCGTACAGAGAAATTTTTAAGCAAGCACATGAAAAGAAGTGAAAAGGTAAAAATGAAAATTATAATTGTTTCCAGTTCAACCAGTAAATGTAAAAATAATTATCAAACTCAAGTTGAAAACTCAAGGAACGAGTAAGCCTTGAAACGAATCTTAAAATTTCTATTGTAGTCAGTAGTTTGTTTATTAAGAATAACTCAAGAGGATCTTGGGGGCATAACTTCTACACTGAAATTTAAAAAAAAACTTTTTGATTATTGGAAACACGTTTTAAAACTCGATATTTACCACAGATTGCCAATTATGATCCTCGTTATTAGACCTACATGAAAATTTCATCTCTTCTCTTAGAGAAGAAGTAGATACGTAAAGGAGAGGATAAATGAATGGGCAGCTAAAAATTTAAAGGGAGTAGCTATACGTTTGTTGGCGGTGTATGCAGTTCGACGAGGAGAGTGGGTCTTATGTTAATAAGCAAACCGTCAAATGGCCAAATGGACAGAGGGTTTGACAGCCGTTAGATTATAATTGAATGGGTTTAGAATCGTACGAATCTGTGAGCGCTAATGTAATGGATGATGAGATTAGCGAAGTAGCAAATAAATGCAAGCATAGAAAATGTTTAAAAGAACTAAGGGAGAAAAAGATTTGATTTCGTTGCGACGAATTTATCCACAAGAAGTTTTCAAGAAATAGCATAAAAATCACTATTATTATCCAAGTTTCCGAGCAAACTCTATCGCGATTTGCACTCCTATTGCACTCGCCGAAACTCTTGGACCTTCAACTTAAGGGTTCTTGCTAATTCCTATATCATCTTTTTTGTCTCTTGGCACCATGCTGTGTTTGGCGTTACAGACTGATAGGCAATAACTTTCCGATCTTATCGGTTTTATTATTTTCTCTTTTTTGATGCCTTCGATGGTTCTCTTTTCACCAAGCGTAAAACATAAATATTCAGTAACAAGAGTCGGTGACACTTCGCAAGAACTGTCCAAACCTCTGCTCAAATGGTCCGTTATAAAGCCAACGTAATACTTTTCTTAAGTTAATTAAGCTATTGGCACTAACGCCTCTGACAGTTCCGCACCTCTTCACGCTCTAACCTATATATTCTCTAAGATTGTTTGACACAATCGCAACAGCGTAGCTTTGATATTCGATTCCAATTTCTTGCAGATATTTGAAAATTATTTATTAAATTAAATTGAAATTTATTTTTTGTTGACCTAAAGCTACACGTGCAATGGGTTCTTATTTTAAACATTATAACATCTGTCCCCAAGTGTAAGCATAGCGCTGCTCTAGTAATTTGTTCCATAAATGCATTTGTGGCGCATTTGTTGCACTCTACCTAAAACTCGGAGTGGGAATTCTGTTTCATGAAGGACTATTTCAGTTCATATGTAGGTACATACATATACATAAGCAGAAGCTTATTTAACATCATTTCCCTCAATATACATACATATATTTACACTTTATTAGGTTTTTGCTCAGTAAATGAAAGCAATAAAAGCAAATAGTAAAAAAAAAAGATGTGATTATAATAGCAAGAATGGAAGGAAAGAGGATATTTATGGAAGTTATGAAAACTCTTATGGAAAGAAAGCTAACAGAAGACAAAGAAAACCTTACCTTATTAAAAAACAAGTGAAACCCTAGTAGTCGGGTAAGACAAACCATTAAATGTTCTATGCCACTTTGATTAATATAATATTTTATTCACTTCTGTAATAAAATACCAAAATATATTCCTTGTTTCGGTGACAGCCTTAAAGTAAGTGGTAAACTAAAACATGGAAAGGCGAGATCAAAATTTTGACGAAATTACTTTTCTTGTCAAAGATCTTATTACTCTGCTCCTACTTTCGGCATAAACTAATAAAAAGTAGACTGTGCATCCGTGTAAAGTTTTAGTTTTCGTGCGAATCCTACCAAACCCGAATTTGATACACGTTAATTTTTCTTTTAATTATAGAATGTTAAATTTGGAATTTTTTTCCAAAGGCTTACTTTTCGTTCAAAACGTTATATGGGAGAGGATACAAAAAACTGATTCATCTTATCCAGATTTTTCGCATCAACTTACTATGACGTAATAATATTACTCATCGACTTTGCAAATTTTTCTTCTATAGTCACGTTGTCGAAATGAACTCATTTTTAATTGTATTCGCCGTTCGCCCAAAGAAAGTCAAACCCCTGGACTAAACACAAAGGTATTAGGTGCTTGTGTGTATTTTAATCATTTTTTCAGTTGAAATGTGCAGAAAAAGAAAAAAAAAAGAGAAAAATAAAATTAGGACAGATTCAAATTATTTTCGATTATTTTCTACAATCTTTTCCCATCTTTCTGGCAACATGGCGATACTATGTTGATAGATATGTATTGGCTTGGTAATTATCCAGTCATCGACCCATTTTCACACTTCTTCAGCATTTCGAGATCGCGTGTCAGCTAAAACCTGCCCCGTCAGTCTGACCAAGCGGTAATCAGAAGACGCTAAGCCTGATGGGGCAGAATTTGAACAGCCATTCGAGCTGCAACAGTATACTCTTGTAACGCGTGTACCGAAATAACATTTTCAGTCGAAACAGTTGATTCGTCAACTGCTAAGCTGTTCGAAAGATTCTTAAGGATTTGAACTGGGTTTTCGTCCAATAATTGTTGCATGTCATTGTCCTGAAACCGTTGAGCGGTCCTCTATGCCGTCCCTCGTCATTGCCATCAAAATCACCATTTTTAAAATGTTAAAAGCAAAAAGCATCGCCATAAGCTTCTCAAACCGCTTGTTGAGCTTCGGGGCGAATTATTTGCAAATAAAACAACAAAAATAATGAAGGTCGAATATGCAATTTTAAGCGTGTCATGAATAGCGTCCCTATACACTGAACATTTCAATGGGATGATAAAGGGGGAGCATAGATGTGCCGAAAATCTCACCTCTCCGTGGTGATCACTGGAGAGCGAAGATGAGTTTAAGGCTTAGACTATCTATAACTTGGCGACAAGTTTTCTGAAAAGCGAGCTTAGCGGGCACTGGAAGAAACGCTCTTTTCTCATAAGCTACGAAGAAAACTCTAACCAAAACCAGCTGGTAACTGGTTACGTAAAAATACGTTAATATAGCAATTAGTCGAGAGCATGGTAACGCCGGCCATGTCAGATGCTTAAATATCTTGATGAAGGGTAGTTCGATTCTGGCTAGCTGGGATTGTATGGTTAATCCGAACGCAAAAGTGACTATGTCGCGTAAAGCAAGACTAAAGGCTTTATAGTCTAACTTTAAGCTCCGCGAGGGTCAGGAGCCCACTCACAAGTCACGAGTACCTACGGCTAGGAGTGACACCATTGCTTCACTGTAGATTGGTGCTTGCCAAGATCGTACGGGGAAAAGCTTGCATGCTTAGACATGCTTACGCGGTGGAAGCATGTATGTCCAGTCCCCAGTTTGAACGCAGCAGTTAACCAATGTGTGAGTTCTGACTGCTGGGTGCGGCCCTTTGGGTGGTATCATGGTGGGTTACTGAGCTATACACAATAAACATATCTGCATTCTCCAGTGTAGTTTAGGCCCTAGTTTATAGGGATTGTCTAACTCTATGGAGACGGTTACGCTAAATTAACTCGTGTGTCATCGGTCACCGTGAGGTTAGACCGACATGGTAGTGTACCCACGTAAAACCTCTTGAAAAACTGAACAATTCAAGAATGGAGACTATCTGAAAAATATTTGTTTTGTGAAGAAAGGTGAAAAACGTTGAATTTAACCGTTGTGTATATTGATACTTCGTATTGCTTTATCACTGCCATCAAGAGATCAAAATAGATACAAGCACCTATTGCATCGAAAGAGAAGAGATAAGGTTAAATCGATTTAGAAGATGACTTTGAGTCGATCATTATAGTAAAAAGTTGCTTATCTTTTTTACTTGCAATTATTTGCAGAAACTTTACTTACGTCGTACTACAAGAGGTGCGGAGTGTAAATTAGAGAAAAATAATAAAATTGGATAATGTTAGGTAAATTTATTTTTTAGCAAATAAGCAATCTAAAGAATAGAGAAATTTTACTAACCTTTTTCTAATAAGCATATAATCTAAACCCTTATGTTCTAATAAAATTTGAAAAGGTACTGTGAGGAGCCAAAGTCGTCATTCGTTTTGGCCTCGCGGCTTCTCCGTCTCCGGTGGGAGGAGAGTGCTAGTTTAAATTAGAGCGTAACGTAGTTAGAATAGAAAATAAGAATAGAATAAGAATAGGGTACAGAGACAAAAATACAAATAGGATAGGAATAGATTAAGAGTAGAATAAGAATAGAATAGGAGCAGAATAAGAATAGATTAAGAAAAGGGTAGGATAGTTTCAGTTCAGTGGGTAGTGATATATGAGACTTGGTCGAGTCTGGACTCCCGCGAGATACGGTTGCGTTCTAATAGTAATAAAATAAAGAATAAAGATCCCTAGATATGGGCCAAAAGTCCTCCCAAGTGTCGCCCGAGGAGCGGCTCTTTAATACAAAAAAAAAAAAAATTCATCAAAATCGATGATAAAAAAAAGGAAGATTTGGAAATCAAGAAAAAAGCCATGTAAAAACTATACAAGTTGGTGCGACAAGAAAAAAAAAACAAAGTATCCAAAGGGTCCTTTTATAAGCAAAAGAAAAAAAAGAACAAAACCATACACGTGGAAAAACAAACAAAAACAAGAAAATAATAATAAGTAAAAGACTAGCAAGCGGTAGTGATTTTTCCTTTTGGGTTACCGGAAAAGAAATATATACGGAAAAGTATTGAAAAAAAACGGAAAAAAAAGAAAATTATTGTGTGGAAGTTTACGACCGTCAGAAAATTAGAGTTTCTAGAAGTCTACTGCAGATTCATTCATTAAAACAAAACAAAAGGAAAGAGGAGTCGAATGTTAGGGCAACATTTTTAAAACAAAACAACAACGGCAACTATAACCAAAAAACTTAAAAAAAAGGGGAAAATTTTAAAATTAGAACTATTCATTTTCGAAAGTTCGGTTGAAATCAAAATGAAAGAAAAATCATGAAATAAGCGATGAGGTGAACTTTTGTATGATGTGCATGCAAGAGTATTAAATTGTCGCATTATTGGGAAAAATGGTAAGAACAAGCACACAAGCAAAGAAAACGACAAGGAATTAATGTGCTTTATATGAGCAAGCAACAACAATGTCGTGTATGCAAAGGCTTTATAAGAGCCCACGCAAATCTAAGTACCGCAACGTAGTCGCCTAAAAACCGTTGGGCAGACAAAGCCATAGAGAAAAAGCTGAGGCGAATTCGCAAGCCACAACCTCAACGGGATTGGAAGTCGGGTTGTGTGCACGGGTATGAAGCGATCAAGAGGCAAAGGAGTATCAATGTGTTGCCTAAAGCGAGAACGGAAGGTTTTTGGAAAAGAGAGTTTTAATAGAAAACACAAGTGCCTGATCGCGGACTAAAATTTTTGAGAAATTATCTCGTAAGCACACTAATATATACGGATAAAATTCCTTCGAACTTCAAATTAATGTAAAATAAAAATACAAAAGAAAAGAAAAATTAACCATTGCATAAAGCAACCAACGCCATAGAAATTTTGAAAAAAAATGGATTTAATAAACATTGAAAATGGATATATCTACGAAAAGAAAATCGAAAAGCCAAAAGGCGGATGGTGACACTAATTTATATAAAACAACGCTCATCATTGTACTCCATTTTGCTTCTAAAGTTAGTTCTAAAGTTATCATTGTTGTAAAATAATATAATACAAACAAAAGGGAGAACAGAGAAATGCAACTAATTAAGTGACTTTTGTTAATGCATCAAAGCAGATGAAATAATTGAAATTGCTTACAGCATCAATTCTGTTAAGCGTGAATTGAACAAAAACGGTTCAGATAAAAAAATTGTGTGCTGGAGTGCGAGATCACAACAAGAGGAACAGGACGAGCTTTAAATAGGAACAACATCTACGTATTTAACACGTCAAAACCGCCACGCATAAAACGCGGAAATCGATGCATGCTCACACATGAATGCGAGAATAATTTGGAGAAAATAAACAGGAAGAATCTAAGAACATAAATTGTCCTACAAAAAAAAAAAAGACGACGCTACTAATGTTTTTCACTTTCACGTTCTGCAGCGAAGCCCAGCAAGTGCCAACACCACCAGAAACAGAGCCACTTCAGACGACGCAAAGGGCAAGTGGAACCAAATTGGTAGGTGTTGCCGCTCCTATGCAACAGCAGACCCAACCAGAAATCAACAACAACTTTATCAACAACAAAGACAACAACAACAGGTACCTCCACCACATCAACAGGATGTGAGTTCAGGTCAGTAAGCAAACAACGTGTGCATGTGTCCGCTAAAGCATCTGCTGCTAGAACTCAATTTTCTCGTCAGTGGCTAAGGAGTGCTGCGTGCAGTCAATTCGATATATTATTACTTTGACAGTTATCCGAAGCTCTTTAGCACCCTACATAACAACGCTCAATTGTAGCGTGTGTAGGTAGTACCTCTTGTTTCTTTCGTTTACATAAACAATTGTCCTTTAATTTAAAGAAGGGAAAAAAGAAACAAACGAGATTTTCTTGTTAAACCTTTTCCTTTATATTTGCTGAGGAGATAGATTTTCAAAAAAAAAGAAAGCTAAATGATAGCTATTCCAAAAATCGAACAAAAATTTAAATAACAGCCCTAAGCTATAAAATAAACAAAATAATAGTGGTCCTAGGAGAAACAAATATAGGTAGCCATTCAATAATAAGCAGTAGGATAAACGAGAATAGAATCAATTAACAACAAGAATTGTAGGAAAATGAGTAGGCGATTGTTTTGTTTTTTTTTTTGGAATCGAGTCAGTTCTGATTTGAGTTGATAATGATTAGTCAATAAAATTTAAAAAGAAAGAAAGAAAAAAAAGAAAAATTTTGACGTTTACAATTTTTGGAAAAAAATCTTTTAAATTGCCATTAGAAAATTTTTGCTTAAAAGACTTTCAAATTAATTCATATCAATTAATAATAAAAAAAAAAAAATAATTGTAAAATTTGTTAAAGACGTTACGGACACGTTTTAAACCGTTGAGAGAGGGCCTGCGGATACCACAAATTCCTGTACGACTGCGTGGATCGGCGTAGCAGAACTCAAGAGTTGCAAAGATTTAGTGATTTTTTCCAGAACCGAGTCAAGGCCCCAAAAGAACAACGAAAAATTCTAAAGTCTTCTGTATCTCCTATAGCGCTTGAAAAAAAAACTCTCAATAGGCTGCAACGCAAGTTCAAGTCCTTCGAAATAATTGGTCACATCACACACAATGATTTGTAGTTTTAAAGTCATTTAATTCTTTAGTTTTTGCGGCGAGTTTTAAATGGGTGAGTTAAATGTTACTGTTAATTAAATAAATTATTTTGGCAAAAACTTAATTAGTATTCATTTATAGCTCATATTATTTAACAATTTATTATTTATATTGTTTATTTTAATTATAAATGTTTTACACATTACATTGCACTTTCACTTACAACACATAAAAATTATAAAAATTCTGTAGGGCAAATTTCACTTATGGACCCCCCAATTTCAGCGAGCTAGACACAATTTGGTTTAGAGCCCTTTTAGTATGCTACAGAATCTTGATTGAGAGAAAGAAAAGCAAAAACCCTAAACATTCGTAAAGCTATGCAATTGGAGCAAAACGCTAGGAAGGATTATTGGAAAACATTTTTTCGTTCGGAAGGAAAACAAAATAAATTGCAGGGATAGCGAAACCCCTCCCCTCTGAATAAAGATTAAATAATCCATACTCCAAGAGATAATCGCTTTCCCGTTGCTTTAAAAAAAAAAAAAAAGAAAAGGGAAAACTTGGAAATATAATGTCGGATAAAACTTTGAAAGAATTTCTTGTCTACAAATTTAACGTACAGGCAGGAAGCTTAGATTTTCGCCTTTCTAACTAAAAGCAAGCATACTCTAGAAACAGAGAAGTAATGCAATTCCGTACTCGGAATTGCAAAGTTTCATACAACAGGAAAGGTAATCAGGAACTCATGGAAAAGGCAAATAAAGCAAACCGTTTTAGAAAAAAAAGTAAAAACCCCACTACTCCACGGCAATAGCTACTCAAATCCACTTACCACCCTAAACAACACCGCCTAATTACGGTGTGTGTCTGTGCTACCTGTTGTTCACACATAAGCAACCGGACGTAATGTAACATAAAAAAAAGAGACATTTCCAGTTAAACATTTTCTTTTATACATTTGCTGAGAAGGTGGATATAGAAATTAAATCATTTGAAAACATAACGTCCCACAATTTTCTTGAAATTTTTTCGATAGGGTACGTTACAGCTTATGGGTAATTAGCAAAAAACTCAATTGTTCATTTGGGTTTGAGAACCAAAACCTGGTCACTGTACAGTGCAACGCAGACGCAATTATCCGGGGATGCGAGTTTGGAGACCCCTGACTGAAAGCATTCTTTTCGCATGTTTAGAACGTTTCTTGGGTTCGCATAAGCGGAACATTGCAAAAATTTACTACAAAACTGTACTTGAAGTCAAAATACTAAAAATTTCGTCATAAAGCTTGTGTAAGTGAACCCTTTCCTTAGTTATTTTAGATTAACCGAATTCATTAGAGACACACGATTTGTCTACATTTCATACAATCTTAAAAAATTTACGGTTTACATAAAGATATCCTCGTGTCGCATACGTTAAGTATGAAAATTGGGAGACATGGTAACATCTTTACTTTCCCGCCTGAATTAGAATGAAATTATCTATAAATAAATATATTTATAAGCAAATAAATATAATTTCTATTTAAAGGGGACTCTACAAGCAAAAACCTAAAAGCAAAATAATGCTAAATTATTATTATTATTATTATTATTATTATTATAATTTTAGACTAATGAATTGAATTCTTAGACTAAAAAAAGGGACATTGAGCCCTAGCAACACAGGCTATCGGCTCTAATTTAAATAAATGGATATTAGATAATAAGCTTAGTAGTATTAATAAAGTAAAATATTGAATTGATATTCTGTTCTGAAGCTGATTGTAGAATGTTCAAAGGGTTAATCGTTCCAAATGCAATACTTCTAGTCAAGGAAAAGTTGAGGCAGTCGCAGAGAATGTGCTTTATAGTAAGAGTTTGTCCACAACAGCAGATTGGGGGAGAAGACTTCTTCAGGATCCATTGGTGAGTTGCAATTGTATGACCAAGGCGAATTCTCGAAAATGTTTGGATCTTGGTTTTCTCAACATTTGTTGGATATAGAGGTGGAGTTAATTGAGGGTTAATGCAAGAGTAGTGTTGATGATGGTATTGTAAATTTCCTTCTGCAATTTTCTCTTTAACTTTTCTTCCAATGTATCTTTGAAGATCCAACTTTTCCATGACATCATCCATAATTAGAGGAGCAGAAGCAGCATACTTTGCCCCTCGATCAGCCTGTTCATTTCCCAGTAAACCGATGTGACTTGGTACCCATAACATTTTAATTTTTCCGTCGGGTGTCAACGATAATTGTTTGAAAACGTGAGCCCGAGAACATGGAGCGTCTGCACATTTAGTACTGGTAAGCCGTTAATATGCATCAGTAGGTTTCCTGCATCGCACATTTGTTTCGACAGATTCTAACTTTGAACCGCCGATGCGACATGAATGATTAGATGTAGTTGAAGAATTTGGGTCCAACATTCCATGATTTCAAGAGTCTTAAGATAACATGAAGACCAACTCTGTCAAATGCTTTTTCGAAATCAAGTGAGAGAATTGTTACGTGATTTCGTTCAGAAATTGCTTTGCTTGTGAAATAATCAATATGTAACAGAGCGTCGATGCATCCTCTGCCCCGCATGAAACCAACTTGTTGCTTTGTTATCAGGTTCTTGGATTCAAGAAACCAAGATAATCTAGATGCCATAATCTTCTCTAAAACCTTAGAGAGGCAAGATAAAAGAGAAATTGGGCGATAATCAGATGCGATGGAGACATTTTTTGACTTTGGAATTGGAACAACTGTTGCCATTTTCCACATGTAGGGTATATGGCCAGTCATAAATACCGTATTATATAGGTCCGTATTATATAGGTTTCTTTTTACTAGACTTAGACATAGCACTGATCATTTGGTATGAGATGCGGTCTAGACCAGGTGTCTTCCCCTTCAAATTGGAGAGACAACTTCCAAGTTCTGAGGGAGATACGCAATTTTCCAGGAACATGGCACATCTATCGATATTATTTGAAGGAGATATTGGAGTCCTTTTATTTTCAATGAAAGCACTGGAGAAGTTGCTGTCAGAGGAGTATTCGCACCATACTTTTCCAAAGTAATTAGAAATCTCATCTGCGTCAGTTAAAGTTCCATTGGGAGTGCAGATGGCAGAAATTTGGTTCAGGTTTGAAGTCCCATTAAGTCTGTTGATTTTGTTCCAGACAACTTTCATTGATGTATTTCTGTGAATTCGTCTCGAGAAAAGTTCGAAACTAAGTGCCTTTGGTTTCCGTAATTCCTTCCTGAATAGAGCATTGGCCTTTTTGTATAATAACAAGTGATTCTGATCAGGACATCTCTTAAAGCGGTGCCATAGATCCATTTTATTTTTCCTCAAAAACGAAAGCGTGTTGTTCCACCATGGAACCCTAGCTCGTTTAAAAGAGGTGTTGGATTGAGGAATAGAAAGATGAGCAGCCGTGCGAATCGCTTTGGACATAATAGCAGCATCATGGTTGCAGTTTCCGTTAAATGGCTTTGAGTTCAAAAATGACTCCACCTGTTTGGAGTAATTGATCCAATCCGCTTTATCTAGGAAAAATTTGGCCTGTTTTGCTGGAGTAGCAGAGGACGTTGAAAGTTTAAGATCGATTATGATTGGAAAGTGATCACTATTATGTAGATCATCAGCAATAAACCAGGACACCAAAGGAAGAAGTGATGGAGAGCAACATGTTAAATCAATGTGTGAAAAAGTATGATGAGTTGAGAAGTGCGTTGGTTTTTCATCATTAAAACGCAAAGGTTGCTTTGAAAAAAGGCCTTTTCTAAAACAGTACCGCGAGTGTTGTTCACTGTTGAGCCCCAGATGGTATTCCAGCTGTTGAAATCGCCGCATATAATTAATGGGGGGGAAAGTACGGAGAATAAACTGTAGAGTTCTTGCTGAGAAAACGATTGCGAAGGTGGAATATAGAGCGAAAGCACTGTAAATTTTATATTTAACATTATTTGTATCGCTACGGCTTGTATATTTGAGCTTAAATTTATGCGTTTGTGAGGTATACTTGATTTTATAAAAACACCTACTCCTTGTTTGGAATATGAGTTTTGATCAGCATTCGTGAAGTATCCAGTATATGATTTGGGTGGAATAGGATTAAAAGAGCTTTTACAATGGGTTTCTTGAAGCGATAAAAAGGTTGGATTAAAATCACTTATGAGTGTACGGAGTTCATCAAAATTATTAATAAGTCCCTTAATGTTCCATTGTAGAATTTTAAAAACTTTATTTAATTGTAATGACATGTAAGCAGAGTGGAGGGGGGGTTAAGTTGACATGTCAGCGTCTCCGTCGAGAAGGTCGCTATAGGAATTTTTCGTGAATGATTTATTCTTACCAGCAAAATAATCTGTATTTAGGTGATTTGGTACATTTGAAGCGCAACGGGTTGGCGCACGTGAATAATTTGAAATTGAAGGTTGATTAATGGATGAAAGAATGGATTCATTACCACTTGTGATATGTTGAGTAAAGTTGAGAGCTGGAGATTCTGGAGAATTTGGTATATTAGATTTTAGCATATATGTTGTTGTTTGGATTTTTTCAATATTTGCAGTTGCTTTGGTTTTTTCAATATTATCTTTGGCAAGTGATGTAACTGGTTTCGCAATATAATTTTTGGTTGATGGTGGAACAGGTTTTTCATTGGAAGCTGTTGGAGTTAAAGGCTTACTAGGCTCGATTTGCGAGGCAACAGCAGCGTAGGTATTACTTTTGCCAATTCCATGGGCTACAGATGGATTTCTTTCCCAGTATGTGCGTCGCGCTTCGCCCATGCTACAGTAATTTTCTGTTTTGATTTTTAGTATTTCACGCATCTATACAAAACGTGGGCATTGTTTGTCTAACGCTGAGTGTTGATCATTGCAATTTATGCAGAAACTACGGGTACAACTTTCAGTATGTGGAGGATGACCACAGTTAGCACAAAATGCAGCACTAGTGCATCTTTTTGCCGTATGACCCAGGCGTTGGCAATTTTTACACCTCATAGGATTTGGGATGTATAGTTCTACTTTACATTTATACCACGCCACATCAACTGTTCGCGGTAATCGATAGCGATCAAAAGTTAAAATAATCCTTCCTGTAGGAGAGCGTGTTTTTCCGTCATCATTCAGTTTGGTTAATTTATATACTTCAGTCACTCCTTGAATGCCCATTTCGCGAACAATTTCATCTTCCGGCACATGCTTTCAGCAAGGGGCATAAATT